>NW_028141967.1:15867835-16467835 GCF_025532165.1 Camponotus vicinus | reverse complement strand
TCTTCCGATAGATTTTTAATTTAATAGCTAATACGTTATCACAAATGCGAAAATTATGTTTCTAGGAAATGATAAGAAATGTCTAGAATAGAAATAATCGCAATAATATTACTTTATTTATTTTACTAAAATTATATTTAAATAGCAAAATTTGCCATATTTCACATATACCAAATTGTAAACATTTACAACTTCCACCATGAATTTTAACGGTGACATGTGTTTCCGACGTTTACCGAAACGAGAAACGCGGTATTGCGGAAGTTGTCTAATATTTGCAAGTAGATTTCGACACAGTACTCGCAGACGGTTGATAAACCTAGCGCTTCTTCCCGGAAGTCCTGTGTCCTCTATATCTAGACTAACGAATAGTGCACCTGTAGAGTTCCCTTCGTAACTTTACATTTCGTCCTACGAGTTGACACACAATTATCGTCGCGATCGAATTTAATTCCATCAGAATGAACGGGCATAGTGCGACGGTGATTGTTGAATAATATTTGATGAAGATTACAGTAATCATGAGTACCGATCTTCTAACGAATGAGCTGAACAATTACAGTAGTATGACGACTGTATCTTATAAATAATCGTACGAGAAATTATATTAACAATAGCGTATTATTATATAGCGAATTTAAAGCATTTCAATTTTAATTTTCACGAATATTTTCAATTTTATTTCAAAATGTATATACTTTTATATGGACTTCCGGTTTAGATACGGTGACAGAGTGCACGCAGTCAAGTAGTGCGAATTTACGTTAAGAATTTAGATACTTAGCAGTAAGAAAGGAACAGGAAAGTGAAGTAAAGGAAAGAGGAATAGGTAGAATAGATAGACTCGAGAAGGAAAAGTTAGGGAACGAACAGGTAAGCAGGAAAAGGATTAATCGAGGCGGCAACGGAAAAGTGAGGTTAAGAAGCTGGGCCAAGCGGCTAGAGAGAACAGAGGAGATTTAGTACACAGAGGAACAGACAGGTGGCGACAATGACGGGGAGATCAGGCAGGAAAGCACAGACAGAGGGCAGCACCATAGAGAAGTGGATAGGAAGTGAGGAGAAATGTACGAAAAACATGGAAAAAATATGTAAAGAGATGGGAGAATTGAGAAAGCAAATGGAATTGATGTATACAAAAATGCAAGAAAATTTTGCAGAACAAATAGCAACTATTAGAAAGGAGCTAATTGAAGAAAGAACGGCAAGAAAAGAAGAAAGAGAAAGAAATGATAAAATGTGGAAGGAAGAAAAGAAAGAGTTGGAGCGGAGGATAGCAGAACTGGAGTGGAGAAATGAGAAGAGTGAAAGAGAAAATCGCAAGAAAAATGTAGTGATTAAAGGAGTAAGATGGGAGACAGGAAAAGTCGAACAAGAAGTGAATAAATTTATTAAGGAAAACTTAGATGTAGAAGTGGTGGCGAAAAAAGTATATAAATTAAAAATTAAGGAGAATAAAGAGATTGTAGTTGCGGAATTAGATAGCTGGGAACAAAAGAGAGAAGTAATGAGCAAGAAGAAGAATTTGAAGACAGGAATCTGGATAGAAGATGATCTAACGAAGGAGGAAAGGGAGATACAGAAGCAACTAAGGGCAAAGGAAGAAAGGACAAAAGGAAAGAAGGTAAAAGTAGGATATATGAAAATATTTATTGAAGACGGCGTATATATATGGAATGAAAAGAACAGAAAACTAGAAGAGAAGCCTAGAAGAAACTGAGAAGAGGAAGGAGGAGAGGCGGTGAAGGAGGGCCTAAAAATCTGTTTTTGGAACATAGCTGGGATAACAAATAAATGCGATGAGACTTGGGAATATCTGGACAATTTCGATATAATAGGATTAACAGAGACCTGGATAGAAGAAGAAGACTGGAAGAAAATAAAAGATAAAATGTCAAATAAATTCAATTGGATCTGCACACCGGCAAGAAAGGAGAGTAGGAAAGGAAGAGCGAGAGGAGGAATTATCACAGCTACAAGAAAAGGTTTGAAAGAGGTAATCACAAGAGAATTAAGCCAGCAAGAAGTAGAAATAAAAATATTATATAATGGAAATAGATGGAATATAATTACGGTATATAGTCAAAATATAGAAGAAACAATGGAAACAATAACGGAATACATACAAGAAGAGAAAGAAGAACATTTGGTAATAGGAGGAGATTATAACGCAAGAACGGGAAATAGAGGAGGACCAATAAGAGAAGATAAGGAAAAAGAAAAAGAGGGAGAATCTAGAAACTCAAGAGACAAGATGATAAATAGAGAAGGAAGAGTATTAATCAATAAGGTAGAAGAAAGAGGATGGATGATTTTAAATGGAAGTTATAATAGTGAAGGAGGATGGACTTATATAGGAGGATCAGGAGTTTCAGTTATAGATTATGTAGTGGCAAATGAGAAAGCGGAGGAAAAGATCAGGAAGGTAGTAGAAGGAGATAGAATAGAATCTGATCACGTACCATTAGAAGTAGAACTAGAAGTGGAACTGGAAGGAACAAAAGACAAGAAAAGAAGGAAAGAAAAGGATATGAAAGAAATAGAAAGAAGCAACTGGACGGAAGAAGGAATAGCAGAGTACAGGGAAAAATGCGAAGAATGGAACTGTACAGAAACGGAAAACGAAGACATCTGGAGGGAGCTAAAGGAGAAAGTAAAAAACTCAATTCCAAAAGTAAAGAAGAAAATAATACCCTGGAAATTTGGAAAAAGAGAGTGGCACAGCAAAGATTGGAAGAGAGAAAAAAGGTATTTAAGAAGAATGTTCAGAGAATTAAAAAAAGGCAGAATAGACTGGAAGGAATATGCAAGAATAAGGAAAAATTATAAAATATGGTGTAAAGAAGAAAAGAAAAAGCACGAAAAGGAAGAAAAAGAGAAGATAAATAATATTAGAACGGAAGCTGAGGCATGGAAATACATAAATAAATATAGAAAGAAGAGAGAAAAGATAGACGAAAGTATAGAATTGGAAAGCTGGAAAAATCATTTCATGGATTTATTGGAAGGAACAAAGAAAAGAGCAGTATTAAATTTGGAAGAGAAAGAAGAAATGAGAGATGGAGAAGAGAAAGAAGAAGGGACACAAGAGATAACAAGAGAAGCTTTAATAAGACAATTAAGGAAACTGAAGAGAAGAAAAGCACCAGGGGAAGACAGCATAGAAAACGAGGCTTGGAGATACATGTCAACAGAGATAGGAGAAGCTCTATGGAAGTTAGTAAATAACATTTGGAAGAAAGGAGGAGTACCAGAAGACTGGAACAAAGGAATAATCAATCCAATATATAAAAGAGGTGAGAAAGGTGAAGTTAAAAATTACCGAGGTATTACACTGATGAATACAGCCTATAAGATATACGCGAGCATTCTTAACGAGAAACTGATTGAAGAAGTGAACAATAAATTGCAGGAGACACAGTTCGGTTTCAGAGCAGGAAGAGGAGCTATAGACGCAGTATACGTGCTAAATTATATAGTAAATAAAGAATTGAACAAGAAAGGAGGAAAGATTTTCGCATTTTTTGCAGATCTGAAAGCAGCATTCGACAAGATTGATAGGAAGAAATTACACGAGATAATGAAAAGGAGTGGAATAGAGAATCAACTAAGAAGAAGAGTAATGGAAACATACAGGGAGACAATAAACTCGGTGAAAATAGGAGATAAAAAGACGGAAAACTTCTGGACGGAGAGAGGAGTGCGGCAGGGATGTCCAATGAGTCCTACCTTGTTTAATATATATGTGATGGATCTAGAAGAGGAGATGAAGAAAGAGCAAACAGGAGGAGTCACAATAGGCAAAGAAAAATTCTGGTCATTGACATACGCAGACGATATGGTACTTGTGGCGAGGAATGAAGAAGATCTAAAAGGAATGTTGAATCGATTCAGAAAATACTTATCAAGAAAGAGACTGACATTAAATGTAGAAAAATCAAAAATAATTGTTTTTGAGAATGGAAGAGGAAGGAAGAAAAGGAGAGAGTGGAGATGGGGAGAGGAAATTATAGAAGAGGTTACAGAAATAAAGTATTTAGGATACATATTACAAAAGAACGGAGGAGCAGAAAAACATGTCATTGAAAGATTCAAGAGAGCAATGATCGCTATGAAAAAGACGTGGAGTATAGGAGAAAGACTATTCGGAAACGATTACAAGAGGAGAGAGAAAATGTTTGATGCGCTAGTAGGCAGTGTAGCATTATATGGAGCGGAAGTATGGGGATGGAAAAATGAAACGAGATTAGACAGAATTAAAAGAAAATATGTGAAATGGATATTAGGCCTAGACAGAAGAACACCGAATTAGATTCTAGTAGAAGAAACAAAAATGATAGAAATAAAAATAGAAGCAACTAGAAGAGCAATCATCTATGAAGAGAAAGCAAGGAATTCTGGAAAGAAATTAGTCGTCGAATGTATAAAAGATTTAGAAAAAGTAAGAACGAAGAAAGAAGAAGGAAAATGGGAAGCGGCAAGAGGAGATCTACTAAAAAGGATAGGAATAGATAAAAAAGAAATAAAGTGTGAGAGAGAGAGAGGAAACCAGGAGATAGTTAATACAGTATTGACAAAGATCTGGAGGAAAGAAGAAGAAGGAAGACGGAAGAAAATTAAGGAATCAAAATACAACAACGCATATGAAGGTATAATAATAGAAGACTTACCAAAGTACCTACAAGGAAAAATGAAAAAGAAGGATAGGAGTTTAATAGCAAGATACAGATGTGGAAATGAGCTAAGAGGAGGTCAATATTGGAGAGAGATAGAAGAAAGGACATGCAGAGTATGTGGACGCAGAGAGGAGAGCCTAACACATGTGTTAAAAGAATGTGAGGCGACAAGGGATAACATACAAAGTGAAGATTTTCTAAGCGAGGAAGGCAGAGGATTGGAAATAATGAGAAAGATAGAACGAGAAAGGAGAAAGCAGCAGGAAATAGGAAAAGAGACGGAAGCACAGAAAGGAATTCAAACTAAAGAGAAGCAGACGGAATTTTGAGACTGAAATAGATAAAGCGATGTAAAGTAAAAGTCTTTAGGTTTAGGTTTAAGTTTTAAGTTTTTAAGTTTTTAAGTTTTTAAGTTTGCAATATTTTAAGTTTTAAGTTTTAAGTTTTAGAGCTTTTGAATTTATGAGTTTTTGAGTTTTTCTTTTTGAGCTTTTAAGTTTTTTTTTTGTTTTTAGTTTTTGGTTTTATGTTCTCAAATTTTAGGAGTTTAAAAGTTAAAGTGTAGGAAAGAAAGAAAAGTTTAAGTTTAAGTTTGTTTCATGATTTCAAGATTTTAAGGATTTAAAGATTTAAAGATACAAAGGAATAAAGACTGAGTTTAGAGTGTATAGTTTAATAGTATGATAATATGGAATAAAATAAAATGAATATGAATATAAATATAAGTATAAGTATAAATACTGTAAAGATTGATGTATTGAACAGGAAGTCTATCCTAAGCCGAAAGGCAAGGATTAATGGAAAATAAATAATAATAAATAATATACTTTTATATAGCCATTTATATATCCGCTTATATTTTTATTTTTAAACTAAAAAATTTTTATATATTTGTAGGCATCTATTAAGCGTTTTGATTTATGCATGTATGTGAATTTTATAAATATAATATTATTAAAAAAGTCCTCATATTTTAAAAAATCTTTATAAATATAATATTATTAAGTTCTCATCTTTTAAAAAATTTTTGTATTCAACAAACTACACTTCTTAAAGATTTGCGTACCACAAAACTTCTTATATATTCACTATCAATTCTTTCTTTTCGAAACTTTGATTTGTTAAACTTTATAACTTTGAATTTTTCGGAGTTCTTTTTATCTTTAACTTTTGAAAGTTTGTTAACCGTAACAAACAGTATTCTCTCAGTATACAGAATTTGAAATTCTATGATGTAAAATATCTTTTGAAAAATAAAATCTATATGAAGATATATTGAACTTTTATTTAGATAATCATCAATATAAACAATTAATAGTCTAAAATTTATTGCATTCTAAATTATACGTACAATTGTTTAATCAATTCTTAATCGATTTATCTAAAAATACGCAGCATGAAAATATTTGCCACAATTAATGTATATATATGGATTACATAATTAGTGTATTTTACATATAATATATCATAATTAATATCAAATTAATATCATAATTAATGTCAATCAAAATATGCATAATTTAATATTTTTAACTGTAAAACTATATGAATATTTTTATTAGTGTGATATAATAGTCTAAGTGTAACGAAGTGTAATTGAACAAATGATACAAAATTGAATAAGAAACAATTACATTAATTAAAAAGTTACGACTCGCTCTTTTCTTTTTCACTGAACAATTTCACAACGTTAATTAAAGAATTATGAACGCAAGTATTATGCTTAATAATTATTCAAGGAACTATTTTAAAGAATTCAATCAAGAATTCAATCTTAATCTAAGTCGAACTCAATTTCTCCCGAAACGGAAACCAAGGACATGTGCGCGCATACTTGCATTGTCGTGGTTCATTCTCTTCGTTGCACTTTCCAACTGCAATTTCTCACAGCTGCCGGAAATGCTGGCACTATGTTCGAGTCACTCTATTTGTTTTCTCCTACGACTTCCGTTATTGATATATGAATAAAATTTGCCCAGGAAAATCAATTGAAAATCAATATCTTCATACCGTGTGCTTTCTCTAGTTATCCCTGATAAATCATTAAGTTTTTCGTCGCTCGTTCTTCTTCATAAATCGAAAACAAAAGGATAAGTTGCATACTTTCGGAAAATGTCTTTCTGAAGAGGTTTCGCGTGCCAAGACTGAAAAGAGCGTAAATTTATGAGATTTTTGGCAACTTAGAGCCTTTTTTATGTTCCATTTTTAATTAAGTCTGAAAACTCTTAATTAAACTATTACTTAAATATATTTCTTTGAATAACTACTACTATTCATAATTTTTTAATCATCATTGTGTGAAATTGTTCATGGTAAGAGAAAGAGCTCAGTAACTATTTATAACTTCTTAACTAACATAATAGCCTTTTATAATCGATTTTCCGTTACTTTTCTAATCAAGTTTCGTTACGCTTAGACTATTATATAACTCTAACGAAATTTTTCATGAGAGCATAAAATTGTGGATTAACGAAAGCTCGATAAATAATCTCCGCACGTGCGTCTTCACTGTTTTATCAGGCTAGTCCACGCACCTGACATAATAATTTAATCTATTTCCTTTCATTTCCGCCACTGGCCATCGACCCAGTTATAACCGCAAACCCTATTTAGTTACGTCATGACGCTGACGTCGCGGCACATGATTTAGAAACAGACGGCCACTGTCCGCAAGACAGAATCAGGTCGATTTGCAACGATTTTATTCGGACATCTGATGACAGGATATCTGATAAAAATTTGTTTTCAAACATTTTACTCTGACATTGCTTTGTGCAATGTAAGTGAAATTATTTTGTACGAATTCGATTCTATGAAATATCCGGATAAAATTTAATTAAATATAATGCACACGTGATATTATAATTTGCGGACAGATCTGACATGAATGAATATCGCTTTTGTGCTGTCTCTCATTTTGCATAACGTATAAATTAAGCAAGCATAAATTTAAACAGTAAAATTGTGAAAATTTTAATTAATTCATTAATCTCTCTGGCTTTACAATTTCAATTTTTGAAATTTCAAACATATAGCATGTCAAAATTCTTGCTTTATAAAGCTTTATAAAGCGGTTCTTACATACATAAATTTAATTTATATAGCAGAAAATTTCTAAAATATTTCCAGGGTACCCGTCCTTAGTCGGATCTTTCCTGCGGTCCAGCGTAACATTATTGGAACATATATTATGCAGACGAAATAAGCCAATAAATGAGATGATGAGAATTTTTTTTCACGGGACTCTTGCGGGTACTTTATTTCGCGAGCATAACTAAACATGGAAAGGAAAGGACCACAAAAAAAATGAGAGACATGTGACAAATATGATGATATGAGAGATATGTGAAATTTTGGAAATAAAGAAATATGAAAGATATATATTCATTTTTTCGATTAATCATCACATGATTGGCAATGATGAAACAAATTTTTCTTCCGCATGACTTCTACCTTATTTCTGAGTACCCTTTATCATCCCAAAAAGCAATTTGTTACAAGGAGTGCTTGTATGAATTATCTTGTGAAAATCTTTCAATATAAGAAACCAGCAATATGAAGCCATGACTTTACAAAGCTATTATTGGAATTTGAAAATTATTATATGTTATATTAAAATATTATAATCTAGCTGCATAGTTTCACTTTTGAATATTATAATCGCTGTTAAATATTATGATTTAAAAATTTAATTCTATGAAATTAATGTAATAAAAATCTAAAAAACCTTAGAAGATTAATGAAGAATTAATTTAAAATAAAACAAAAAGTCTCTCTTAACTTAATATATACCTAAATTAATATTTTTTAAATTAAATGCATGTATCGTGGATATTATATCTCGTAAATGATATATACAGTATATATAATTTCGAGTAATTTAGAGTATGTAAGTATATATAATTCCAAAATTTTATATAAATAAAATTTGTTTTTCTATAAAATTTATTGACGTACAAATATTTAATCGACCTATATAATTTTCAAGAAAAAAATTTATCGACCGATCATATCTCCTCTTTAGCACGTTTGACCTATTATATTATGTATAAATATCTTTCTTCCGTATTCTTATAAATATGTCTTCTAAGAAAATTTTATATCTATATGTAAATTATAACTTTATAGCCTCAAATTTACGTTTTGCTTCTTTTGCTAATTTGAAATACAGCCGCATTGAGAAAATATTAAGAAAAATAATTCTTGAATACAGAGATCAGTTTTTTTACATATGATGTCTTTTACTTCTTAAGAGAAAAATATTATATACCGATAGTTTTATAGACCGATGTTTTATATATAGATATGTTTACTATACATATATGTAACGGTGAGAAGGAATATGAGATACGATATTATATTCTTAAGCCTCATAACTACAATACTACATATATTTAATTTTATAATTTGCATTCAATTGTTACATATTGTAAATTTTTTTATATATTTTACATAGTTATTTATGAATGCAATTTATATTATTCATCATATATGTTCATCAAACATTCAAAATACTTAGCAAATTTATCTGATAAAAATCAAAAATATTCTTCGGTATATTTTTGTCATCTGAATTTATTTTATATTATTTTACTTTTCTCGCACAATTTATTTTATACTATATGATATTCATAGTTTTATATTATGTGGATACACACACCACAATTTGTGTTGAATATTATTTATTGAGGCGATTTTATCGTAAAAACCGCGTTTATTTACATTCACAATATACTCTATATAATAGTATGGACCAGCTGACAGCTGACTTACAGTAAATAGAGGAAGAAAAGCCGATCGATCGATCGTGTGTCTCCTCTTCAGCGTGCAACCTCTAACTAAAGTGGCTTGATCTCGAGTAGCCGTGTACAAAAAGCGATTTGTATCCACCTTCGCTACGTCAATAAATATTTACCTTGTTTTCATCCACCATCGACATTCGCTGTAATCGCGAGTGCAAGGATCGCACATAGATCGATGAATAGAACCACGTGACGAACGTTACAACCGACTCGCCCTCATTTTACGCGACCAAGTGATAAATATTTACGGGCTTTTCCACCTTGATTTCGCGGCGCTATTGTACTCTTTGTAATATTCGCAACGGGAACGCGGCATACTGATTCGGATTCATCTCGCGGACGTATAATTTCCATCGATACATATTTATCGTGCATCCCAGCACACACTCGCAAATAAATCGCAATAATAATAGGATTACCGAGGTTATGCCTTGAACTACAAAATAATGGCTACATAATTTCTCTATTGTTTACGTGATATTTATGTGCATTTTCTATCATATAAATCATTATGATTTATTTATGTGTGATTCTCCAAAATTTATCTATCTAAATTAATTTATAGGTGAACTTTGATTTTACTGATTTTAATATATAATCTGAATTCTTGATATTAAAACTTATTAAAACTAGCATACTATTTTGTTTCTAAAATTTAGATTCTCTATTTAAAAGCTAAAGTAAAAACTTATACGCACAAAAACATATATTTTAATAAAAACTAGTCTCTA
Organism: Camponotus vicinus; assembly: GCF_025532165.1. NCBI lineage: Eukaryota > Metazoa > Arthropoda > Insecta > Hymenoptera > Formicidae > Camponotus > Camponotus vicinus. Next base: position 16,457,626 of record NW_028141967.1, on the reverse strand, counting down.
TCTCGCTGTCGGTTTTAATATGTATAAACGTGCATATCACAATTTTGATGTTATGTCAATTTTAATATTATTTTTGAATTAAATGCCTTTTTATCAATGACTAAAACTAATATATCTGAAGTTACAAAATATGTACGGGAAAAATATAAAAAAGTATTGCAATGAAATGTGCAAATGATAAAATTTACAATTACAAAAAGAAAATTATTGAGTTTTTAGAAATAAAATTACATTCTTTCTCATTTATAAGAATAAATATCTTTAAAAACACTTATCCATTACAGTATTGCTTCAAAACTTTTTTTTGTAAACTAAACAATAACTAGTTTATTAAATCCTATATTACTTTTGCGAATAAATTAATTCCGTAAAATAACAATAACAAGTTTATTAAATCCTATATTATTTTTGCGAATAAATTAATTGGCATATTTAATTTAAAATATGACGCTCCTTTTATTATATATATATATATATATATATATATATATATATATATATATATATATATATATATATATATATATATATATATATATATATATATATATATATATATATTATTTTTTGATATTATATAAAAATTAAACAAATATTGACATCAATTGTTAAAAATAGCAAAGTTCAGAAAAATATTTGATAAAAATTGCAATCTTATTGTAATTGCGTATTTATTTCAGTAAAATATGCAATGTGCATAACAAATATTTTTCTTCCAATTTGACATAGATATGTTATAAAATAAATTTTACGTCCGAAAAAAAATTATGAAAAATTAATTTATAAAACAAATAAAATTTAAAGAATAAAAATCTTTTGCAATGACGTGAAATTAAATTTCGTGTAATATATTTATGAAACTGTGGATATATGTCCGTGTTTTGCTTTGCCCTAATTTCTATTTTAGTACGATATTTAATTGGATTATTGGTAATGTTTCATAAGATATCAATTGTATTCATTTATTTTGTCGGTTTTGCTATAAATATGTATATTTCTATGTATATGAAACATATGCATACAACATGTACTTACATATATATATATACACACGTATACGTATATATGTGTACATGTTAATGTAATGTATGTTAACACTATTGATCACAATATTAAACTAATTTTAATTTATTTTATGGAACAAAAAATCTTTTATGTATATGTGTATATTTTTCTACAATTTTTCTATTTTCTTTTCTTTATTACAACATACTTTCTGAAATCAAGTTCTTTTTTAAAATTTAAGATTCTTAGACATACTAGATTTTTTATTTTACGATGTATGTAAATATTAATAAATCTGAGCATCAAATTTATTAACAATAAATTTAATTTATAAAAAAGAGCATTAGTTATTAAAGTGCAATTAATATATTCATAACAGGACACTTCTTATATGAACTTTTTATACGAAGTAATTAAGTAATAGATTTTTAAGAAGATATACAATTAAATAAGGTAGAATCATTGCATGTGTAAAAAAAAACAATTATAAAAAATAAGAAGTATAGATAATGAGAGATAATCGGCGAAGCTTTAGCTGAATTCTCATTAAACAATATTGAAACAAGTTCTGGCGTCAGTTATTCACTGGGTCAGAAGTGGCGAGAGCACACTGGGAGTTGTTGCATTTAATCAGCTTTACGGAAGATGTTATCCAATCGTCTCTTACCGCCGCATCAGCGTGGATAACCAACCAAAGCAGCCCGTCGTTACAGTTGCTAAAGTTCAGGATCTCCCGGAATGTTGGCATGCGAACAACCGTATCTACTTTCGAGATATTCATTTCGCTAAGAAACCAGACATGATAGCGCCAGTATACAAAGCGCGAAAGTTCGCGATGAAAAATTAATTGCACAGAAATTAAAAATTCGAAAAGCTCCTGATTTTATTTTTATTATAATTATAGTTTCTTTAACGCTGCTGACCCATTGATACTGATAAAAGTCATGATACAAAATGGCATTGCAAGTTTTACTCTCTTTCAATTATGAATTTTTCAATGCATTTGCGGTCAATTTTTATAACAAAAATTTTAGCAAATTTATTTTTTCAATTCTCGAATTTCATTTGTTAAATATCTTGTATTGTTAAATATATGGCAACTCTTGTCTTAAATTAAAATTTTATTAAAATACACATATATTTGATCACAAACCAAAATTATACTTTAAGATCCAAAATATTTTATATTTGAAAATAATTAACAAAAACACGAGAAAATAAAAGTTTATTGTTTTAAATAAATTTGCAATGATTATCAATAAAGAGATGCAAATTATTTTCTTAGATCCGTGAGAATGTTCGAATCGCACCTTGGGGAACAAAAAGTTATTAACTTGAAAGCATACTGGTGGTCGGACTTCGACAAAGTAAAGTATATTATTGAACATGAAAGGAATAAATGTCCAGAAAGAGGAAAAAAGAAAGTAATGCACGATTATGCGATTCTGAGCGTTGCTCTCGATCAAATTTCTATTTTCTATGTTCTCACAGGATCATAAATTTTACCCTTGTAGAACCGTGCGGTCTATTTTACGTTCAAATATATTGAATCTTCTATCGTAAAATCGATATAGAATAATTTCTATGTAATTTAATGAAATAATCAGTGATAGAGTTCGCGCGTAACAGATTGCGCCCAAACCAAATCGCGAAAACAATTGAAATATATTGATTGTGAAATTTATTTGAAGATTGTATAGTTTTCTTTTTTAATTTCAAACCAATATATCAAACTACTGTAACTTGATAAAATATGTATAATATATAAAATGTATATTTTTATAAAATACAAAACTGAGTTTATTTTTCTTATTAATCGGAATTTTCTTATTAAGAGGACTAACAATTTATAAAACAGATGTTTGTCAATAATCTCTTTTGTCAATTTTAAAATTAAAAATTTTACAATTATTTATTATTGCGCAATATAAAATTTTGTAGTAAATTATTATCTTTCTGCTACTGTTTAATACTATTATATCGAAAAAATGGCGACTTACCTGATTCATGTACGATCTGACGAACTCCATGCTTTGATCCAGAGCATAAGTATCGCTGCTACAGGAATCAAGGATGAGAGCACCCAGTGTTGTGTTTGGCAGAAGTTCTGTATCAGCGTTAATCTGATCCAAAACATACAACATTGCTTCCAATCGTTGCATACCCTTTTCTTCTTTTACAGCCCCGCATGGTGATGCGCCGATGGGGCTTGCGATCTGAACAAATAAATGTATATTTTACACAATTTTTAGTTCTCTACATATTTTCAGAATTACACATTTTTCATTTATATTAATAGAACAATATCTTGTATTATAATATAAGAATAAATTTTTAATTAATTTTAAACAAAAAAATTTTATTTTATTTTAAAATTTAATTTAATTTTAAACAAAAAAATTCCAACTTTAAAAGAGATTTCCTATAAACCAAATTTCGAATAAGTTTTCTCACAATTCAAAACCAAAACTAAATAATTTAGAATAAATAATTTAGAAATTAGAAAAAGGCAGATAATTTTACTTTTCCACTATATTTTTCATTACATTTGAATATTGCGTATAAATGTGAGTGATGTAAATACAATCGAATCATAAATACAATCATATTGGCCCAATTCATAGGTGTATTGTTTTCAATCGAAACAATGCAGTTCCGATATTTCAACCGCGATAGCGCAAGAGATAAGATAGACATTTGATTTCCGTGGATTAATGACGTACTTTTCCCCAGAGCCATTCAATCCCACAACGTCTGGCTACAATGGCGCATGTATGGCTAGTAATTTGCGAGACACGAGATCGAAGGGATCAAATTACAGGGAACTTCGACCCTTCGTCGTATCCTTGAGCATTATGGTCAGATGCACTACTGTTGACGTAGAATTCAAGGAGTATGAGGGAAGTTGTGGTACAATACTATAAATCCGCGGGTACCTATAGTGGTCGTATACGAGGATTCCGTCAACCCGAAAATACACAGACCGGCCAAACACGCTCGTAAATCCTGACGACAACACAATCCCACCGCTGATTTTAATGTTTGTGAAATCAGCTGGGAACGCTGATCATTCGTTTTCGGGGTCACGCAGCTTTCCCGGAATGAAGCTTTTAATTCTAACAACCCGAAATTTGTTTTGGTCTCAAAGTTGGGGTAATAGGGGATCACGGAACCCCTGCTGTGTGCTTGACCTATAAAATTAGGCATTTAATCTATATGTACATATTTTTTATTTCTTATTCCAATGAATTCCGTAAACTTTATTCTATTATATATTTCATTTTTAGTTTCATGAATAGTTTAAATTTAGAAGGACTCTTTTTATATCATAAAAATCTTAAAGTCTCCCTTCAATGATATAAATGTATGTATAACATGATATTATAATTTATAAACTTTATCCGTAAAACTTAATTTTATTTTTTTTTTCACAAAATTAATATTATAATTTGTTATCTCTAATTAAAATACCTCATAATATATTGTTATACTATATTTGCGAAATCAAAATAACCATATACAAAAATATTTTTAATAAATGTCAACTAATTTATTAATGTTGAAGCAACTGATATTTACATTTTATATATATATATATATATATATATATATATATATATATATATTAAAATATTATATTTATATTAATAAAACAATGGTTTATATTAAAAATGTTTCTTTTTTAATTAACAATTTTCAATTGTCGTCTTAAAGACAGAAAATTAATGTTATATATAATGTTGTCATTGGAAAAGTGTTGTTACATTGCTTTATCCGAAAAAACTAATCACCCGGACGAGTTTAGGTCACTCGTTATTCACTATATCGAGCGACAAGAACAACCGATATGAGAAGGAAAGTTATTCGTTGGCGGAAGTTCGGTGAACGACGGTTATTTTGCACGAACTAGTTGCGCGACAACAATAAATCAGCTTAAAGTTTTCGATATTATTCCATCTATAACTGAATAAAGAGGTTACATTTCACAAGAATGTTTACTTCACACTTTGTATAGTGACCAACTTAACCGTATTCGAGAAGAAGAAATCGAGAGAAAACTTCTCGGAAAAAAAAGTGGAACATTAATACAAAAAGAATTTTCTAGATATATATTTATATTAAGATTTCCCTTTTTTCTGAAATAGTTTAAAAAATTTCGAAATTATATGAATTATATGATATGATATGTCATATATTTATATTGAATTATATAGATGATTGACGAGATTTATTTTATTTAAATCTAATAATACTTGCATGTTTATTGTATATTTTTAATATTGATCACAATTTATTTCCGCGGAAAGAAGACCGACTACAGCTTGAAAAAACTTTTTCTAAACAAACACAGACTGCATATTGTATACGTAGAAATTGTACATTGCACAACTACAGTGAGAGTAGTATGTTATTTTTTAATCATATAAAATAAATATTACATATTTTCTTTTTTTACACACCAGGTACCTCGCGATATTGCGCATAATTCTCCACGGGAGTTCTCGAAAGTCAATTTTTAACGAAATAAAGTTCAGATGTTCTTGATATTGAAGCTCAACTTTTGCAATTTTTGCTGCGCTCATATATTTTTTTTTATTTCTTATGTTCTTTTTTATTCCCTTTCTTGAAAATACTTTATGGTGATAAGATGCTTGATATCTGCATGGCTCTTAAATGACAAGTTACGGTCCCTTTCTATCACTATATTTCATCTGAATTGCGCATGATATGACGTCAAAGGCGAGATCCGGGGCTGATTACGTCAAACTTTTGCGTAACACATATTAGATAATTTCGAGAGTTGGCTTATTTCCGCGCGTCAACATAATAAAGTATTTCTCGCAAAGCAACAGAACGTGAATATTAAATATATCACCAAGCACGCATTTATGGTATCTGAATAAATAAAATTTGAGATAAAATTAGGTCACACATGTGTGATTTACTAATAATTATCAGTTTTTTCGTCGAATAATTGACATTTATGTACCGATCAATTTATTATGCAGTCGATAATTTCCCGCATGATAAAAAGATTGGCACACGAAATAAAACTCACCCTGTGTATATATGTATATATATATATATATATATATATATATATAAATGTAAAATATACATAAATGTCAATTATTTGGATTGACCGTATCGAAGGCCCGAATATAATGTGTAAAATTAAAGCAAGAGTTGAAGCAAGTTAAGAGTTGAAATTATGTAGTATGGATTTATTATTATTATTATTATTATTAAAGCTACGTATTTATTATTATTATTATTATTATTGTACACATTATATTCGGACCTTCGATAGAAGAGATTTATCCTGCATGTATATGTGTACATGTACTCAGTAAGCAAAATGTTAGCAGATTGGCAGCAGATTGCTGACATTTTGCTTATTGGATATATATTAACTCTTTCGCTGCTGTAAGCGCCTTTAGGTGCTTTGAAATTTTCGTCATGGTATACTGTAGGCGCCTTAAGGCGTCCAATTGTTATCATCAAGATAATGCTGTAGGCGCTTTTAGGCGGTCAATTTTTTTTTTATTATTATTCAAATATCTTCGTACTAGTAACTGATATGCTTTGCGCGACGGCAAAAATTAAAATTTTATATTTATCGTGTATCGGTCACGGCTAAATAGTGTCGTCTGTCATACGCGCTCCGAATTAGACTTCGCCGCAACAAAAAGGTTATATATTTGATAATTTATTTGATATATTTGATAATATTATAATATATTTGATAATTTTGTTGTTTTAGAAATTCTTCTATCCATACAAAACACCACATAAGTATAATCTACAACGACGCCTGCTTTCAAGAAGACACGAACACGCAGAAATGAATTATACATTAATTATTTTTATACCCACTCAGTCAGCCAAATCTCTGTTCTAACAGATTCTGCCTGCTACAGAAAGACTACAGATATGAAGAACCTGTTATATCAGATAACAGGTAGAGAGATTCTCTTTGGCAAGATTTCTCGGTGATTTGCCATTGCCTTCCGAGAGAGAAGCGAGCGTATACAATTTTTCGGTTCTACCGGGAATCGAACCCGGGGCCTTTGGCTTTGTAGACTAACGCGCTATCTACTGAGCCACGCTTCGCTCTCATTAATATAATAAATAAATATAATATAATAAATAATAAAGTATTTCTTGCAAAGCAACAGAACGTGAATATTAAATATACCACCAAGCACGCATTTATGGTATCTGAATAAATAAAACTCGAGATAAAATTAGGTCACACATATGTGATTTACTAGTAATTATAAGTTTTTCCGTTAATTTTTTTTGTTTCTCTTTTTAAACGTGTTTTTTTCAGAAAAATATGTATTTTATATTTTGTTATATGATACATAATGGAATTTCGATAAACGATAAAGCGATTTTAATTAAAACTGCGAATTTTGATATTCGTTTTTACAAATTGTGAAATAAAGCAGAAAAGCGAGAATAAATTTCAATGTACAAACTCGTATTAATTACAAGTTTAAATGATTACATTTATGTAGTAATTGTATTGTTTGTCTTAGCGCATAATGAAATTTAATAATTAAAGGCGCAAGTGTATATTATGTTTCTATGTTTATAAATTGATACCTTTTCGTTTGTAATTTTCCATTGATTGTATTAAATGAGGCTTTCGTCGTGTCAATTAATATTGATGATAATGGCAATAGTAATAAATGCAGGAATGCATTTATTTCTTCGCCATTGGTGACGGAGTAAATGACGTTGTATTTTTATTCGAAATATTCGTTATTTTCAAGTGTACGAGTTGTAAAGACGAGAGTTTTGCGAGGTAATTTGAGACGGAAGAGTGCAGAAAAAGATAAAGTATATTTTTGTGAACACAAATATAACGCGCAGCAAAGAGTTGCGATTTATGTATATTGACTCGCTCCGGGTGACTTCCAACATAAGGAAGATTTCATACTAATTTATACACAGAGATAAAATGCAACCGCTGAATGAACTTCATCCATAAAAAAATCAGAAAAAGTAATTGTTAATTAAATATTTTTTATTAAATATTTCGTTTAAGTAAATATTTCTTTTAATTATTCGCAATACTTTATATTATATTAATACGTGATTAAACTATAAAAAAGAATTTTGCAGAATTATATACAGTATGTGTAAAATTATACAATAAATAATAGAAATGTATGATGACATTTCTATTATTTATTGTGTAATTATATACTTATTGTTCATATAACTTTACATACTTTTACCAAAAATTGCTCGAAAAGTTTAATTATAAAATATTAATTTAATATCAAGAATAAAAAGTTAATTGGCAAATTACATATGCAAGTGATTAAAGAAACTTTTTTAAATTTTACATTTAATTTGAATTCTATTATCAATCAATTACTAAAACATTTAATTTCGAAAATTTGGAGCATAGGAAAGTGTTGCAAATCTAACATAAGTTGCTAAGAAAGATTTCAATTTCAAAGTTAATGAGAAATCTGCCATTAACAAGAAGTACGCAAGCATTGATACATTCTGTGTAAAGAAGCTTACCTGTTCATGCATTGGAAAGATCCCGCCGAAAATGATGTCACCACCGATACGTATCAACTTCGAGCCGTCCTCACCTCTATTCTTCGTGTTATAACACTCGCTCGTGATCAAAAAGCACCACATCCACGGCAAGATTCTGCGCAAGCTCATCTTGGGCATGGAAATTGAACTATTCGAGCGGCTCGTGGTTGATAACCTCACTAAAATGTGAAATAACATTGCAAGTTATTCTGTGAATTTGAATCTAGAGCTATGTGTGTATGTTACGTATGAGTATGTGTTTTTTTTTTGACATTTTTGTATATGATAATATAACCAAATTGTAAGTGTTACATTACTAATTATATTAAAATAAAAGACATTGAAGATATCGAAGATATTAAATATTGAATTAACATTTTTAATATTTAATGTTCCATTTCTCCAAAGAAAAGACAATATTAACGTACTTTAATATTTTATTTTAATTAATTACAATAAATGTATGCTCTATACATCTGTAATGGCTGATTTTTTTTTACTCCTTTTATGACCTAATTTATTAGCATTGCAGCTACAATGTTTTTCTAAGAGCTCTCTTTCAAAATAACTTATAAGTAGATGCTTTAAATTGAACTTTCAATAACTGATAAACAACGTCGTATAATTCCCTGCTTGTATGTTTGTGTGAAAATGTAAATTTATGGCAAAAATAGATAAACCGTACGTGCATAAAATGTTTACAGAAATGTACGTGTATGTATATTGTATGTTCTATTTCCCCCTCTTTTATTCCTGTCTATTTCAAACTCTTTTATTCGAGTCACGATTTTTCTGAACTTATGATGTAGCTTCTTTTCAACGATAAATCTCTGTCCACGTTATGTTACGACTTTCACGTTCAGAGATCGAATCTCTCAGTTCATCGCTCTTGAATTTTCTTTAAAAAATGATCGAAAAATGTACTATCGCGCTAGAAAATAATAAAGAATAGGAAATGTATATGTATTTAATTTGCAGCACATAGTGTATTTCAAATATTTAAGCCAGATACGATCTTTCTTTCTTCTTGGTCTGATCTAATTCAGCTTAGTATTATTAACGCACAAGGATCAAAGTACCTCACATCTTTCTCCTTTAATTATTTTATTGCCTGTTGGCGTAATATGGCTATACATATTTATTGTTCAATTTTCTCTTTAGAGTTATACTAGCAAAAGCTTGAGATTTTTATCATTAGATTCTTCAAACAATTATCTTAAATTTAATCATTTTATAATTCATTTTATATTAAAGAGAAAAAAAATCGATTATTAATATATCGCTCTTTAATTCCTTTCACCTATCCGCTTTGAGATACTCATTGCTTTTACATATTCTGAGCTTTTTCAAGTATGTCATTCTCTTCTGAGAAAAAGTTGTTTGATTGCGTGCCTGCTTGTGCGCTTGTAATTTAATTTGACGATGTAGATGAGAAGCCAGGAAAACACTGGCGGTAAAATTACTTTGTTAGACAAATTTCACTTTTGCTCAAAGTGTATTTCGGTTTTCTAATGTCTCTTTTGCCTCCTCCGGAAGCTATTCGAGGCCGTAATTTTGCAATTTAATTCGAGTCTTTCATTTAATTTAAGATCTTCGTTCAGAGCATACTTGTCGCAAGTTTCTTATGCCTAAATGATAACGATTAAAGGACATTTATGCAGAAATATATATCATGTAATCGACTGAGATAATTATTCCAACATTTTATCTTATGATTAAATTCATCCTACTTGGAAATTTTTCTTATCTCGTGTACGTGCGCGAATAATTATCTAAAATTTTATCTAAAAACCAGTTAAGTTAATTATGTACCATGCAAAGCAATATCTATTATTTAACCTATTAATTTATATTATTATTTAACCTATTAATTTATAAAAAAATTAAAAGGATGATAATCAAGTAACTTTAAATGTAAAAAATTTATATTTCTGTAATATTTAAATATTTAAATTTCGAGAAAAAAACACAAATATTTGTATATATTGCGTTGTATAGAGAAATATATTATATTTCTCTATGGGTTATCTGATCGGTTCACATTCAAGAACACATGCAATACGCTAAACATTCAACGCCTCAACTGAGATTGGCATTTTATCGAACATGCCAGAATTCAACACGGCGTGCCACTGCGCCGAGAAAGAATGTAGAGCATTAATGCAACCTATAACAGTAATCGTCATGCGAATAATTTCGCGTAATTCCGATGCATAATTGAAACGCAATATTTTGTAAATATTTTGAGCTCTCTCTTTTATTATTAAGCACACATTGTGAGAAATAAAGTGGTTCTTCTTCCATTGTTATCTCATGCTAGGAAAGGGTTACAAAAATTGCTTTCTATTTTAATAAAAACCAACATAATATATTTTATCGCAAAGAAGATGAAAAAAATAATAACTTTAAAAATAATTCTTCTGATTTATCTTTGCACTTGTAAAATGAAAGAAGAATGATAAATGATAAATTAATTAAATACATTCCTTTTTGTACTCTTTCTCTTTCATTTCAGATATTCATATAAAAATTGACATTTTTATAATTTGATTATACTTTACAAAACGAATCATTGAAATTAATGTTAAAAAAATTAAATAAAATATTTATATTTTTATTTAAATGTTTATATTTTTTTATCACAGCAATTTAATTTATTAGAATTTGTTTAAAACGTGAAGTCAATTTCATATGGCAAAGATGCTCCATGCTTTTTGCTTTCTCAGTAATGAGACTTGTTCGCGAATAATTCAGTAAAGGAAGATTTTTAACAATAAGTGCTTTAAAAATAGTGTGTTTCACATCTTTGATTTGATTCGCGAGTACTGACCAAAAAGTACTATCAGAAAGTGTTACTGAAGATATCCTCTCAAGCAAAGATATCGTTTTACTCGGACGGAAAAGCTAGCTCGAAATAATGTGCCGGCTATATTTAGAAGATAGACGAGAAAGAGAATTCACACCATCGAATAAAGGGGCGTAATGTAAAGGAATACAAACGAGTTTGGACCACGAATAAAAAATGATCGATTGCATACCGCTTATTCGCTTAACAAATTGATTATACGGAGTAATAAAATTTTCAGAAGAACAAAATACAATTTAGCACTTCTCTAATTCTATTTTTCAAATGTGATTATAAATAGAAAAATGGTAATATATATTTGCTAAAAAAATATTATATTTGACATCAAAGAGCCTGGATTTTTTAAATATTACAAACTGATTTTAGTAAAATAAAAATATGAAAACTTATGAAAACAATTTTATTCACACAAAACTTATATAAAATATTTAATCAAAAATATTAAATCAACATTATTACCGCAAAATTCTAAATTAAAAATTTATATCTTTGCAATTATAGTCGTAACATTTAACTATTTTAAGACTTAGATAGGTTTAATTTTATATGTTTGCAATTAATATATTAAAATTGATAATTATATATGATTGTAACATATGTGTACTTTTTTGCCATGTTATATTATCAAGAGATGCTCTTTTCGATTGACAAACGAATCGATAAATTACTGTGTATTGAAAGCTATGGGAAATGTGCCAAATCCGCAATCAAGCTTTCAATCGCATTCAGAGAGAAAATAAAGAAATATATGTACGTTTAACTTGAAAAGAAAATTTTCATGCAATACAAGATTAATATCTTTTAAAATTTTTTTTGATATATCGCTTAAAAAACTGATTGATACCTATCCAACTTATACAATGTACATAATAGACCAATCATCAAAGAAAAAGAAAAAGTAGCCTTTGTAACTTCAGTTCAATTGAAATATTGACTTAATCGACTCTTTAATTATGCCCAAACGAATAAAATTTGTAGTAAAAAAAAAAGAAATCGCCTGTTGAGGTACTCCGTTAGTAATCGGATTTGTCTTACTGTTCCTTTAATATTGGAATTTTAACGAAATAGTTTCAAAAGCAAATTATTAAAAGATAAAATTATTACAATATGTAATATATTTTATCATAATATATTGTAATATATATTTATTTGAAACATTATATTAATGTAATGTTTCAAATATGACAAATGTGACATTTTTTTGAGTAGGAGACAAGTGACGTTTCAATATCGAAGGTAATTAACATCGCTTTTTATATACAATGATAATTTCTTTCCTACAAATTTATATGCAAAATTTTCTATTCTTACAATTCATATTTTTTAATTTCAATTTACAAAAGAATGATCGATCGCGAATGTTTATAACACCTAATAAAACTTTTTTAGAGAAAGCTTCTGGTCAGTTTCATCTGCTAATCTCGACCAGTTTACACTCGATCAATGACACGTTATTCGGATTCTCTCCAGACGTAAAGAGAACAGAAACGATAAAAGCGAAGCTTCGCCATCATCTTGGCAACGTTGGAATGATCGGGACCGAAATTGAGATATCTACCCGTGCGTATAATCCTTCGATACACTTGATTCTACTCCACCCTGGCTCTGCTTCGTCAGGACGCGACAGAACTCCGACTGTTTTCATTTCTGAGACGATCCGTGCCATCCTCTACAATTTCTTGAATATTGCGATTGTAGAAGTGGCAAAAGCAGACTCCAATCATCTGTCCCAAGATAGAAAGCCCCTCTTCCAGCTATCCTTGCAATCTGAATGTTTACACACACATAGTCATTCGAGATATTTAAAATATTGCAATACGTTAAAGAGAGAACTTTTTTTATAATTATCTTGGGAATACTGATTATAGAATTTAATTATTTCTCTTTATTATACATATATTACTTATCATGTTATGCATATTAATATTTTTATATTAATAAAATAGAAATTAGAACAAATGTGCGCGCGTGTACATGCTTTTGAAGAAAAGAGTAAATTTCTCTCTCTTCTTTCGCGCATAGAATAATTATAAACAAATAACATAACTAGATTGTACATTTATTATTATGAATAAATAAATATAAAATTTAATTTTTCAGTATTTTGTAAATCTAATCTTTTCCAAAATAATAAAACGGAACAGATAAACAATGAATAAATTGATATCAATAATAAAGTCTATGCATAACTTTGAAATTGTAAATGCATTATGACGTATTCAAAATGCATAATGTATTATAGAGTGAAATCTGAAGTTTTCTGATAAACGGTCAAAGCTGATAGAAACGGAAAGTTGAAGGATGAGAACGCGTAGTCGTTGAAATCGAGCAATTTGTCACCGTCATGGTAGTTCAATAAAGTTCCATGGAAGTCACATAACTCTTCATGCTATCGCTGTCTCAAAAAATCTAATGGCGATTATCGTGAAAGTAATTGAAGAGATCAGCGACAAAAGAATAGATATTTCTGATGATTTTTCAAGATAGATATTGCAGTCTGGAAATCTTTAATATGTAGTTTTTATGCTCAACTTATTTTTATACCTGTAGTGATATTCAGAACTTTTTATAAGTTTGTAATTATATAAAATTTTATATTTCTGTTATATTTACATTTATATTAACGATGCTTATGTAAGAAAATATATTTAATATTTCTCTAAAAAATATTCTTAGGTAATATGTAATATATTTTAATATTTTTATTCTATGAAAAGAAATTATTATAATAAAAATGTAGTTTTCTTTCTCATTAATAATGTCAATGTAAAACTACTGAGTTGATAATAAATATTATACTCATTTTATATGTGTGTATGTAAAATATAATGTTTAGTAACAAATATTATCTTTTATGATTTAAAAGTAACAGCAAATATTGTATGCTTATGCTTAAGAAAAAAAATAAAAAGAGATAATATAAAGAGAGAACCCTCCAATTTTCAAAGGCTTCAAGAAATTCAATTAGTCGCTTTAGCCTCAGAATTGATAAAGCAAAAAGCACAATCATAAATGTTGTTACAACTACTAACATGCCATCAGTAAATATGCTTTTATAAAGTATATACACAGAGAAAAATGTATACTGTATTCAAGTAAATATTATTTATTTTAAGTATATCATAAGTTTGTATATCTGCAAATATATCATAAGTTCACCACAAGCGTCAAATTTAATTGAATATATTCTGAATTTTAGTAAGTGCAGTATTTCAATCAAGAATATTAAATTAAAACAAAAATTTGGTTTGCTTAGATACAGATATAGAGTTGGCGTAAAGTAAATTTGATTTTTCTTTGATACAACTTTACGATATTCTTGAAGAGAAAATAAATTCTTTTTTCGAGTACATGATAATGAGATTTTCTAACACTTGTTGAGCATATTTTAAGATTATTATCAAGAATATATTCTTTGTTGAAGAAAACCATTACTTAAAAAAAGAAAAATAAACTGAGTAATCGCTTTTCTTGGCAGTAGAATATTTTTCTCTGTGTATAAATTTTCTGCGATAATATATATATAGAAAAGGAAAACTTATATCAACGGAAATTTATTTCTCAGAAACAATTTAATGTGCATATTAACTTGTCAAATTATGATAACATGTTTTTATTTAATAATAAAGAAAATAGTGTGCTGAGCTATACACACACACATTTACATACATACAGTGATTATAGTTTGCACAAAGTGAAACTTTAATAATATGCAAAATATATGTATATTGAAACATAAAAGTCAACATTAAAAAAGTTATACTATCAAAATTACCTATGCATATTTATATATGTATATACACACAAATAAAATACAAATATCCAGAAAAATCATTAAAATACATCTATCAATCTTTACATTTTCTTATTTATAAAAATTATTAATAGTGTATCTTTTCAAATTTTACTCGAAGCTATGCAACATGAAACAACGAAAAATTTTTAATTTAATAATGCGTTGAAAACTATGATATTTGTGCTCGCGAAGCGATATAAAGTGTGGAAGGATATACGAGAAGAAAGAAAAATACTAACGCGCTCGCGCGTTTAGTATCTGGAGAGAGATCTACTACCGACGCAGTACATCGGATTCTCCATTACGTAAATAACATCGTAACACGAAACTAAATTACATGAAGCCTATATTGCGACAGAGACAGATCATTCAGATTCTACGAAATGTGCAGTCATAATTCATGCAAAAGATCAAAGGAATTGCGTTAGCTATATAATGTTTGCTATTCATTCAGCTGTTATTCAAGGTTCCATTGATGCGATGCAAATATACACATTATTTAAATCGATATAAGGGGAGAGATATAAAAATATATGAACGCGAACTCTCTCTCACAGAATTCCAACATCCGTTTCATTATAAATACAGTCGAGATTTATATTATTTTATAATTTATTATCAAATTTTCAATAAAATGATTGATTCTATAAATTGATTGATTAAATATATATTTCTTTATTTATTTAGAATATAATAAATATATATTCATTTTTAATATCAAAATTATAAAATAACTAAATATATATTTCTTTATTTATTTAGAATATATATGTAAATCTGGAATAATATCTCTCTTTCTTTCTCTTTCTTTTGATCTTGATCCTGATTTTGCGCAATGTCGTAAATGGCTCTTGCAATACACCAACAATAGCATCGCAAGTGTGTTTCTAAATCCTAATAGAATGGGGAGATGTATACATATCCTTCTTAGAAGGATATGTATACATCTCCCCATTAACGGAACATTGCGAGTTAATTATCTGGAATATACACGATAGTAGAGTTGCATTTGAGACGCAAAATACAAGGCTGGTGCAAATGCAATGCGCATTAACTGTAAATGCGACTCGAGTGAATGAGGTGAAGTTAAACGAGCGTAAAAGCGATTGCACGGTAATATCGGCGAATCGGAAAGGTGAAGCGTGATTGAGAAAGATAGATCGTTGGAGTGTGGACGAGCCATCATAACGGGACTCAATAATTTTATTCGGTATTGTGAAAAAATCCGGCGAATTCGATTGTCGCGAGACAAAAGGCGCGCTTCTCATCGAGGTTTCCGCACGTTCCAATCCACTGGCGAAAATTAATTGTCTGAATAAATCGTTGCGAGGATTTTTATTTCAGAATCACGATTGCTGCCAACTGCTGTTTTACAGAAAGAATTATGCCTGCGATAAAATAATGTAGCGCCTTCATGAGCTGTTTATTCCGAGAGCATAAATCAAACTTGAAGAGCGACCTCGGTCTTTTTTACCGCAAATTTAGCGCTTAAGCGTGAATATTTCAGTCACATATAATATGTAATATAACACCAGATTTAAACAATATCAGTTGGATATGGAAAGCACTGGCTAATGAATTTAAACAAGATACGATCAGAATTAATGCATTCGACTTTAATATATGTTTCAATGAAACTTTGCGATTTATGGAACATTTATGAGTGTATAAATTTTCCATTGCTTTTTCGCTAATGAATCAAGTAGAATAAGTAACACCTAACACTATCGATTCGAATGAATATATACTCATAATGTATGCAAACGAAGAATATAGCATAAATTTTGGAAGAATTTACTTTGAAATTTTTACCTTCGAATTATTATCAACGCCTTTCGGCACATCAACGTGTAGACAACGGAAAAAAGAAGCTTGGAAAATCGATATTACATTATTCTCGATATGTTCAACTTCTATCTTTTGCATCACATCCTTTCCACGTTTCGTTTTTTTCTTCTCTCTCTTTCTGTTTTATTTTACATTGCATTCTCGTTTCTCTCTCTCTCTTTCTCTCTTTCTTAACTTTCATCCGCATATTTTCTGTTTTACCTTTTTCTTTATGCTTCTCGGTTTTCGCCCTCCGGTAACCAACCCTTCCAGATATTAAACTCAATCCACAGAAAAGAGCCGAATACGACTTTCATCTCTTCGTAAGATCGACCACATCCGATGATGTCTCGCCTAGTGTAATTCAAGATAGATCTCACAATCATAAAATCAGATATTTCGCGATGATTTTAAAAATATTGTGACGAGAAATAATCATATAGGATTTATAATTCCTTTTAATTATTCATTATTTATCTTTTACACATCTAATAAGAATATATTTTATTCTAATTGCAAAAATTTATCTAATCTATAATTTATGATTTATATACGTACGTATGCATTTATATTTTAATTTCACAATTCACAAATATAATCTTGTGTATATATATTATATATTTAAAATTTGAAATTAATTCTACAAATAATATATATTATGCAGTGTGCATAAATATATTTTTATTTATAATTCTATATAGTTGTTCACATAAATATATTTCAATACTGTTATTTTTAGATTCATAAATATTTTTGTATCGCAAACACTAATTTTTCAGCTTTTGATTGATAAAATGAGATTTTAAATTGGTCAAAATTGGTTGACCCGTAAAAAGAAGGGAGAAAAGTCAATTTAATTAGTTTTTAATTAAAGCACCATACGGTAGACACGAAGACATCACAGAAATGAAATCGCGTTTTTAATTTTCATCACCGATGACCATTGAGTTGTTTACGAATGTTCCTTAAATGGTTTTTATAATAACTTAATAAAAAAAACTAAGATATTATAGATTATTAAGATATTACTTCGCAAATATTTCCTGCCACATAATATATATGTGTTAATTTTAAAAATAAAATATTAAAACTTAAATTTATAATTGTCTTTTTTTCCTTTCTTGTTTTTTATCACGTAAACCAATAATTTTCAAAAAGATATTTAATTAGAAAAAATATATATATTTGTGAAATTATTTGTGTCAAATACAATAGACAAATAAACAAAAATAGACAACTGGACACAATAGACAAAAGTTCACAAAAAATTTATATTATATGAAAATCTTGTAT
Organism: Camponotus vicinus; assembly: GCF_025532165.1. NCBI lineage: Eukaryota > Metazoa > Arthropoda > Insecta > Hymenoptera > Formicidae > Camponotus > Camponotus vicinus. The sequence goes on along the minus strand of NW_028141967.1, from coordinate 16,439,273 downwards.
TTATATCTTCAATACACTTTAGCTCTTTATTAAAATGTAGTACATTGAAGAAAATAGAAAAGACGAGAACGAAAAAATCAAGAAACATTAACACATTTTTATGCTAATAAAAAATGAGTTAATTAAGCACATATCAGTGGAATATTATATATGCATCTTGAAAAGCGCAAATGATACGCCATTTATTAAGACAATTCTCTCACATATTAAAATGTTTCTTAGTTTGTATAAATAAAATAATATTGCATTTTGTATGAATTTTATAATAATAAGAAGTACTAATTTTCTCTAATCTAATCTTAGTATAAATGACAATCGAAATTATTATACTTTGAAAGCTTTAGCCAATTCGCAAAAATTATTTGTTTTATAAATATATATTAAAAATTAGATTTGTTCTATTTTTCTAATTATTTGTTCGATGTGTCAATGTTTTATATTTTAATATTCCATTTTTATGATTTAAATTCAATGAAAAATTAAACGGTTTTATAAGTAAAATGCAAATTATATATTTTAATTAATATATACTTCAATTAAATAATCATTAATAGTCTATTAATATAAATAATAGGCGTATAATATGTGTAATATTCAATACCTTTACAATAAAAATTTATTTTCTTTTTTTTTTCTTTATACATAAAATAAGATGCTATTTTATAATATAAATGCAAATTAGCACTTTTATTTATTTCTTATTAATTATAACAAAGGCAAATTTTATATCGTGCCAAAATATTATCATTAAAAGTATTATGGAAAAGACGTAGTCCTCTCTTAGATCGCTGATATTATACGTGAAAAAAACTAAACAGATCGAACTTCTTTCCATCTTAGTAATATCGTGAACTTTTTCTCAGAAAAGGTGGAATACATCCTTTTTCGAGCAAGTTCCTAAAAGTTTCGGCCTAAAAGTTTGTAGAAATAACCTTCACCTATTCAATAAAAATAGAAGCCAGTTTAGTATTGGTTTTCAAAATTTCGACGTGTGATTCAATATTTCAAAAATTTTTCTATAATCTATAATTTGCTTTCGATGATATTAATTTTGTTGCCCCAATAATATTTTTTTAAAGATAAAACAAAATGAAAGAAAAGAGAAAAATATACTAAGAATTAGTAAAATATAAATTATAAATTATAAATATTTCTGTGTGTATTTAAATGTGATATAATCATAATAAATTATAAATATTATCAAAATTTTATTTTACAATATTTATTACGAATTATGTAATAAATATATCAAAATATCTTAATGGTATTTGTTAATTAAATAACAAATATAAAACATAATATATAAAATATCTTTTAATTTATGAAATTTATTATACAGTGTTAAAAAATAGCAATATTTGAATATTATTATGATTTATCACTCTGTACTCTTCTCTACATTCTTTATATTCTTATATATCTCTCGTAGAGAAGTGTTGTACAAGCATTGTATATACATGCTTAATAAACTTTTATCTTTCGTAGGTCAAGTTGCAAAGAAAATTATGTATGCGTTATGAAGACGGTGTTTAATGGCTTAAAAGAAAAGTTGTGAAAAGTCGCGACTGTGAAGTATAAAGCGCAAAAGGGACAAGGTATATCCCGCGAGGAGTTCTCGACGGTTGTCGTCAGTTTGTTCAAGAATCATCGCCGTGAAGACGAGGGATAATGTCAAAGATGACATTCTATATCTATAAGGAACTGTCGGCAGACAGCCGAGCTCCTTTTATTTTTCAATGTAGAAAACCATGATGTACGATAGAGGGTAAACATTTGTCCCCCTGTTCTCTTCTTTTCCTTTTTAAGAAGTCAAGCTTAACTGTGGATTTAAACAGAGTTTTCCAACGGAAGAGCTGTCTCATAACATCTTAATGCGTTATGCTATGTTGGAATTACATAAATGAGTAGTATCATACAAAAAGAGCTTTAACATATTTTCTTAAACTTAAGGATTTTTTTGATTGTGTACTTATTAAAATTGCTTACTGTACATATACCACATTTAACATTCATTAAAATAACGCGGTTTTATTTGTATGTTGATAAATAGCATTTTCTTTATCATAATTAGAAATGCTACGCAAAAATTAAAAATACTGAATTAAAATATTAACTCCTATTTCGAAGTAAACTAAAAAAATATTCGTAAATATAAAAATAGAGGCATTGCAGTTATTGGGGAAGAGCTGGAGGACGGATCAATTATGTTAAAAGTTAATAAATCTAATACATTTCAAAATTCATGAATTTGATATTGTGCAAGATACTTTCAGCTTTTTAAAATACAAAAGTAATAATAAATTTATGTGAGTTAAAGTGAAAATTTATCCTGTAGACTTAAAAATTTTATTTTCATGATTTTTTGTGTTATACAGTTAAAATCGTGATACCGTCACTATAAAAAAATTAGTTCGATAAGCTAATATATACATATATTTACGATTTAAAATTAAGTTACATTCTACAGAGCAAATCTTTATTTTAATTCATAATATAAAATATAATATATAATATAATACAAAATATAAAATTAATTATTAATTTTATATTTTAAAAGACTAAAAGTGTGCTTTGATTAATATCAAATTCAAGAATCTCAAAATATATTAAATTTATTAATTATAAACGTAATTGATCCGTTCAGTTTCTTCTTAAATTGAAGCCTTAAAAGTAAACTCAATTAGAAAGTTCTTTATATTCAATATCGATTTAATAAAGAAGAGCAATGGGTAAAAAAATCTTTCCCCAAAAAATGCTTTTTATGGTCATTACATATATAATATATACATATATACATATGTACAGGTACACACGCATTGATTATCGATAGTTACGTCGAGTGTCGAAGCTTCATCTAAAACTCATTACTCGCCAATTTCCCATTCGTTTGCGCTATCCGTTAAAGTCCGCCGTTAAAAACGCAAATTACGGCGACTTTGCACCATGCGGATCGGAAATTATTAAAACATCAAATTCACATAAAGCTATTCATATCTAGGTTCCTCTATCTCTGTTCTTCGCCACCCCTTTTCTCTATCCATAAGCTCGACTCCTAATGGATTCCTCGAGTTCTCGAGCGTACTTGCTCGCCATTAAATCCTGATATGCGGTCGAATCTTAGTACTCCTTGCAAAGTGCACGGCGTAACTCAGAAGTGCACAAAGCAATTCATTGAAATTCGCAGTAATAATCATCTTGTTGCCCTTCGATGCGAAAATGCTATTTCATTTCTGTCTTAATAATATATATCGTCGAATGCGTCGTAATAAATGGCTATACGAACGTTATGATCCAAATATTGCCGAAAACTTTTAATCAATCTCTTATAATCGTAGTAAAGATAGATATATAAAAATTATGCTGCTCGTAATTTTTTCGGATCTAAAAAAAGTTTCCTAATGAAACTTTCATTCGCTAAATCGGCAGAGCTTGTCATTGCGATATGAGGTCGACACATCGATCATAGTTGAGGGTCACTTCGAGCAATCCTCGGTTCGTGCACACGAACCGACTGCGAATCTTCATTTCCGCTTCCCATAGGAAGTAGCCTAGCACGAGAACGCTTTTTAAGCTCGCATCATCGATATTTTATTAATTTATATATTATGCACTTTTAATAAATCATAAATATTTCTTTGTCTATTTATTTAATTATTTCATGGAATAGTTAATATTGAATACAAATTAATAAAATAAATGAAAATACTTGTACAAAATAAAAATATGTGATACGATATTCTACATTTGTTTTGACATAATTTTTCATAAAATAGAAATATGTAAAGTAAAAGAAATATATAGCTGCAAGAGATAATACTAAACATATTAATCTTCAATATATTAATACAAAATTAATAACATTTAATGTATTCTGTGATGGATATATTTTGCAATATAATAAATTTTTTTTCTAGCTCTAGCTCTATTGATCCAAATGATGAAAATCACATGTGTCACTATCAATAATTTATATAACTAGAATATTCGATTAAAAGGATGATTGAACATTAGTCGTATTGTGCAGCGTCTGACGTTCTAATCTACCAACATAACACAGGACTGGACGCTTTGGAGCGATTTGTCACGTGTGTGCCAAACATCGCAAGTCGTTATTGTCAAGCGACCGCAATTCCACATAGTCGGATGAGTAAGCACAATTCCCGCGCTCCTTGCTCGCGTTGTCTGTGGGGATCGTCGAGAAACACGCGGTATAGTATACACGGAAAACCAATTAGGTAGGGCATACCATGGAACTTACAGTCAAGTGTTTTCTCAAACCACCCTCGATGCGAGTCATGGTGCAATTTCTGAAAGTAACTTAAATCCCTTCCGTCCCGATTTTTTTTTACCGAGAATCTCGACTAGCATGGCAATTGACGTGATTAAATCAATATGTCAATAAAGTCTACAAATCCCAGAGAGAAAAACCGTGTTTGTATCGTTCTCTACAGTTTAATCTCGAATCTTTTTTATTTTCTTTTTTTGCACATTATCTACATCATACTTGTTTAGAGAAAACGCGAAAGTGATCTATCAATTTTATCAAATCGAAAATTTTAAAGGGGAAGAACGTTCGTAATGATACGATCATAATTTTTAATGTTATCCATTTTATAAGGCTTCAAGAAAATTTTCACGCAATAAAATCTTTTCCTCCTGTAATTGATATATATATTTTTGTTTTCTTATGTTAAATTTTTGAGATTTTTATGTAAAATTTTCTGGTTTTTTCTAAAGAAGAAACCAGAAAATCTTTAATCAAAACTTAATAATATATTAATATATAAATTTTTGCAAATTTTATTGCGCCATATCCTTTAAAATTGCTAAATTAAAAAATCAGATTCTATTACTTTCCTTTTAACTTGTTTGAAAGATTATATGGTATATCTTGTAAAGTGTGTACATTGGGGGAACGAAGCGTTAATGAAGTGCTACTTGCTGTTTGATCAGGTAAGGCCGTAAAATGCGAAATTAAATTGGCGCATTGGTGATGTATTGAGCCATTCTCTCAGTAAATTGAATAAGAAACTGACTTATCCACATCTTCCATTTTCATTTCACAGCACTCTCGATACCTGCCCCGCGTTCTTAGCTCTCACTTCCACATTTCCTCTTGATTTCCACATTCAATTCTTATTGATTTTCCTAACGACATGCTTATGATCTATAACGCTTAAAATACGATAATAGTCCATTTTCGATATCGCGTAAGAACCGTTTTTGTACAAAAACACTAAATCTGGAATCATTTTTAAATAGCGATAATCTCTTCAATTTATCCTAAGAAAACAAGCTGAACGACTTCCAATGTATTTTATGAAAATAATCGCGATATTATTTTAGGCTAGGCGAAGTATTTTAACTAAATGTTAAAAAAACAAACATCTTATTTGCAATCATATACACAATGATACTTATCAAAGTGACAAAAACTGCTTAACGAGATGTGTAAATAAAGAATATAAAAATAGTGTTGTTATTATACATAAAATATATTTTTTATATATACAAAAATATAAAATAATAAGAAAAATTAGATGTAAATAAAGAAATTTATGTGTATTTTAGTTACTTGAAGTTAATGACATTTAAATGCAAATAATGTGTAAATAAATAATTATTTATTTAATTATATTTTTTATCTGATATAATATATTTATTATTCTTTATATGTCTATATTCTTTATGCTCTCATGTATATGCTTTATATAATTGTGTTACTGTCAAAATATATAATTGTACAAGTTAATTTATAAAATATAATCAAATAAATTTTTTAAAATTTGATTAATTTATAATGCAAAAATATACGATAATAAGTCCTTGTTAACTAGAATTTTTCTCTCTGTTTTTATTTGTATGAAATTCGTGTCTAAATAATCTACTTCCAGATGTGTGCTCTATTACATATTGTAAATCATCTTTACCAAATTTCCGCAAATGCGAAAATAGCGGAAGGAAGCTGCGGGAGGATGTGTGAGAGAACGTTATTATCTTTATAATCGCGCAAAAGCGCGACTGCGCGAGAAAATCCGAAGACTTCCTTAACAGAAATGCGAAACGACAAGACTTTATCGACGTCCCGGAATTGAAAACTCGAGAACAGGAGTGCGAGCAACTTTCCCGTAGAGACGTTTCCGTACCTTTTTTCCGAGCGGATTACTTTCGCGACCGAACGCGAAAGGTCACTTCTTGGCGTTGCACGATTCGCGATAAGAAAAATATCTACTGATCCTATATGGAATATAGATCGATTTATTATATATCGATTTAGCACTTGACCTTTAAATTTCAAACAAAATATTTATCTGATATTTTTAATTTTTATTTTTCAAGTTATGCACATGTATTGCAGCCGCGATAGGGTAATCTCTTAAATTTATGTCAAGAAAATAATCTGAGTGATTTTTAATGCATTTTATAATAATAATCGCAATTATTTTAGATCAAAGGCTTTTTGCGATCATATTCTTCCCTCATTTTTTCAATAATACATTAAATAATTCTTTATTGTTTTTCTATCGAATTAAATTTATCGAAATATGTTACCAATAAATTTAATTTTCATTTTCATTTAATTTTAATTTTAATTTTAAATTACAATAAAATTGTTCAATTGTTATAAAATGTTTAAAAAATATATTATTATCTTTGATATTTATTGTTATCAAAAAATTCAATTTTTATAAATTCTCAGAAATCTTTAGCAATAAACTTTTAAAAATAACAAAAAAATGTTATAAAAGCTTTTTTCACATTTAATGATACATAATACATGCAATTTACAAGCAAATTTAGCTTTCTTCTATTATTATACACCGTGCAATTAAAGCTGAATTATTAATGAAGTAATTAATATTGTATTTAATTAACCAAAGTTCAAAGTTTGTTCTTTGAAATATTTTCTCTTTATATATAGCGATAAAATCGAGACGTAGTTTCACATTTATTAATAAACATTTTCACATTTTCATTCTAAACACTCTCGATTCTTCCGCAAGTCAAACAGAAAAATGTCTATTACTAAATAATAATGAGCTGAAGCAGACAAATAGCTAAAGTATCTAACATAGTATCTAGAGAATCTCGAAATGCAAGTCAAGTTTTTGATTACAGAATTTTCAAAAAAGCCGGAAAGAAAATCAAAGATTTATATAAGAAAAGTACGACGAAACTTGTATCTTCGATATTTGCATTTCAACTGCGTACCGAAATATTCTCGTCGATATTCACGACGTGAGTCACTCGTGCGTTTCGAAGATTTAACCGAAATTGCATGGGGGTTGGTTGAAAGTTCTAAACCAGGGAGAAAGACGCGGAGGGATTTAAGGATTTGATGCGCGAATATGCAGAATTCGAAAAGGCCAAGCAGAAAGTTTCTTCATCTCAAATTGTACGTTGTGGAAATTGTTCGTTCTGATAATCGGACGAGGAAACGCGTAGCGCTGATATTGCGGATTGCAAGCGTCCGTATGATTGATCGACGCGAAACGGAACACAATTCGCACGTTCGTGTTTCAGATGGACGCCGGCCAGTGGATTTCAATTTCCTGCATCATCTCTCCGATAATTGTCGTAGTTTACAATCAATGCGACACAATTTAATATTAGCAATATTAAATTTCGACCGATTGTATAATACATCACCATCATTAATATCGAATGAGAGCATTTTTCGAATCACGATTAATTCATATTTGATTTAAAGGCTGAGTGATATTTAGTAAATATGATGTTTGATAAGCTTAAATCAGTAATTATTCTGTTATTTTATTCTGCTATTGAATAAAAAATTAAATAATGTTATTTAACAATATGTGATCAAATACATGAGTCAATTAAAATCAATATTTAATTCCTGCAGATAAATTTGCAGAATAGTAGATAAAACCTCGTTAAGAACTCATGTCGAAAAATTAAAACAATTATAGTAATGTATATGTCATCAATATACTCTAAATTTCTCCGCAATATTCTGAATATTAATTTAAAAAAGTTACGTATTATTCTTATCGATGCAATAAATATGCGATATTAAGTATTAAAATATTAAGGATGTTACTCAAGTTATAAAATTCGCTTAAAAAATTTATATTTAATATTTTTATCTAATACAAAAATTATAAAAAGTAATTACTATTATTTTTTTAGAGGAATATTGATAATTCAATATTAAAAGACATGATGTCAACTACTTACTGATAAATAATGAGAATAGTAAAAGTATATAGCCAGATTTATAAGCTCGTATCATAGAGGATTATGTCAGATACGTAAAATGGACAAAGGATAACATTAAAATGAGAATAGACGTCCGAGTCGAGTGAAGAGAACCGCGAATAATATACGAACCATGATATTTCCTCAGATAAATCGCCGGTATCACCAAAAAGCACCTTTCATGGAATATGAAAAGCGGCGAAGGATTTATTTATAGATCGAGTGGCGAAAGTCCCCTTCCGCTCACATTAGTCTTCTTCCGTGTCATCATACATACAAGCCGTTTATCTTAAAGTGGCGTAAGCTAACTTGCAAAACCTAATAAATTTAACTACAACCCACGAGTGCAAATTTATATAATGTACTCATTTTAACAAGTTTTAAAACATTTAATCTCATCTTCGGATAAAACAGCTCATGAATTATTCATTAAGAGAATTTATCTCACTCTACAAAATATATAAAAGCGATATGTTCGCGTGCATGTTTCGCGCGTAATAAACTAATATGTAATAAAAATAAAATTTTTGAGTAAAATGCTAAAACAAAATTTAATTACATCCGCACATTCTTTACATATTAAAAAAATAAGATAATATTATAAGAAAACAGGATATATTATGAAAACAAGAAATAATATATATTTTATATAATTTCATTATTTTTTTCTATGTTATTTTTATACTGGAAAAGCTGGATAAGCTAAAATCAACTGTATAAAGCTAATGAAAAAACATAGTTATTTTTAAGAAAAAATATGTAATTGTTAATTGCAAATTACATATTTTTTCTTCAAAACAACTATATGTTTTCTTTACACCAATTGATTCCTCTCATTATTTTGTACATAAAAGTATTAAGGTAAGATAATCGAAAAATGAATATTTTACAAGATATTTTACGGTTTATGTAAAATTAAGAAATGATTTCAAGCCTTATAACTCAAAAAGTACTTGAGGGAAAAATATTTTGTTATAGTGTTTTGGAAAGCCCTCGAGATAAGCTACAAGAATATGCAATAAAAAATAGGGGGTTCTATTTAAAAAATTGACGGTGACCTTCACGTGACCTTCAAATGACTCTCCAAGGTCAAATCATTGCCACCATCTGATGGCCTCCTTCAAGGAATACAACTTTTGTTTGAAACATTTTTTTATTTAACGCACCGTTTCGGAGATATTTGAGCGTATTATTTAAAATGGGACACCATGTATATACGATTTTGATTAATATTTGCTTGTAGCTTTCGCAAAATTTTTAGCGTAATAAAACTACTACTTTAACATATGAGCGCATTTGAGATAAATCGATTCTATTTTTTTTTTTTTTCGTTACTCGATGAACGAAATGTGACCGTTTGGGATAAAAGGGAACGATCAGTAGCGGAACGTACCGGGAGTGAACCGGGAGTAAACTTCGAGTTAAATCAAATCATTGAATCATTGAATGCGCTAAGCAAATCGGAAATTAATGGATGTTATAAATGGTATATTATGCTTGGAGAATTACTGTATCGGAACCAGAACTTTTGATGCGAAAAGTTAATCGTTAATGCGGTTCGAAATCGTTCTGCTTTTAATTGCTTCTGATTGCTCTATGCGTAAATATTAAGCTCGAATAAAAATTGTTTTTATTTTACGATTATACAATTTATCTTTTAATTTTCTTCGAGAAGAAATTATTTAAAATACATAAATACATATTTAGAAACCCAGACGTTGAATTTATATAAAATTTTAATTTAAAGCAACGCGTTAAATATATATATTGAATATGATGAACTGTATAATGTTTCGTAATGCAATCATCATCATACATGAGAAAGTGATCAATATATTGAATAAAATAATTTATATATATATATATGTATATATGTATGTATGTATGTATGTATGTATGTATGTATGTATGTATGTATGTATGTGTGTGTGTGTGTGTGTGTGTGTGTGTGTGTGTGTGTGTGTGTGTGTGTGTGTGTGTGTGTGTGTGTGTGTGTGTGTGTGTGTATATATACATATATGAATTATTATATTGGAAATATGAGGATATTTTTTAATTTGTTTTGACAAAGATAATAAGATAAATGTATACGTATGTATATATGCTGTATGTGTGTGTGTGTGTGTGTGTGTGTGTGTGTGTGTGTGTGTGTGTGTGTGTGTGTGTGCGCGCGCGATGCAGCCTTTTGATTTATACCATTTTTATATATTTCTTATTATTTTCTCTTCTTATTTTAATATTTGCTTATAAATTATATAATACTAAAAAATAAAATTGTATAAATTAATTAATAAAATTTTACTTAGTGATAAATATAAGAATAAAATTTACATATAAAATATTTTGCTTCAATTCTTAATTCAAATCTGTCTTTTTCTCTTTCTCTCTCTCTCTCTCTCTCTCGCTATATTTTAAAAATTTTTATCTCTCAAAGCTTATCGTTATTTTTATGTCTCTTTATATAATAAACGGCTTTAGACTTTGGGAAATGATGACGTCGATATCCGACAGAATTGCAAGGAACGATAAGTGTTGAAGGATTAAGAGCTTTGATCGAAATGCGGCCACTTTGATATGCATTGCCTTGAAGCTCAGCGGCTCCCGGAAACCTGAGACGACATGCCATAATCGATATAACCACGGCTCCATTTTGGCCGGACGTGCAACTACGAGTTATGCGTCCTGTGTACTGTGCGGCCTGCTTGCGGAGATGCGATGCAACCGCGTACTGCAACGTCCGTCTTGAGACTATATCCATGATGTTTCATCCGCGAATAATTGGAGAGAACGTCTTGTCGTCAAAAGACATTTCTCCTTGTTTCTGATACTAATGCGATATATATTATTTGAATATATTAAAGATAGGGAGAAAAAAGAAGAGAGAGAGAGAGAGATTTATATGGATTAAAAACATTTATAATAAAATTATATGTATATTATGCGGAAATTTTAACAATCACACACACACACACACCCCTATTATTATTATTAATATTAAAGTTTAAATATTAATTAGTACCATTATTTAAGTTTAAATTATTTTTTAGATTTATTATATTTTAAAAATAATATCAATTTTACCTTACATACAACATCAAAAAACACAAATTTGACATGCAATATCAAGAATATACATAAATAAATTATATAGGTGAATAAATAATACATCTCTTATCTCTTTTTTCATAGATTCTGTTTGTTACTTTTTATAACCGTAAAACTTTATTTTGTTAATATTAAATATTTTGTAAACAAGACTTAATCATTATTCTTTGTTATGATCTTTAATATGCTTGTAATCTTATTTATAATTGTTACTATTAATTATGTTTAAATCTCATGTCGTCAATAATACTGCAGCACATGCTTAATATTAATTAAAGTTGACAAGCAATTATCGTCTACCATACGGATATTAGCAATTTATCTCCAATCATATCCAGTAAACGTGCAGCTCGATGCACTTGTTTGAGTATTTCAATGCGGTTCTCGTTCATAGCGAGACGTCAGCTGCATTTTATATTTGCATTTGCAATATATATTTGCATCAGGCAGAAGGATTATGAAACCAATGGATTTCCAACAAGCACGGAAGATATAGCGCACGGAAAATTGGCATGTTATATGAACATTGGCGACAACATGTTTAAGCGAATATTAATGATACTATAGTTTTTAATTAGTGTCGAATGTAATAAAGATGTATATGTTTTGTACCTTGAAATATTTATAATTTATATATAAATGTAAAATTATTTATGTCATTTGGATAATTTTTTATATGTGTACGAAAAGAGAGAATTTAAATCTAAATTTAAATTCTTTCTTGAAAAAATGCTTCCAGCTAAATTTAAAAACAAATTTAAAAACTTAAAAATTTAAAAACAAACAGTTCTCATTTATTTTCTATTAATAGTCTATATATATAAATAATTATAAATCTTGAGAAGAATATTAAAGCATACTATTTAGAAATATTAATTTATTATATTTTAAATAATTAAATATAATTATATATATACAGGGTGTCCAATTCCTGAGTGACCAAACGAAAAGTAGTGGTAGATTGGATCAAATTGAGAAGAAAAGTTTTCTACTATTTTGCAAAATTCGCAATAATTATTAAGAAATAAGCAAAAATGTTTCGGCGCATGAGAAGCGGTAGATCGCTCGCAGTGTCCGATTAATGAGCGATCAAACGAAAAGTGGTGGTAGATTGGGTCAAACTGGAAAGACAAGTCCTCTACCATTTTGCAAAATTCGCAATAATTATTAAGTTATAGGCAAAAATGTCTCAGCGCATGAGAAGCGATCTGTCTACCGCTTCTTATACTCTGAGACATTTTTGCCTATAACTTAATAATTATTGCGATTTTTGCAATATGGTAGAGGATTTGTCTTTTCAGTTTGACCCAATCTATCACCACTTTTCGTTTGATCACTTAATAATCACACACTACAAGCGGTTTACCGCTTCCCATGTACCGAGACATTTTTGCTTATTTTTTAATAATTATTGCGAATTTTGCAAAATGGTAGAGGACTTTTCTTCTCAGTTTGGTCACTCAGGAATCGGACACCCTGTATATATATATATATATATATATATATATATATATATATATATAAATTATATATATAAATAAATATAATTATATTAATATAAATTAATAAGAATATTTTATATATTATAAATATTACATACATACATATATATATGCATTATATTACGTCTATATATTATATAATTTCAAATGGATTACTATCATAGATATAAATGAGCAATTAATTTCATAAATAAAAAATTATATATATATAAGTTACAAATTACTCACCTCACGTTTACTGTGCTGTTGTTGCCTGACGCTTCTGCGGACTTCTTTTCAGGTTCATTCTTTCTCGTTGTTTCATCATGACACTTATAATCTTTACTCACAAGGAAATATAGTTAATTACAACGCGCACTAATCATTTAGAATATAATAATAACTTTGAGATCATTTTCCCAACATTCCTAACGTTAATCGCGCAAGAGAGAGAGACGCGCATTTTATTATATTGTAGGCGAGAACGTCAAAATTACATATATACATGTATACGAAATTAGAATCTCTGTTTTGCATTCGAAAATCGTTAAATTCATACGCTATTTATCGTGACAATGCTATGTCTATTATTAACAAAGAGTAAATACTCTCATGCTTTAAGACAATTATTATCTTATATTATAACGCGTAAATAACGCGTGAAAATAAATTAAAAATAAATATCACGGAATGTAATAATTGCTAATTAATGGTCGTAGAGAACAATCGCGTTAAATATTTATCATGACTGTATTATCATTACGATACACAGAGCAATTCGCATCGTTAACATTCTACTCGACTGTCGCCGCGCGAATGACAACAAGGTGATATAAATGATATATTATGCCAGCAAATTCGACGCTTGTTTTGTTTATACTGTTGTTTTGTTATCATCTGCGCAGTGAAACTAGAATGGGAAGGTAGCTACACGAATCACCGAAAATATATTGTAATATATGATGTAAAATGCGCTAACAAATCTTAACAAATCATTGATGTGTAAATCTTTAATTATTATTGCGACAAATATCTGCACGTAAATTTTATCTTGAAATTTGGTCAGTGAAATTAATTTCTCATTAAAATACAGTAATCAAGTGAATTAATGTTAATTAATAATCATAGGAAATAATCTCGTTAAATGTCTTTTAATATTTATCATGATCGTATTATCATTAGCATACACGGAACAATTTGCACTGCTACCTTTCGCTCGACTGTCTCGAATAGTACTGTGTACAAATGACAACAAAGCGTGACGTAAACAGAATGTTATTAAACAGAACGTTATATAGTATACCGGCAAATTTGACACTTGTTTTGTTTATATTGTTGTCTTGTTATGATTTACGAGAGTAGTTCAAATAGTTCTCAGTCTGACACAGAAATGATGTTAGAAATATCAAACTGCTATAATTTTCGACAAGTTTAATCCTGCAGAAAATTACCCAAATTTCAGATAGATGCGTATTCACCTGACTTTTTTCTCTTTCCAAACATGAAGAAATGACTTGCTGAAAAAAAATTTGGCTCAAATACTAAAATAATCGATGAAACTAACGTTTTTTTGAAGGTTTAGAGAAATCGCATTATACAGAATAAAAAAGTATAGGATAAAAACAGTGTAAAAAAATTAAAATATCGTTGGAGTAAGAAAAATTTACCAAAAATCGTGTATTTTTTGGTCAGATCGAGAACCTTTTCAACTATCCTCATATATAATGAGACTGAAACAGGAAGGTAATTGCACGAATCGCTCTATCTGTCATTGCATTAGTCTCTAAGAAAGATGCGATTTCTCGAAAAATATCGGGAGATGTCAAACACACAATCATTCCTTATAATTATTATAATTATTAGCTTTTGCGATTGATTAATTCTCACGATAAATGACACGTAAAAATAGATCGCGGCGACATATTTATTATCTAAACACTATATATTTCACATAATATATATATATTTATTTATAAAATAAAGATTGAAGCGATAGGAATTATAAAATATTCTATTGCGATATTTACGAACGATAATATTATATCTGTAAATAATAAATATTGAAATCGAATATATTTTACGTTATATTTTAATTTTTCGTTTTTTAAATATAATATATCTGCTCTCAAATGATTCAAATAACGGAAAAAAGCGTGGTATATGAATACTGTTTAATAGTAATACATAGATATATTTAGCGAAATTTATATTTGTATAATTTATTCAATTGAAATATATCGCCAGCAAAGTAACTTTTCGAATATTACATTTTGTTGAACTTTAGTTTTAACTCGTATATTTACTTTATGTTATAATACAAGATAGTAATCGTTTAAAATGGAAAAGTATACTATTTGTTAATAATAGACAATTGGTAACAGCGGCGAGTGACACATTTTGGTGCGATTTTCGAGAGATTGTAATTTCGGCATTGTTCTTCTATTGTGGTATAACATATATAATGTGGTATAACATAATAACATTTGCGTCAAGTGCAGTTAATGTCGGTAGTACTGTGCGAAATGCCACTGTAATCTGCTGATTAGTGCTCGCGCGGTTGTAATTATCTATTCTCACGAGTGAGTGTCGTGTAAGTATCACAAAGAAGCACTAAAGGATGAACAAGAAAGGAAAAAGCCCGGGGAAATGTAGGGCGATGGAGTAACCGTGAGTAATTTATGATT
This sequence comes from Camponotus vicinus, assembly GCF_025532165.1. Taxonomy (NCBI): domain Eukaryota; kingdom Metazoa; phylum Arthropoda; class Insecta; order Hymenoptera; family Formicidae; genus Camponotus; species Camponotus vicinus. Next base: position 16,423,780 of record NW_028141967.1, on the reverse strand, counting down.
TAATTTATTTTTTGTTACTTGTAAAATTTTAATTACTCGATATTTTTCAATTTATTTTAGATGATTATGTAATTCATATAAAAAAGATTTTAAATTTTTTATTTTCTTTTCGACATTTTATAAACTAAATATATTTGTAAAATATTTTTTATTTAATTGAAATTTTTATATGAATACATAAAAAATGTATCAACATCGCGCGCACCGTGTATGAAGATTTGTAATTATCAGGATTATTTATATAAATATTGGATTATTTAGTATTTTCATAAAAGTTTATCTAGAGAAATCTTTTTGTGCGTAATCACGTAATTTTTTAGTATTACATATTTATTTGAACAAGAAGCAAAAAATTCAATTGTGCATAATTTAAATATATTTGTATTTTATAGATTAGTATTATCTATAATTGCTGTTGCACCGATAAATAAATATTTAAATTATTTTTTATGTTAATCTTAAAGTGTTAATTTACAAATATTATATCAAATTTATATAAAATGTGTAAGAATAGAAAAAGAACGATGGATATGAATAATGATCATGGACAAATGGGCTAAAATGAACCAAGTTCTTTATTCCATAAACTAAATTATGACTAACTAAAATGATTAATTTAATTTTCGTTAGTATGAATACGCCTTCAATTACTTCGATTTTGATCTTAGGCGATTTTCCGCGAGATAATAAATTGAAAATTCGGCTTGGAAACTCAAGAGACCTTTGCATAGCTGATTACTGGCGAACTTCATGATTGACTTGAATTAACTTTAATCCAGTTTAAAAACTTTGTACAATGGTCTATCTTGTTTACACCGAAAATAGTGAGATGTAGTTAATTTAGAATTAAGAATAAATTTTCAATGTAAACCTTAAAGAACAAGGAAATAAGAAAGACTTTACAAGTCCAAAAAAGTGATAACATGCAATCGACATAAAAGAAACAGTACTTACATTTAAAAAACAAATATTTAAAATATTTTTAACAATATTTTTGATATGTGTGAAATACAAGTTTTATATCTCATATATATATATGTGTGTGTGTGTGTGTGTGTGTGTATGTATATATAAAGATAGATCAAATATGTCCAATTATGTATTACGTGAAAGATGCAAATAAAAATGTAATGAAACGTGGATTTGCGGAAGTTATTACGTCATATAGGATTCTCTCGCCAGTTTCGAGATAGAAAATTGCTATTTTTTTTCGCCGATAAAAAATTTAAATTTATGCCGGATGCGAACAAAAGAAATCTCCTGCATTTTGAATTACCTTTGTAGTTTCATTTTGCAAATTTGCATTATTAACATGTAGGATATTCCTATTCTGCTCCTTCTAATGGAATAACCGATGATTCCGCTGAGGTAGCAGTTGCAAAAACACGAAAGTTTATTAGAAACTATCAAATTTGAATGTAACTATGGAAGTATGAAAACATCGATTACATTTTAGCGTTACATTTCATATGAAAATGCCATAATTAATGTTGACAACGATATTATAATTTATGCTATATGAGTTAAAACGCAAATAATAATTAGTCATTATGTTTCTATTGTTGTGTACATCACGATTGTTTCATCATTATCTTTAACAATCAGTATATATCCGGCTTTAATGATCGCAGAATTTATACCGCATAATCTAAAATCCAATCTATAAACGTATAAACTATGCATTGATGATAATATATAATGCACACAAGAATCGCAATGTTAACATTTTGCATTATTATCTTGTTGATGATCTTTATAAAATATTAAGTGCATATACATACATATGTACATATATATATATATATATATATATATATATATATATATTTAATATTTAAATGTATACATATAGAAGAAGAGGAAGACCGTGACGATATAATAAATTGGAGATACGATAGCGTGTCGAGATGCTATGCAAGTGGAACGTGACGACCGCATAAATTTCACGGAGATGTCACGCGATGAATCTTATGTCGTTACATTATTATCTGTCGCGTTACATTATGTAGTACTGGAGCACGAGACGAACAGACACCGAAAGAAACTCTGCACCTCTCTATCTCTCCAGTAAGTTATTTCGAGAGATAATTTGCGTTCGCGTTCGCTTCCGTGTGACGTACGTACTCGTACTGTGCACGAATTTATAAACTGCGGATTGCTGTTCTATTGTATGTTATCGAACCTTAGAAATAAATTTGCACATTTCACCAGAAGCGAATATAATTCGATCATGTCATTTCAATAGCTTTAATATTGTTATTATATTAAATACAATAAAACGCAATGAAGAAATTGTGATTAATCGTTGTCTTGAGAAATTCTTTGATATTTAACAAAATTTTTTATTACTTCAAGAGTACACTATATAATAAACAAGTTTAAAAATTGCATGTTCAAAATTTTCTTAAATTAAATGTTATATTAAATTTAAATTAATTTTAAATTAAATTTATATATTTTGCCTCATACGACATATATATATACACACAATATATGTATGTCGCAAGCTCTTTTTTTTATAAAAAATATAATTTTTGGAAAAAAACAAACTTTTTATGAAAAGCCAATTTGACATCTATTACAAACATCTATTAAGAGCCAATTTGACATCAATTACAAACATCTATTAAGAGATTAATGCTTTGTAAAAGAATCAAGTCTTTTGTAAAAAAATTGATTTTACCAAAAACATGTGTATATATATATATATGTGTGTATATATATATATATATATATATATATATATATATATATATAAATATATATATATATATATATATATATATATATAATAAAATAATTATTAAGTAATAAGCAAAAATGTCACATGAAGGTAACCTTCATGTGACATTTTTGCTTATTACTTAATAATTATTGCGAATTTTGCAAAATGGTAGAGGACTTTTCTTCTTAGTTTGACCCAATCTATCATCACTTTTCGTTTGGTCCCTCACGAATCGGACACCCTGTATACAGGGTGGGCCATTTTAATCTATGCACCCAAATTTCTTTGTACCTAAGACAGATACGGAAAAATGATTCAGACAAAAGTTTTATGGTTTCGAGGGGGCCATAAGATGGTATCATTGGTTTGACCTTGAAGAGTTATTTGAAGGTCACATGAAAGTCACCTTTAATTTCTTAAATGGAACCTACTATTTGTCATTGCATATTCTTGTAGCTTATCTCGAGAGCTTTCCAAAACACTATAATTAAGTACTTTTTTGTTAAGTACTTTTTGAGTTATGAGGCTTGAAATAATTTCTTAATTTTACATAAACCGTAAAATATCTTGTAAAATATTCATTTTTCGATTATCTTACCTTAATACTTTTATGTACAAAATAATGAGAGGAATCAATTGGTGTAAAGAAAACACATAGTTGTTTTTAAGAAAAAATATGGAATTGTTAATTGCAAATTACATATTTTTTCTTAAAAACAACTATGTGTTTTCTTTACACCAATTGATTCCTCTCATTATTTTGTACATAAAAGTATTAAGATAAGATAATCGAAAAATGAATATTTTACAAGATATTTTACGGTTTATGTAAAATTAAGAAATTATTTCAAGCCTCATAATTCAAAAAGTACTTAACAAAAAAGTACTTAATTATAGTGTTTTGGAAAGCTCTCGAGATAAGCTACAAGAATGTGCAATGACAAATAGTAGGTTCCATTTACGAAATTAAAGGTGACCTTCATGTGACCTTCAAATAACTCTTCAAGGTCAAACCAATGATACCATCTTATGGCCCCCTCGAAACCATAAAACTTTTGTCTGAATCATTTTTCCGTATCTGTCTTAGGTACAAAGAAATTTGGGTGCATAGATTAAAATGGCCCACCCTGTATATACAGGGTGTCCCATTTTAATTTGGACAGTAAAATATCTCAAAAACTAAGCCCAGCAAACAAAAATGTTTCAGACAAAAGTTGTATGGTTTCGAGGGGGCCATAAGATGGTACCATTGGTTTGACTTTGAAGAGTTATTTGAAGGTCACATGAAGGTCACCTTCAATTTCTTAAATGGAACCTACTATTTGTCATTGCATATTCTTGTAGCTTATCTCCAGAGCTTTCCAAAACACTGTAATTTGCAATTAACAATTCCATATTTTTTCTTAAAAATAGCTATGTTTTTTCTTTACACCAATTGATTCCTCTCATTATTTTATACATAAAAGTATTAATGTAAGATAATCGAAAAATGAATATTTTACTAGATATTTTATGGTTTATGTAAAATTAAGAAATGATTTCAAGCCTCATAACTCGAAAAGTACTTAATGAAAACTAACTTAATTATAGTGTTTTGGAAAGCTCTCGAGATAAGCTACAAGAATGTGCAAAAATATGTAGGGTGTTCCATTTTAAAAAATTAAGTTGATCTTGAAATCTCCTTAATGCCTTCATCTATAAAAATATCGTTTGTACCATACGATGTCCCCCTCTGTGTCAAACATCTTTTGGTATAAAAATTTTTTCATAGCTCTTCAACTTTAGCTAATATTCACATCGGTCACTTTATATGAATCACCCTGTATATGTATATTATGAAATTGTATTTGAAATCTGTAAATTTTGTAGAGAACATATTTAAAGTAATCTTATATATTTATTTTCATTTTAATCCACTTGGGTATGCATTAAGTGCATTATTTTCTTCGCTACTTTACTACTCCAATATGAGCTCGCTAATCCGAAAGGAAGGCAAGCGGAATCGCAAAGCGGGTTCTCTCACAGCGATTGCTAACAATAAGTGGTTTAATGGAGATTTAACTTGGTCTCTGATCTTATCTTGTTTCGTTCACGAATGTTTCAATTGATAGCTACTTCAAGATTAACATTGGCCTAATCAAAATTTACTGGCGCGATGTCGAAATTGGCAACTTCTAATACATCTTCATAAAACCGATAAATGTTTCCCCGAAGACTTTTTATCGAATTCATATATTTCGTAAACATTAAAATTGCCCTTGATGCATCTTTTTCGAAAAGTCACTTTATCTTCTATCTTATTATCCAATAGACCGTTCATGGTATAGATCACGTATAACTTATTAATTATCAAAAATGCTCTTTTTTAAGCTTCCATTGCACTTTTATTTCTTCGTGCAAAAATCGAAGAATATTAGTGAAAATAATTTAAAAAGTTTATAAAGCTTGATGTATTTTGTTATGTACATACCACATAAAATTAAATTTTATATACAGGGTGAGCCATTTTAATTAACGCACGCAATTATTTCGGAAACAAAGCATTTTAGAGAAAAATGTTTCAGACAAAAGTTTTATGGTTTCAAGGGGGCCATAAGATGGTATCATTGGTTTGACCTTGAAGAGTTATTTGAAGGTCACATGAAGGTCACCTTCAATTTCTTAAATGGAACCTACTATTTGTCATTGCATATTCTTGTAGCTTATCTCGAGAGCTTTCCAAAACACTATAATTAAGTACCTTTTCGTTAAGTACTTTTTGAGCTATGAGGCTTGAAATAATTTCTTAATTTTACATAAACCGTAAAATATCTTGTAAAATATTCATTTTTCGATTATCTTACCTTAATACTTTTACGTACAAAATAATGAGAGGAATCAACTGGTGTAAAGAAAACACATAGTTGTTTTGAAGAAAAAATATATAATTTGCAATTAACAATTCCATATTTTTTCTTAAAAACAACTATGTGTTTTCTTTACACCAATTGATTTCTCTCATTATTTTGTACATAAAAGTATTAAGATAAGATAATCGAAAAATGAATATTTTACAAGATATTTTACGGTTTATGTAAAATTAAGAAATTATTTCAAGCCTCATAACTCAAAAAATATTTAACGAAAAGGTACTTAATTATAGTGTTTTGGAAAGCTCTCGAGATAAGCTACAAGAATATGCAATGACAAATAGTAGGTTCCATTTAAGAAATTGAAGGTGACCTTCATGTGACCTTCAAATAACTCTTCAAGGTCAAACCAATGATACCATCTTATGGCCCCCTCGAAACCATAAAACTTTTGTCTGAAACATTTTTCTCTAAAATGCTTTGTTTCCGAAATAATTGCGTGCGTTAATTAAAATGGCTCACCCTGTATATATTTTAATTATTATATATATATATATATATATATATATATATATATATATTAATATTTTAATTTTCTTAGAATAAAAATGTGCTTTTATGAAGATATAAAAATAAATAAGAAAGTGAATAAAATAAAAAAATTTAAATATGTACATATATATAAGAAAATAACTTTTGAATTAGATATGTTACATAAAACATATGTATATTTCATGAAATAAAGAGAGAAAAACAGATTCGATTTTATTCAACATTTATTATACTAGAATAAAGGCAAAGTTATTTGCATTTCTATCATGTCTTCGTATAAGATCTTACTATGACAGTTTTACAAGATACCAACCATCGCAATATACATATGCTGGCATACATATGTGTATGTCATAAATAATTTTCGGCGCGGATGGGCGTCGCGACTTATGGTTACTCAGGCATATTTCTCCTATATATTACCGTTGCATACGCGATGTTATGCGCATCTGTCATTTGCAATAAATTTCTAGTATACTTTAAGTAAACTGCATTTTTCATATAAAAAAAGTTATTAAAAACATTCCATTGATAACATCAATCTTTGACATATCATGTTTAAGCACAAATATGTATAACACAAATACGTAATTTAAATCAATTTTAAAACAATTATTAAAATAATTCGAGCTTCAAAAACACAATGCATAAAATATCTTTCTCATTGCTATTAATAAATGTAATAATAAAGTTTAATTAAAATTTTCAACAACTTTGTTTTGCTTTCATAGCAGTTTAATTTTTGAAGCTTTATTGCCAAGAGGTATGTATATTACAAAATAAACATTATATATATATATATATATATATATATATATATATAATTTTAGATATTAAAAAAATTTCTGAAAAGAGGCATTTAAATTTTTATTAAATGTAAATGGACTATGCATTTAGCAATCTGTAGAAAATACATTTCTGAGACGATCTATGTAACTCACGTATCGCATAAAATAAAAAGTAATTTTTTGTAGCATATCAATCTTCATATCTCACTATTTCAATCAATTATGATTGCCTCCATAACGTATACATAAATAGATCATAGATGTTCCGTACGTTCAGTAAAAGCTGAGCTTCACATTATTGACTTGATAGCGATTGTTACATTTTTTGCAGATACAATAACACTACTAACGTAAAGATGAAATGCGAAGATAGGTTATTATCAATTTTCTCAAACGTTTTATTACGAATTTATCAAATAAATAGATAAATAAAAAAAAACATAAAATGGACATCTGTCATCACACATTTCGATGCGACAAATTGTTGCATTAAAAAAGAATACGTGCATGCAATAATTGAATTTTACAGTAAATTGAATTGCATGCTGACGAAAGTTCTAAAATTAGCAAACAGCATTACCAAACAGCGTAGTCAGTCCTTGTTATAAATATAAGCATTTTATTTCCATTAAATATTTGTTATTTTGATTTAAATTCAGTAGTTTATTTTGAATTTAATTTCTTTTAATATTATAATTTTTCAGGAAAAGTATTTTAAAAAGCATATAGATCTTTGGAAAGTTGAAATTATAATTTCTCTCAACATCGTAATCGATAAAACTCGGTAGAAAAGAAAACAAAACGCCATTAAACGCCATCTTTGCAACAGGATGCTTTCCCACGCAATTGATATCTTGCAACAGTATCTTACCACTTATCGATGGTTTCTCGATAAGCGAAGATCTCCTTCGTTTGCGAGTGATCCACTATTTTTGTTTTTTAGCTAGCCATACCCATTCGATAACGGAGATATTGCTGCTGAGATGTTATCACATTTGCAAAGTTAATTGGGGATATATAAAATATATTGGCTTCCTCAGAAATGCTACTAAATCGAATATAATATTTTATTTCAGCTGTCAAATATTACGCTGTTATATCATTTATGAAAATATTATAAAAATATTATAAGACTTTTCTATTTAAAAATCTCAACAAAAGATACTTTAAGACTATAAATTTAGTTAAAAAAAACTACGACTTAAATTTACATAAAAGAACCGAATCTATCTCGCGCGGATGTCATTTAAGCTATATGCGATGCATATGAAAAAATGCAGGAATGAACATCTGCAGCTGAACATTTCGCAGGATAAATTTAGCCAAAAAAAAGTTTGCGGATGCAAACGATATCAACGCGACCGACGTTGCGGTTAATACGTTAAGCATCGCGGAAGTTTCACTGATGCATGTATCACGACAAAACGAAGAGCAAGCTACCCTAGCATTTGCCGCAGCAGGCAATGGCGACATCATCGAGATACAAGCGCCAAATGCACTACCTTCTAATTTTCCAGCTAAAACTGAAGAGAGAAAAAAAGAAAGAAAGAGAGAGAGAGAGAGAGTGCCCGATATCCTATTTCCCTAAATCTCTCAGAGCACCCGCGATACGACTAACAGAAATAAAAAAAAGTTAAATCTTTTTACCGTGTAATTATATAAGCTCATATTAAGCTCAAAATAATCTTGGGAAATATAAGAGCTTGATTATGTTTTAATTAACTGGATTAATTCATTGGGGACTGCTGTTCCTGCACGCTAATATGCGGAAAATTCGCAATGTTAAAAGATAAGCTAGAAATTTTTCATACATATCATATCTAAATGGTATTAATCTCTGAATTTTTAAATAGAATTAATATAATGTAATCTATATTTAATTTTTAGTGTTAATTTAGTGTTAATATTAATATATATATATTGCATTTTATTTAAGAGTAAGTATTAAACATATTTAAAAAATACTATCTTACTTATATATCTTAAACGTAAGATATTTTTATTTGAGGAAACGTTGACCCGGAATATAATCTTTATTTGAACAACAAATTCAGTGAATTAATTATTAAATAAAGTTTTACATATATAACAAAGATTTAATGGCAGTATCGAAACGATAAAGTAATTTATTCATCATATAACGAAAAATCTTCATTCCATTTTAAAATTATTGTAACAAATCGACATCCAATGATAACATAAAAAGATCTCCATTTTTTCTGGGCAACAACGAAAAACGGCAGCATCACTCACTATAAAAAAAAAAAAAAAAAAAAGAAGAAATATCCATTGCGCACAAAACACAATAGCCAAAGATAGCTTCGTTTACCAATCGGGTAGTTGCATTATATCCGCTATCGAACAATGAAAAGTGATTGTGTTCCATCGACGCACTATTTAGCAACATAAAAAGAAGTATTTCCACCATAAAAGAGCGTTGCGTTTACTATTAATTAAATAACGCACACAAAGCACAATCACATGCCGCGCAGAGGGGGAGGGGAAGAGGGTTTCACAAAGAGCAGTCCTGAGGAGCCGCTGCCACGTCCGCGCAACAATGGGCAGAACTACTGTGTCGTTCTCTTTTTATCAACGTACGCTGGTCATCCAGAAGGAGCAACGTCGTTGCTGACGTCGACGACGACGCTGCTTGGCTTATCGCGATGACGGAAGGAGGAAAGGGAGGAAAAGAGGAGCTCTTCTCGCTCGCTCTCTCTTTGTCTCTCTCTTTCGCTCTTGTTAGTCGAAACCGGGAAGCATCATGATGGGAATATCGTCCTCGAAGGGGATGATTCGCAACAACGCGCGCAACGACAACCGCGTTGCCGGTACCGCGGGACAGACTGAAATCGGCGCGAGAGGCGCTCAGCCTCTTATAGGAAGCATCGGGGCGCAAGCGCCGTTGATGGGGGTGAGAAGGAAGGGTTGTTGGTTATTCGAAAGGGATGGGCCACGTTTCGAAAAGAGTGGCTCCCGTCGATCCACCCCCGCGCGAATCGATCGACTTTTCATCAGCGCCCGTCGAAATGGAAGCAACGTCGAACGGAACGTCGTCATCATCGTCGTCGACGTCATCGTCGTTAGGTTCATTTATATTTGAATTAAATAGTACACAAAGCGAAACGTAATTATCGGTGTAACTCAAACGTGTACCAAAAAATAGGGCGTAATTAGATCAAAGCGATCGCGAGTTCGAGTATAATTAGACTAAAAGGAAAAAATTGTGGTAGGCGTTTCACTAATAGCTTATTAACATAAGCTAATTTTCTTCTTTTTTTCTTGAAAAGCATGACTCTTATAAAATTTCATTTTTCCAAGAAGATAAGAATAAAAACAATAAAAGAAAAATATTGTGACATAAGAGATAATGTGTCATATGTTATATATGTGTATACAATTTTTATCTCTTATCTTTTGAGAATATATTTATCACAAAGATACGAATCTTAATATTAATTTTTATCTATCCAACACTTTAAATAATTTTTCAAAGAACTCATGGAACATTCTATCTTTTCATTATCTGTTCATTGTATATATTTCAATATATAACAAGAGCAATTATAAAACTGTAGGCGTACTAACATTTCTAAAATCCAATTACATAGATGTGAGTATTATAATCTTTCGGGAAATATAGCTCATAAATTTTCATATTAATTAAAATAGAATTAAAGTTTATCATTGAAAAGTAATAATAATAAAAATTAATAATAAGTGAACATAGATGTATACCCAATAAGATGCATTGACAATGATTAAGGAAATAATTTAAGGACTAGGATCTGATTATATAATTTAGATTGTGTAAACCGCTGTAATCTGGAAAGCTTATAATGCATTGGATATAATATAATACCACGCTTGCGCGTGTACGAACATCGCATACATGGTTTGTTTATTCATCTACTATCAACTAATCATCGTTACATACATTCGAATGTTAATAAATTTAATTCGCAATTCTTACGAGAAAATTATCAGATTACTTGTTACACATTTAAATTATACAAATTAATTAATCCAACCCAATTAAATACCGTAATTATTTATTATTATTTAATTATTTATGCTATATAGTACAAAAATATAGATATTTTTGATATCTATGTTTTTTGTTAAAAAATCTTGTCAATAGTAAAATTGATATGTAAAATACATCAAGCCATGTCTAAACTTTACATTTTGATATTTAGTGTTTATTCTCTATAATTATAAGAACCGGTTGCCAATTTAATTGGCTTTGGAACAATTGGATTTTGCAAGGAAATGTTGGCATAACACAAAACTCAATATACTGATATAATCAGATATTATACTATAATATACAGGGTTTGCCAAAAGTGTGGAAACCCCTTATAATATTTCGAAAAATACATTTTTAAAAAAAATGTTTCATACAAAAGTTATAGGGTTTTATGTGGCGCATTACACAGCAACATTATTATGACCTCGAATAGCGTTGTCAAGGTTATGTGAAGGTCACCTCCAACTTTTTAAATGGGACACCCTATATGCTTTTGCATATTCTTGTAGCTTATCTCGAGAGCTTTCCAAAACACTATAATTAAGTTAGTTTTCATTAAGCACTTTCCGAGTTATGAGGCTTGAAATCATTTCTTAATTTTACATAAACCGTAAAATATCTAGTAAAATATTCATTTTTCGATTATCTTATCTTAATACTTTTATGTACAAAATAATGAGAGGAATCAATTGGTGTAAAGAAAAAACATAGTTGTTTTTAAAAAAAAATATGTAATTGTTAATTGCAAATTACATATTTTTTCTTAGAAACAACTATGTTTTTTCTTTACACCAATTGATTCCTCTCATTATTTTGTACATAAAAGTATTAAGGTAAGATAATCGAAAAATGAATATTTTACTAGATATTTTATGATTTATGTAAAATTAAGAAATGATTTCAAGCCTCATAACTCGGAAAGTACTTAATGAAAACTAACTTAATTATGGTGTTTTGGAAAGCTCTCGAGATAAGCTACAAGAATACGCAAAAGCATATAGGGTGTCCCATTTAAAAAGTTGGAGATGACCTTCACATAACCTTGACAACGCTATTCGAGGTCATAATAATGTTGCTGTGTAATGCGCCACATAAAACCCTATAACTTTTGTATGAAAAATTTTTTTTAAAAATGCGTATTTTTCGAAATATTAAGGGGTTTCCACACTTTTGGCAAACCCTGTATACTATACTATAATATATTAGAAACGTACATAGCTTAAATACCTTTGTATGATGTACCAATTCAGTATAATGAAACTATAATGTAGAGAATTAGCGAGTAATCCATAATTCTCTTTGCTCTACCATCCCTTTAGTTGTTTCAGTACGCGAAGAATTTAATATGGGTTAATTAATTTAGCGCTAACAGTTTTAAAGCATGTACATGTGTTGTATAAGAAATCATTCATTTTTCTCACTGCAACAAATTTCCTCTGTGTGTGATGAACTTATATGTGTGTATATATATTATTAAAATGATATATATATATATATTACTTTAATAATATATTCATTAGCAAATTATTAATATATATAAAGGCGATTTTAAATTTAATAAAAAATTAAAATGGATTTTATAAATTAACGTCAAAATGTATTGCTCATAAAGTGCTTATATAAAATAATATTTTTTAGAAATATACTTTTTTAAAACTAAATACAATGTTTTTTTTCTTTAATATATATACTCCATTATTTAATTTTTAATTTTATATATTAAAAATACATTATTAAGTTTTAAAATATTAACGTAAAATTAATTCATAAATTCATTAATATTCTACGTTTTAAATATGAAAAGCAGAAGCTTTATAAACTGGATTAAGCATGAACGACTTAATTGTATCGCGAATAATGCAAACGCTTGCTTCACTTAACAAACACAGCATGTACATGTAAAACGACAAATCGTTTACAATGCGAAGTTTGCTTGCTTCGGGTGTCCATTATAAACTGCAGCTAGTGCGAACGACGCGGACAAGAACTTAATGCAAAATAAACTTGGTTTTCTTTGCCGAACTTTGCGCACGGTAACCGACCAAGTCTTCATTTCAATTATCGTGTGAATTTATCCTTAATATCATTGCATCTGACGGGAGTTCTCGTTACCGAAAGTTACTTTTTTACTTAATTTTTAAGTTCAACATCACGTTTTTGCAATAAAGACAAACCAAAGATTAAAATAAAAGGCTACTATATCTTAAAATACTGATTAATACATATGTTTGTTCATAGATATTAAGGAAGCATATTTCCTGATATAATAATTATAAATTTGAACATATGAATTTGTATTAATCATTAGTTCATTAATTACTTTTTGTACAGTTTATAATTTCACGGAATATTATAGGATATACATCATGAAGAAACAGAAAATAATATTATCACATCATAATAAAGGAATTAAAATTTTAATGCAAATTTTAAAGTAATAATAGGTCGACTCTGGTACATTATAATTTTTTATAAATTTAAATAATTGTTTCTCTCTCTAATATATTTTCATGAAATATATTTCATATCATCGCAAAAAGATATGAGGAATCAATTTTATAATAAATAAATGTATTCACTCACCGACTACTGCATAATGTATTCACTTTACCACTTTTATTCCATTTTGCCAGCATCACCTGAAAAAACAGAGAGGAATTTAAATATTATAGTTAATTTTTTGTTTTTGTTTATTTATTAAAAAATAATTTTTGTTTAGTTATATATATATATATATATATATATATATATATATATATATATATATAATATATATATATATATATATATAATATATATATATATAATGTGTATGCATTTATTCCTTCATGACATATAACGACTTAGCCTTATATCTTACTTTATATTTAAATTTGATAGATTAATTTATATACAATAAAAAAATAAAATAAATAACATAAAGAATAAATAATATTTTAAGATTATAAATATATTTAATAGAATATAAATATTTCACAATCTTTCTAATGTAAAATAAATACTAATATTGTATGAAAATCTCGATATAAAAATTGCAATTAATCGAAGATTACACAATATATCAAATACTCATTATATATAATTCAGTTTTATTGTAGATAAAAAATAGATTATGATTAAAATAAGAAAAATTAGAAGAAAATTTCTATTAAATCATAAAAGAAATAAAAACATATAATATAATATAGAATACCTAAAATATAACAAAAAAATGTAAATATAAAATATCAAAAGATATAAAAAAATATAAAAAAATATAATACAAAAATATAAAAAAATATGTTAATTGCTTACTAATTACTAATGATTATTCTGAGATTGTAGGAATATTTCTTTGATCACTATGACAGATATCGATAAGAAATAAATTGTGAAACATAGATAATTACAATCACCTGGATTAATAATGCGATGTAATGATATTCCAACACTTTATTAATACGATACTCTCATTATTTATTCACACGCACGAGTCGCTTTGAAAAGTGCGCAGAAATACGGAACATCGAGCAACTCAGCTGATCAAGAAATCCCATATTAATTAACCATACTAATTAACGACCAAAGACGCTTGCTTCATTTAGCACACCCGATACTCTATCGCACTGTGAGCGAGTTGAAAAGTTGCGGACAAAAGTTGAAAATAAGAAGTGTCGACGGATATACGCTTTATTATGATAACATGTAATAATTATCACATAACTATCACGAATTTTTTTTATTCAGCACAAATGGCGAACGACACATAAAATATGTAATTAATATATAATATAAATAATAAATATATAATTAATATATAATATAAATATATAATTAATAAATATAAATATTATGAGATACAAGATTCTATATTCTAAAAATACGAAAAAATACATGTACTTTTAAAATGCGAAGACATTACAAAAAAAAGATACGATTAATTATGTGAATTGTTGCCATAATCTGGACTCCGATAATTACTCTATAGTATTCGATAATTCGCATATTTACTCGTATATGCAATTTATGATTGAAAATGCATTACGTAATATTAAACAATGCGCTTATTTCCGATGAATGATAATTAAAACTGCAATATCACGTTTCATTTGATATTATTTGATTTAGGAGCTTTACGTAGAAATGTAGAATTTCTTCCCTGATTAATTGCGATAGTCCGTAATAAAATTAATGACAAGAATGTGATTTTATTCTATTCTATTTTATATTTATTTTTTAATTTTTTTAACTTACCTATTTCAGAAATTTGAAAAATACTATAAAGTGTTTTTCAACGAAGAGACGATATAATAAATCACAATTGTTCCAATTAACAGCGGCAAGAAACAATCACGAAATACTTTTTCCTCGACATCGCGTCGCGTCGCGGCGGGAAATATGGCGACTGATACAAATATGCGATCGTAAGCGAGCGACGCCGGATTCGATCGAGAACGCGTCAATCGCGTTCCTAACTAATGGCTCTAATTAACACTACACGACTCACTTTATTCGTCACTACTGACAGTTGCCCGCGTGTGTAAATTACTCGCAACGACTTTTAAAAACGGCGGAGAAACGATAAACGCGCAGTGGCAAATTTTGCTTCGACCGATGCAGCTTCCTCACTTTGACGAGTACGAACGTAACTGCGCATGCGCGCACATTATTAGCGCGCCGAGTCATGCGAATCGATCTGAAAGAAACTAAATTCAATTTTAATTCTCGCGTAACGCGCGTATATCCAAATAAATATTTCGCGAAACTTGAGAAATGAAATCAAAAGTCGAAAATGTTAGGTATCTCCTTCTGAATATGATGTATAAAGGAAAATTATCTTCTTTATAATTATAAATTTTATTGATAGCATCTCGTCAATGTTTAAAAAGTTACGAGATCAGAAAATGTGACAAGAGATGTGACAAAATATGATATTATACTGTCCCATATTCCTGATACGATGAAAATTTATTTATAAACGATAAGAGAAACTTAACTGCACAAATGTAAGATATATCATAATGTGTAAAAACATGTTAAAATCGACAATATGTCCTATTAGTTTTAGGATTTACAAATATGGCAATATTTTGTAAATTTATATATGTATTTATATCTATTTTTATATGTATTTGCTATCTTAACGCATACCTGTATATTTCTTCCTATTAACTGTATTTATTTGAACATCTCTGTTTTATGGCTTATTGTTTGTTACACTTATCGAAAGAATATAATAATACATACACACAATAAATCACTAGAATTATAGCCATCACTTGATAATTGCAATTGTCAAAGTAGCGACATCTTTAATTAACTTCGCGACTAATGCATATACGAGGTTATGTTCAAAAATCTATTGGAATAGAGGTACGTTTGATTGACCAATCAAAAGCAAAGTTTCTTTTGCCCTGAATGGTCAATCATTCCTTTACTTTGATTGGTAGATTTTCGAACACTCTTAGATTTCTCTCTCCTTTTTTCTCTCTCTCTCCTCTCTCTTTCTCCCTCTCTTATAGCGTTTTCGACTTGTCGGGTTCAATCGCTCCAGGGTAGTTTACTAGACGTTATTGATCAATCACAGCCATTCTTCTGAAGAATGTAACCATATATTCTTCAGAAGAATGACTGTGATTGGTCCATAACGTCTAGTAAACTACCCCGGAGCGAATAAACCCGACAAGTCGAGAAGACTATTACTCTTTCTCACTCCCTCCCCCTCCCCCTCCCATGTACTTTAATCGTGGAAGAGCATTTATTATTTTGTGCAATTAATAAAAAGATTTCGGACAAAAATGAAATATAACATTGTATCGGTAAAACAGGACTATATAATCAAAACGGCCGGTAAAAACATCAATCTTCTATTATCTCCGGTCCCACTTGGTGGTCATGAAAATTTACCCAGGACTGTCGGTCTTTAACAGTATCTCATCGGTGCTAAGGCCCAGTTGCACCAACATTATTTTAGTTTTAAGCGAAACTTAAATATATATCTGTCTTTATTTATTTAGAAAGAAAGATAAAGATAGACATATATTTAAGTCTCGCTTAAAGCTAAAATAACGTTGGTGCAACCGGGCCTAACACCGGCACCAGAGAGAAGACTGAAAGATGTCATGGCCCGCTTTTAGGTGATCCCTGGAAGCGATACTCCCTCTGTGGACATTAAAAACGTGAACATGAACTACAAAGCTAATGTCCACGAATGTTCTCAGAGGGTAATATATATGTCTCTCTGATAATATAAATAATATAAATAAAAATATAAATAATTTAATTAATAATAATTTATTATATTATAAAAATATTAGTATGTTATTTATTATATTATAAAAATATTAGTATGTTCTCTCTTTCCACGCTATTATTTATTTATGTGTGTTCTTTTTCTTCTCAACATCATTTATTTATTTTTTATTTATTTATTTATTTATTTATTTAGCTCGCTCTAAGTCAGTCTTCTAAAATGCAAAACTAAATATTATAGAATTTGACTTTGAAAATAAAATAATCAAATAAATTCAAATAATTAGCATAACGAAAGATTCCGTGATAAGTTATTTAATAAATAATCAATTTTAATTAATTAATGAAAATACTTCTATAATTTAATATATTCCGCGTTAGCGTATATTTTATAATATATAAAATATTTCGGCAACGAATTATCGATAACACGGTGTTCGACTTTGGCAATACAAAAAATAAACAGTAGCGCGCTATGTTAAAGCTTTAATATTAGAATTAACTATATTTCGACCAATGTTTTAATTTTCTCAATCCTTGTTATTAAACAATATACAATTTAATCGAAAATCGATTAAATGATAGAAATCCAAAATATTAAATAATTACTTCGATCGTTGCGATTTTTACGGACAATAATTATTATTATAATATTTAGAGTCACAAATAAATTTCATCCGTGTTACACTTTATCGTTCTACTTGACAATCTAAATGTAATTTGGATTGTGAGAGAACACGAAGTAAATCAATCGAATTATAGATGCAAATAATTAGCATAATGAAAGGATAAATTGTTTAATAAATAATCAATTTTAATCAATAAATTAAAATACTTCATTAATTTAATATTCCGCATTAATGTATATTTTATAATATATAAAATATTTTGGCAACGAATTATTGATAACACGGTGTTCGACTTTGGCAATATAAAATATAAACAGTAGCGCGCTATGTTTCGGCTTTGTCATCATTCGCACGGTGACTCTCGAGTAATAAGGTAGTGGTGAGAAACGTTTCGTATTGTAATTTTTTTACTAAACACGATTACGATTAGTATCGAAACATAATTTGCTTAAATATTAATATAAATTAATTTGCTTAAATATTAATATAAATTAATTAATTAAAAATTAATTCACGACATGAAACTGTATCGCAACTATAAATCTTTATCGAATTGCAATCATTTATTACCGTGATTAAAAATTGAAACAAAATAATTAATAAATTAAAATGAATAATAAGAGGCAATAAGGAGCCAACGCGGTTGTAGGGCGTGAAAAAAAATTTTTCCTCCAGACAGTCAATTGAAACGATCTTTCTTCTTTATTTCATACGTTTCGGCCTCATTTCGAGCCATCTTCAGTGATTCTAATACAATCAAAAAATGCCAATTAAGACAGTAAAAAGGATGCGGTGTCAATACAAAAGAGAAAAAAAAAGCATAATCACATACATACAATAGTCTATAGGAGTGAACGCTATCCCATCCAAGTCGATCCACCCGAAAAAGACCGATGCAAGCAGCACTCTCAACGGTAAAAAGCGCGAGGAGCGATGCACTGACAAAGTAAACATAACAGAGTCATATATTTGCAATAAAAATTGATTGACAACAGTCAAGGGCTACTCACTCGGACAACGAGAAGACCGACAGAGACGAAACGAACATCCAGCACGCAAACAATCAACTAAGTCGAAAATTCAAACAACAACGGAAAGCGCTATCAAACTGTGGTCGAACAAAAACAATCCATGTACATGGAGGGCAAACATCAGCTCATTAAATCTTAGATATGTTTTCAATAATCGACAGACACGATGTGTTCAACTTTAAAGTATCGCTTTGGAGGTTCAACGAATTCCTTTGGCGCTTGATATGAATCATTTCAGATATTAGTCTTTTACCTAAAAACATTTCCTCATCCAAAATGTCAACCTTATCAAAATCAAAAGTGTGATCAAGCGCTCTATGTTCCGCGATGACGATCCCGATTTATTAAGGTCGGTAAGGATGGTTTGCAGAGAGATTCGCGCAGTAATATAGTGTATAAAATTAACTGCATGGACTGCGACGCTTCTTACGTGGGACAAACTGGACGCTTGTTGAAAACGAGAATCAAAGAACATAGAAGGAATCTTACGTCCGTCATCGCGGAACATAGAGCGCTTGATCACACTTTTGATTTTGATAAGGTTGACATTTTGGATGAGGAAATGTTTTTAGGTAAAAGACTAATATCTGAAATGATTCATATCAAGCGCCAAAGGAATTCGTTGAACCTCCAAAGCGATACTTTAAAGTTGAACACATCGTGTCTGTCGATTATTGAAAACATATCTAAGATTTAATGAGCTGATGTTTGCCCTCCATGTACATGGATTGTTTTTGTTCGACCACAGTTTGATAGCGCTTTCCGTTGTTGTTTGAATTTTCGACTTAGTTGATTGTTTGCGTGCTGGATGTTCGTTTCGTCTCTGTCGGTCTTCTCGTTGTCCGAGTGAGTAGCCCTTGACTGTTGTCAATCAATTTTTATTGCAAATATATGACTCTGTTATGTTTACTTTGTCAGTGCATCGCTCCTCGCGCTTTTTACCGTTGAGAGTGCTGCTTGCATCGGTCTTTTTCGGGTGGATCGACTTGGATGGGATAGCGTTCACTCCTATAGACTATTGTATGTATGTGATTATGCTTTTTTTTCTCTTTTGTATTGACACCGCATCCTTTTTACTGTCTTAATTGGCATTTTTTGATTGTATTAGAATCACTGAAGATGGCTCGAAATGAGGCCGAAACGTATGAAATAAAGAAGAAAGATCGTTTCAATTGACTGTCTGGAGGAAAAATTTTTTTTCACGCCCTACAACCGCGTTGGCTCCTTATTGCCTCTTATTATTCATTTTAATTTGTTAATTTTGGGGAGCGTTTAACTTTGTGTAATTTTATGTTAATATTGCGCTGGCTGAAAATATGCGTTTTTCAACCTTTTTTCAATTTGTTAGCTTTTATTTCGGTTTTAGGACTGTATCTTATTTAAAGAAATGGGTTTGGATTAACAAGCGGTTGTCTAGATTAAATTTGCGTATTATATTTTTGAGGAAGTGCATTAGTCACAATGTAACACCACAACATCTGAGTTTTTGTAACCATTATCATAATGAATTACACCATTCCGTGTCACGCAGGCGACATGTTAATTTAAGGTCTAGGTTCGTTACGGATATATTGAAGAACGAAATTAAGGATTCGTACAGACACATTCGAGCATTGCGCCGCGAGATGTTTGTTGTTGTTCGACTTATATCTAACAATTTACCGATATCTATCTGTAATAATTTTTTTGTTAAACAGAGTAGGTCTCAGCGCGCTTTCTATCTCTATGTAAGTTCGAAACTAGACAAGAAGTTTAAATGGTTGTTAAATAAACAACTGAAAGAGACACTGAAAGATATTCGTCCGATTCGTTATTTTTACATGCATCCGAATCATAAATCTGCAGTTGTGACGCATCCAGTTAGTCAATCTTCAGCAATATATAATAATGTGAATTTTTCCTTTAATCCCCTACCCTCCCCCTCTTCTATTTGTATCAACCTTGATCCTTCATCTTTCTCGCCACGTGTTTCTCCGATCTTGGAATTAAGAGACGAATGGTTTGTTAATTTATCTTCGGCGCCCATACCCCATGATGTGAAACGTTTACTACAACTTGGAGAGAAATTTTGTTTACCGGTGGTTGACAAGGAAAGAACGACTGTCGAATTACTGAAGAATGTGGAGTATAACATCAACAGGCTGCCCACAGAGATACGTACGACGTTGAGAAACAGATCTTTCCCTATTATAAGTACCTTTTATAATTCCTTTTCAAAAAAGTCTCCTGTTGATGAAATTATTTTGAGTTCTTTGAATGCTGTAAAAGAATTCACAAAGGAGAATCCTGACATTTTGTTCACGAGAGCCGATAAAGGCAATATAACAGTCGCGTTGAATAAGGACGATTATCTTTCTAATATGTCTATTTTGTTAGCAGACAAAAACACGTATAGAGTAGTAAATAAGAACCCGATTAATAAGGTGATTAGCAGTTTGCATGATTTGTTAGTGAGATGGAGAGCTCGTGATTACATCTCTGTTGCGAGATATAGAGCGTTAAATTGTACGGATGGCGTTTTACCGAGGGCCTATGGGCTGCCGAAAATTCATAAGAAAAATAATCCGTTACGCATTATAGTCTCATCTAAGAACACGCCTCTTTATGGCCTCGCCAAATTTTTACATGACATTATTTACAAGTCTATTCCGAGACCTGATAGCCAAATTATCAATAGCGCACAAGTTGTCGACAGACTCAAGGGTAGATATGTCGATGGTGATGTAAAATTGATTTCACTGGATGTCGTCTCTCTATTCACCAACGTACCGTTAGATATGGCCTTGGACAGTCTTTGTGTCAGATGGGACTATATAGTAGGGAATTGCCAGATACCTCGCGATGAGTTCTTAATGGCAGTTCGCCTCATTTTGAACTCTACATTTTTTATGTTTAATGATGTTTGCTATCAACAAACATTTGGCACGCCCATGGGCTCTCCTCTTTCCCCGATCATCGCGGAGATCACGCTCCAAGATTTAGAAGCTAGGGCGATCGCGACTCTTGATGTGGATCTTCCATTTTATTTCAGATACGTTGACGATATTGTGTTGGCGGCTCCCCCCTCGATACTTAATACTATTATGAACACGTTCAATTCGTTCCACACTAGGCTGCAGTTTACTATGGAGGAGAGTGTCGACAACCGTTTGAATTTTCTTGACATCACAATCATTTTAGAAAATGGATTTATCGAATTTAATTGGTTTCATAAACCGACTTTTTCCGGAAGATACCTCCACTTTGAGTCGCGACACCCCCTTTGCCAGAAGAAGGGTACGATAATCGGCTTGACGGATAAGGTTTTCTGGCTTTCTCATCCAAGATTCCATAAAGAAAATTTTGAATTTGTCATTAACATTCTTTTGAACAATGGATATCCGCTCTCTTTTATCTTTCACACTATTGCTGACCGGCTTAATATTCTGTTTCACAGATTCAGTGACAAATGCAATAACATTCTGACGGACTGTGAGATCGGGACAGATGATGTTAGTGGGGGAAGCAGGGTTACATATTTTAATGTCCCATATGTGAGGAACATATCGGAACGTTTTCGACATTGCGTCGGGAATCTTAATGTTAGGCTCTCTTACACGGGAATCAATAACTTACGCCGATTTATTAAGGTCGGTAAGGATGGTTTGCAGAGAGATTCGCGCAGTAATATAGTGTATAAAATTAACTGCATGGACTGCGACGCTTCTTACGTGGGACAAACTGGACGCTTGTTGAAAACGAGAATCAAAGAACATAGAAGGAATCTTACGTCCGTCATCGCGGAACATAGAGCGCTTGATCACACTTTTGATTTTGATAAGGTTGACATTTTGGATGAGGAAATGTTTTTAGGTAAAAGACTAATATCTGAAATGATTCATATCAAGCGCCAAAGGAATTCGTTGAACCTCCAAAGCGATACTTTAAAGTTGAACACATCGTGTCTGTCGATTATTGAAAACATATCTAAGATTTAATGAGCTGATGTTTGCCCTCCATGTACATGGATTGTTTTTGTTCGACCACAGTTTGATAGCGCTTTCCGTTGTTGTTTGAATTTTCGACTTAGTTGATTGTTTGCGTGCTGGATGTTCGTTTCGTCTCTGTCGGTCTTCTCGTTGTCCGAGTGAGTAGCCCTTGACTGTTGTCAATCAATTTTTATTGCAAATATATGACTCTGTTATGTTTACTTTGTCAGTGCATCGCTCCTCGCGCTTTTTACCGTTGAGAGTGCTGCTTGCATCGGTCTTTTTCGGGTGGATCGACTTGGATGGGATAGCGTTCACTCCTATAGACTATTGTATGTATGTGATTATGCTTTTTTTTCTCTTTTGTATTGACACCGCATCCTTTTTACTGTCTTAATTGGCATTTTTTGATTGTATTAGAATCACTGAAGATGGCTCGAAATGAGGCCGAAACGTATGAAATAAAGAAGAAAGATCGTTTCAATTGACTGTCTGGAGGAAAAATTTTTTTTCACGCCCTACAACCGCGTTGGCTCCTTATTGCCTCTTATTATTCATTTTAATTTGTTAATTTTGGGGAGCGTTTAACTTTGTGTAATTTTATGTTAAAATAATTAATATAACACATTAGAGAAAATATTAGACAATAACATATGAAATTATATAAATGAGATACAGATAGCATTGTAATATCTGCATGTCGATTGTGAAACGATTTATATAATTTCATATGTTATTGTCTAATATTTTCTCTAATGTGTTATATTAATTATTTTGTTTCAATTTTTAATCACGGTAATGAATGATTGCGATTCGATAAAGATTTATAGTTGCGATACAGTTTCATGTCGTGAATTAATTTTTAATTAATTAATTTATATTAATATTTAAAGTAAATTATGTTTCGATACTAATCGTAATCGTGTTTAGTAAAAAAATTACAATACAATACGAAACGTTTCTCACCACTACCTTATTACTCGAGAGTCACCGTGCGAATGATGACAAAGCCGAAACATAGCGCGCTACTGTTTATATTTTATATTTTCTAACGAGTAATATAGTGATACGCCGTTAAATTTCTTTTCTAGATACGATCGCGATTAACATCGGAAAATTATTTATTATAACAATATAATTAATTAACTTTTATAAATAACACATAATTAATATCTATATACATACCGCGACGAAAATTCTCGAATCGCATATTTCGTAATTTATTCATTTAATTAATTATAATAAGAATCATATAGTAACAGAAATCTAAAATAATAAATTAATATTTCGATATGAAATCGATTTTTACGAGCAGAAATTATTTCTTTAATATTTATAGATATTTATAGAGTCGAATATAATATGTCTGCGACGTTTTATTGTTTTATTTTTCAATCATTGAAATATAATTCGGATTATAAGGACACACAGTAAAATAATTGAATCGTGGATCTAAACAATTAATATAATGTAAGGCTCCATGATACATCATACAATCTTTTAATAAATAATCATATAATTAAAAAATCTATATAATCTAAAGTACTTCTATATATTTTAATATATTCCATATGTATATGTATATATATATATATATATATATATATATATATATATATATATATGTATGCACATATGTGTGTGCGTGCGTGCGTGCGTGCGTGTGCGTGCGTGCGTGCGTGTGCGTGTGCGTGTGCGTGTGCGTGTGCGTGTGCGTGTGCGTGTGCGCGCGCGTGTGTGTGTGTGTGTGTGTGTGTGTGTGTTAAAATACGTAAAATATTTCGATGACGAACAAGACAATAACACCGACCTTGGCGGCGTAAACAATAGCGCGCTAATGTTTATATGCCATAGTCTTGAAAAATGTTTCGATAAAAAAATAATAATAACACGGTCTTTCGGACTAATTTTCTCGGCTCTATTATTATTCGCGTGACGACACTCAAAGAGTAAAGTAGTAGTACAAGGCGCTCCGTTAAATCCTTTTCTAGACGCGATCGTGATCAATATCGAAAACAAATTATTTGCTGTATCAAAATACGTAAAATATAATATAATATAATATAATATAATATAATATAATATAATATAATATAAAATATATGTATTGTTTACGCCAAGGTCGGTATTATTGTCTGTTCGTCATCGAAATATTTTACGTACTTTAACATATTTATATTATATTATATCATAATATAAAATATAATATAATATAATACAATATATTTCGATATGACGAACGGACAATAACACGGTGTTCGGCCTTGACGATGTAAACAATAGCGCGCTAGTCATACGGTCTTGATATCATTCACACGGCAACACTCGAGCAGTAAAGATCGTAGTGCGAAATACGTCGTATATTCTTAAATTAATTATTAATTAAACAATTATTGTATCATGACTTTCAATTTTATTAAACTTTCGATCCTATAATTCGTATTAATATACATGTATTGCATATATATATCAATAATGAAAACAATATTTCTAATAAATTAATATTTAATTTGATTTCATAAAAACGTCGAGCGAATCGTACTTCTCTATCCCTTATACAATATATTAAAGTGCGTCTCTCGTAATTATTCCGTGATCGGGAGTGCCGTGCAAAGTGTCTCGCAATCGTTTCTACCTATGACTAAATATAATTAATTGTTTGTTCGCGAGTGAACATGAGTGCTGTGAAGGTGCAAGCAAAGGATGAAGAAAGGAGAAGGATATCTGGAAAAGTATCGGACAGCCAGAGAACAGTGAGAGAGCCTGAAGCAGCCAGAGAAATATGCGGTGAGTAATTTATAAAAATTATTTATTATTTATATTGTTGCGTCCCCGCGTCTCGTTCCTGTATACGCCATCCGTTATTCTGTCGGGAAGTACGTCGATGGAAGAAGATTGTCTCCGCGCGCGTTGTTAAGAGGTTGTTTAACATCAACGACGGTCAGCTGAGTCTGAGCCCAGCTGTCAAGCTGAGCGGTCGCGCGTTAAAATCTGTGTTTTGTTTTACGAATTATCTGAGTTCTTGTATGTTTCTCGTGGTTCTATGTTTCGTGGTTGTTGTGTTTCAAAGAACCGTATTATTATTTTCGAGTACGCTAGTGCGAGCGTGTGCCGATCAATTGTGTCGCGCGCGTTCAATACATATCGTTCCGCGGACGCAACAATATATATTAATTTGAAAATAGACATATCGCTTATTATTTTTTCATTTTCTCAATGGTATATATAATTCGCTCTAAAAATCACGTAATATAATGCATGTATAAGATGTTGTAAGAGGTTTGGGTACGCTCCTCTGAAAAGCGCCTTCAATTCCCGAGGGACAGAATAAATTTATCTATCTATCTATATAATGCATGTATAAAATATTCCAGGTTTTATTTTAACACATTTAAAGTATCTATAATAAAGCATTTATAATATTTTTGTTATTAATTAATATTTTTATATATAAATATTTTAATATTTTATAAAATATTTTTAAAATAATATAATTATTTAAATATTTCATATATGAAAATTAACATACTCTCTTTATATAATTATATTTTTCAAAAATTTATAATAAAGAAACATTTTTTTGCTAGTTTTACATTTAAAGTATTAATATCAGAGATAAATCTCAATTAAAAGATAAAAAAATTAATTGCGCGTAATAATTAGTTTTACAAAATAAATTATTTTGAGTTTTATAAAGAATAGATCTATAAGAATATTAATTGATTATATTTGAATTTAATTTTTGACATATTGATTTAAAAATAGAAGTGTGTAACAAGAATTAAAATTAATAATAATTTGAATTGTATTTAGATTGTTAAAAAGTTGAATGATAAAACATCGAGTAAAATACACTTAATCTTTAAGTATCGTTAAAGAAATAATTATTCTTATAAAAATCACAATAAAATAAATTATCGTTTTATTGCTAAGTGTTAACTGTTAAATGCAACAGAAAAATTAATTACTTGATACTTTTTTATTATCATATAAAACGATAATAATTATATTGCGTGTGCGCACGTTGTGTTGCGATTATTATAAAAATTACACGGATTGTAATTAAATATTATTATTACTGTCAATTTATTTATTTGTCATGTATATTCGTGAAATTTAAATCGCGATTTTTTTTCTCATTTAATTATTGGGTAACATCGAAACTTAGTTTATCTTTTCGCGATAATATTTCTTTTAGAAAACCTTACAAAATGCATTAAAATTTTGGGTACTCTTTCTTAATTGAAAGACATAATCGATAAATTTATTAGTGATTCTTTTGATTGCGATAGATTATATCAGCTATATACGCCAATCTAAAAATTTCTAATAAATTTTACATTGTACGCATTTCTGATATTTTCGTAATATAATAAAATATTCTATGTATATATTCTATATAACAATTTATTATGTATATCAAGTTATTATGAAAATTATAACAAAACTATGTGTAAAAGTTATTTATAACACTCACAATAGAGAATAAATCTTGAATAAAAGTCTCGAAAAATGGAAAATATATCTTGCAATATCTTCATTTTTCGAAAAATTATCTTACTCTCCGAACTTTCCTTTCTCTTTCTTTCCATATATATAATATTATTGTAAGTCCAAGCGTGTGTGTTATAATGCTCTCATGCAACATCAAATTATCCGTATTATTAAAAATATTTGAATAAATTTGAATATATATTTATTTGATGTTGATAGCATTATTAATTTATAAATTATATTATAATTATACTACATATTTTGCTTCGCATATTGCCGAATATTTTTCTAAACACGATTACGATTAGTATCGAAACATGATTTGATATAATTATTAATAATTAAAAATTAATTAACTTATAATAAACGACATGAAACTGTATCGCAACGATAAATCTTTATCGCATCGCAATCATTAATTACTGCGAATAAAAATTGAAACAGGGGATACATAAAAGGGAATAAAAGAATTAATTTTGTTATGATCTTTCGATTATTAATGCTTATTATAATAATTTCCTTAACGATATCTATTAGAATTAAATAAATTTCAACCAATGCTTTAAATTTTCTTAATCGGCAATAACACAGAAGATTTCAACGACGAATTATAACAATAACGTAGTATAAGTCGAACTTGGCGATATAAACAGTATCGCGGTAATGTTTCTGACTTACGGTCATTCGCACAGTAACTTTGAGCAATAAAGTAGTGACGTTTCATATATTATCAAATTCTTTCTTTATATAGTCGACCCTGGCGATATAAACAGTACCGCGGTAATGTTCTTGACTTACGATCATTCGCTCAGTGGCTCTTGAGCAGTGAAGTAGTGATGTGAGACGTTTCATATATTATCAAATTCTTTCTCTAAACACAATTGCAAGTGCAACGAAGAACTTTTCGTGAATAAGTGTAAGTGCAACGAGGATTAAAGTGCCACGAGAAAAGAGCGAAGGAAGCAAAAAAAAAAGGAGGTTTTGGAAGTGGATGGATCAATAAGATATGATGTAAGTCATTAATATAAATTATTTATCACATTCATTATTTATTATATTGTCCCGCTGAATGTATTCGTCACCCGTTGAATTCTTTCGAAAAAGATCGTTTTCGCGCGCGTTGTCAAGATATTGTTATAAACAACGACTGTCAGAGAGTCTAAGCCCAGCTGTCAAGTTGTGCGGACGCGCGTCTATTTGTGATCCGTTTTACGATTATTCTGAATTCTTGTATGTTACTCGCAATTTATTAAAATTCTTGTGCACCTTAAATCGCGTTATTATTTACGAGCGCACGAGCGTCAGCGTATGGCGATTGTGTCGCGCGCGTTCGATATATACCGCGTTCCGCGGACGCAACAATATATAAATTATTTATCAATAATATTTATATTCAAAATATACATATTTCTCGTTTCGTTTTATTTCTTTGATTGTGATTTAATAGTGATTTTAAATTGTAACATGTATAATACATATACTTATAAAAAATATTCCATTTTATTTTAAAATAAAACATTTATAAAATTTTTTATTAATTAATATTTTCAAATACTTTTATGTTTTATAAAATATTTCAAATTAATATATTTATTTATATATTTCACATATAAAAAAATAGAAATTTTTTTATTTATCATATTTTTAAAAGTTTATATCTAAGAAATATAAATTATTTTGTAATTACGCAGTTTATAATATTAAAATATATCTATTTAAAAGTAAAAATGTAAAAATTAATTGCGCGTAATAATTAAATTTAAAATCAATTATTTTGAACATTGCTTTGTATAATAGATGTTCTCTTATCCTTTATATTTTTATTTATCGTTTATATTTGCAAATTTAAATTTATGTACTATATTACAAAAAATTCAAATTATGTATTATATTATATATAAAATTATATATAATATAACCCTCCCATGGGGTACACCTTGTCGCGGTGGGAGGGCTTAGTACTTGTATGGTGCCTTGAGGTTTATCTTAAATTTTTCTATTTATGATAAATCTTAAGGTGCCTGAATAGGAAGCTAAGTACCCTTTCGCGTCGTCGGTGCCGTCAACGTGCCGCGGACGGCAAGCGCTTCGTTACCGCGTTTTCGCGTTGTGGTATTCTCGCGTCGTCGCGTTTTCGCGGAACTTTTGGACTTTTCATATAAAATCCCAATTTCATTTATTGTCACGAGTCTCTACTTCCGATGCCAACTAACTGGGATGTTTCGAGTTTGCACACGTTGCTATGCAACGTACACTCTTGCTTCGTGCTTCGTCAAGTGATTCGGCCCGAATTAGTTAGGACTCGATCGATTGCTCGGAATGGTCGTCAATGGGTCCCTTCTCTTTGCTCGTCTACAGCCACACGCACTGCGTGTGTTAACCCTGTCGAGAAGTCGAGTGGATTCCCCTAGGCACGATTTTCGCTCGGTAAAAGGGGTTGCTTCCCCATTTTCTAAATTGCTGAATGTAAGCATTTAAAAAATGTGCGTATCCTCTTCTTTTGCCGTCTACTAGCCTGGTGTAGCATATAGCAACCGCGGGAGGCATAATATGTCCGGGCGGAGCACCTGAAATCGTGCTTAGCGGGTCCAGGTTCGATACAAGATAGGATAATTATGCGCGAAAAAGAGTTGGTGAACTTCATTTTCCTCTATTTCCGTCAATCGTTTCGTCTTCTTTCCGGTTTGGGCTTAGTCCTTGCTTGTTGTATCGTTGCAATCCCGACCGGTTGACTCGAAGTTGATTCTCATAAGTGAAATGGGATTTTCGCTCGTACCGAAACCGGGAGTGCCGTCTAATGTATAGGTATACATATTAAGTATATACATCGCGCGATCAAATATAAAATTTTTAATCGCATCGAAATAGTGCGGAAATCGTTAAGTATCGCGCGTAAAATAGCGAAAATAGCGATATAAAAATATCGCTCGTGAGTGCGGGAGTGCCGTTGAAAGTATCGCGCGTCAACAACATGAGAGGAGGAGGAGGCCTGGGAGAGGCATCAGGCACCTGTGAAGCAACTCTATGGTAAATAAATTATCGCTTATATATAATTATTTATTAATTGCGTACGCGCGATTTAAATTAAGTAATTAATCGCGTAATTTGATTTTTTATATACATGACTTAAACAAGAGAAAAAGAGAGAAATTTTTACATAAAAACTGTAATTTAAAAGTTTCTACGTTCGAATAGCTTTTAATAGAATTATTAAATTATTACTTATTAGTAGAATTTTTTTCAAAATTTATAAAATTGTTTATCTGCTTATTATTTATGTGCGTCGGATATAAAATTAAATGCATATAATAATAATTATTTGACCGTGACTACAATTTGAATCTTCTTTGTATGTTACAGACCAACAAACTATTGTGAAAGGAGGAGGAGGCCTGGGAGAGGCATCTTGCATCGGCGAAGCAACCTGATGGTGAATATTTATTATTTGTATATCAATTGTTATAAATCGTACGCACAATAATTCGTTCTTATAATTTAAAGGAATTAAAGAGAAAATTAGAGAGAAAGATTTTTATAAAAATCATATATAAAAATTTCTATTTAAAAAGTAATTTTAAAATTTATAAAATCTTCCCACGTGTTTATATCTGCTTATTATTTTACCGGATATGAAATTCCGCACAATAATAATTTTTTTAAATATTGATTGTATTTTGAGCTTTGTTATAAATGAATTTTATATTTATATGTTGCAGACAACGTAGCTTCGATAATGACAACTCTGCTGTGGCACATCAATGCTCCGGTAAGTAATAAAAACTTTTATTTAATTTTAAAATGACGGATTCATAGAGATTGTAGATAAATCTGTTGCCTTAAAATGGATGAGCTAGAATAGATTAAATTAAATAACTTTTAATAAATTCGTTCGAAATATATTGCATCCATTGCGAAAATATATTGCAGTATTTTAATTATAAAGAAAAAAGAGAGAAAAGATTATTTTTGTATAAATTTTACCTAATTTATTAAAAATAAAGAACACAAAAAATTATATCAATTACATCTAATGCTAATTTATTCGCTTATAACGCGCATTTATCTTATTCACTTATCTTACCCTAATTTCTAATTAGCTCATCCATTACAACATTTGTTGTAGATATTGTTTTTAAACTTAATGTAAAGCCAAATGATTAATTAATGAAATAACTTGTAATGTGATAAATGTAATATGATAAATGTTATACACATTAATTTTATATTTTATTATAAATTATGCATTACTATAAAAATTTATTAATTACATATATTATTATAATATCAATCAATTTTTATTGTCTGCACAGAGACTTTTATATTATAAGAATTTTATATATTATACCAGGTTGCTAACAGCTGAAGCCAGGATAACCATTAACATTTGGGCAGGATATACATATACAGATTAGATTAATATACATATTATGTCGTACTGTCAATTTTTGCCGGCATTTATTAAAATAAATACAAACTTCTACGAGATAGTGATTAAAATGAACATAAGTAGTTACAAAATATTAAAATCTAGTATTTAAATAAATATAAGCAATAACCAGCAATTATTAAAATAAATATACAATCGATACTCATATAAATTACAATTGCATCTTTCGAGAGCGATAGTTATGTTATGTTAAATTCTGTGATACCCGGTATAAATTCTGTCCAGCTATAAATGGTTGCCTTTGTTTTACATTTTATCATATGAGATATGGCCGTGTTAGCAATCTAATATAATATAGAGAAATTTGTAATTTGGCTTTATTTCAGTTTAAAAAATTAAATTGAATTTATTTTTAAAAATGCTAAAAAATGAAAATATTAAAATTATTAATTTAAATTATTAAAATTATTTTCAGGAACACTAAAAGAAATTGCAAAATTATTAATGTTTAAGAAGATTGTAAATTGCGTAAATACATTCTTATGTAAATTACACGAAAAATTATCCAAAGTATACGTATAATGATTATATAATAGTAATTCATTAAATTAACATATTTATTTTTATACTATATATTCTTTAAATATTCATAAAAGAGTAACTAATTATATTTTCATATCAAAGAGTCATTAATAAATTCGGAAAAATTTATATAAAATGTAAAAATTCGATGCTAAATTAATGATTAAATATAAGCGTTATAAAATTTGACGAACGCCTTTGTTATAGAATCGCGAGTCAATTATTATAAATTTTATGATATGCTTTCCGTTAGATTTATCTATTTATGAATTCCATATCGCGCGGAGCTAAATATTCTTAAAATAAATTATTAAATTATGATTGCGAAAATACCGTGTTCTTTCCGCGTTCTTTCCGTGTTCTTTCCGCGTTCTTTCCGCGTTCTTTCCGCGTTCTTTCCGCGTTCTTTTCGCGTTCTTTTCGCGTCCTTATAAAAGATTACCGTTTTAACAAAAGAATTTTATCGCTCTCCCTCTCGTCAGATAATATTCCTAAATATTGCTAATTAAATATAAAGAAATATCGAATAAAAGTGTGAAGATTCGATATAATAAGTCAACGATTAAATAATAAGTTCACAAAATTTAACAATCACCTTCGATATTATAGGATCGCGAGTTAATTATTATGAATTTAATAATTTGTTTTCTCAGTTATATTTACGAATTTCGTATCGGAAAATATTCATAAATAAATTAATAAATTACGGTTGCGAAAACACCATGTTTTTCCCGCGTTCTTTTTGACGTTCTTAGACGAGATTGTCGTTTTAATAAAAGTTACATTGCGTCATCGACTTTCCATCGTCGGTGCCGTCAACGTGTCGCGGACGGCGGCATTTCGTTACCGCATTTCCGCGTTGTAGTATTCTCGCGTCGTCGCGTTTTCGCGCTTCCGCGTTGGACTTTCGTATAAAATCCCAATTTCCTTATTGTCACGAGTCTCTACTTCCGATGCCAACTAACTGGGATGTTTCGAATTTGCACACGTTGCTATGCAACGTACACTCTTGCTTCGTGCTTCGTCAAGTGATTCGGCCCGAATTAGTTAGAACTCGATCGATTGCTCGGATGGTCGTCAATGGGTCCCTTCTCTTTGCTCGTCTACAGCCACACGCACTGCGTGTGTTAACCCTGTCGAGGAGTCGAGTGGATACCCCTAGGCACGATTTTCGCTCGGTAAAAGGGGTTGCCTCCCCATTTTCTAAATTGCTGAATGTAAGCATTTAAAAAATGTGGGTATCCTCTTCTTTTGCCGTCTACTAGCCTGGTGTAGCATATAGCAACCGCGGGAGGCATAATATGTCCGGGCGGAGCACCTGAAATCGTGCTTAGCGGGTCCAGGTTCGATACGAGATAGGATAATTATGCGCGAAAAAGAGTTGGTGAACTTCATTTTCCTCTATTTCCGTCAATCGTTTCGTCTTCTTTCCGGTTTGGGCTTAGTCCTTGCTCGTTGTATCGTTGCAATCCCGACCGGTTGGCTCGAAGTTGATTCTCATAAGTGAAATAGGATTTTCGTTCGTATCGAAACCGGGAGAGCCGTCTAATGTATAGGTATACATATTAAGTATATACATCGCGCGATCAAATATAAAATTTTTAATATAAGTTCTTATACAAAATTATCGTTTTAACAAAAGATTTTTATCGCTGTCCCTCTCGTCAGATAATATTCCTAAATATTGCTAATTAAATATAAAGAATTATCGAATAAGAGTGTGAAGATTCGATGTGATAAGTCAACGATTAAATATTAACTCCACAAAATTTAATGATCACCTTCGATATTATAGAATCGCGAGTTAATTATTATGAATTTAATAATTTGTTTTCTCAGTTATATTTACGAATTTCGTATCGGAAAATATTCATAAATAAATTAATAAATTACGGTTGCGAAATCACCGTGTTTTTCCCGCGTTTTTTTCGCATTCTTAGACGAGATTATCGTTTTAATAAAAGAGTTATCGTTGTTGCTTCGGTTAAATAAACGTTAAAAGTTGCGTGGCTCGTACCGCCGAGGAGTCGAAACGATTTTCATCATGGAGAATTATTTCTCACCGGTTCTTGTGAGATCCATTCGCGACGTCTAGTTCGGTGGCCTGTTAAAAGTTGGGAATTTTTATTGTAAGATTGGAACTAATCCCAGGTTTTCCTGGCAATTTCCGAAAGCAATGATTTCGGTAGTAATTCAACGACGATACGCTTCTTTAACGTCGAATTAATTTAAATAATATATATTTAGATGAGAGAAATGTATCTTTTCTTTTCTTCGTTAAAAAATGTTCTTCATTATCAGGATTGGTATCATTATTGTCTATATAATGCCAGAAAGATTTAATAGTAGATTAAATATGGATATAGCGTTGTGTATAAATTTTAATTTTTTAAATAATTTCATAATTTAATTAATTTTTATTAATTTTTATGATAAAAATGATTACGAGCGAATATATTTTATTAATTATTAATTAATTTGAAAAATTTATTTAAAATACATGCACAAATTAACGTATCCAAAATATTTTTATAATTTTTGTTAATATAATATATTATATATACGCGAAATTATACATGAATGTTACATAAAATGTGCGAATACTTAAAAATTTAGAGACGAATCGAATGGGTACCCCTATATCAGTAAGATATTGATTAAAAAAAAAAAATTATTAATTTAAACGTTACAAGAATAAGAATCTAGATAATTAATCTAGAATTAATTATATATTTAAAATTATTTCATTTATTTTATTTTGAACACTATTCGAATTGAAATTTTTTAAATCTTGCTGTTATCGGGTTCGATTCGTCTCGCGCGCGACGGTACCCCAAATTATGTGTTCGCACATTTAACACAAACTCCAATAATGCATGTATTTTATTATTTATAAATATAATCGTTCGTAATCACATTTCAATAACAAAGGTTATATCCATTTAATTTTCAATAAAGAAATATATTTCTTAGTAATGGAAGAACATGTTTTCTGACGTGAATATCAATTTCGTGAATTGAAAATAATGACGAGGGATAATTGTCTTTGATGAATTGTATTTAATACTGAAATCATTGCTATCGGAAATAGTCCGGAAGATCCAGGATTCGTTCCCTCCTACAGTGAAATTCCCGATGTTTAATGGATCACTTAACTTTTTTTCGCAGATTGATCTTGCGAAATCTGATGTAGAAAGATGTTAATCGTTCTCCATTTTCAAGATCGCTCTTCTTTTTATCGGATATTACCGGTATGTCACTCGCGTATCTGCAATTAAATATTTTGAATATTATCGATTTATTTATTCGTCGCGTTTTATCGCGAATTTTAAATCGCGATTTATCTTATAAAAATTCGCAAGTAAATCGGTCGGTGAATTGTATATTCACAAACATTACATACCTCAAATGATTGTTGCAATATTTTTGATTTTTTATACTAACGTGATAATAATTATATCGCGCTCGTGTCTATTGAGAGCTTCGATCATTATATTTATTCGTCGCGTTTTCTCGGGAATTTTAAATCGCGATTTATCTTATAATTTAATCGTTGACTTATACGTCGAAACTTTATCTATCTTTCCACGTCTTTGAATATTGTCTTTTATAGTCTTCGCTAGTAGTGCAAATATTTTTTTTTACTATTTAAGAAGATGACCGATAATTTTATTAATGATTAATCGCGATTATTTAAATCATTATATAAATCTTATTAAACTCTACTAATTCATCGATAGTTAGAGATATAGTTAGATAATTAAATTATTAGAGAGGGATTTTGATAAAATTATTTGTTCCGTTATTCTCTATTAAACGTGGCGAACAACGCGATTTTTTAATTATATGTTAATTATATTCAAAATTGTAAAGTCTTAAGATTTATTTTATTTCATTTAACTAATCATGCGCGAGATGTATGTATTTACAATATGTATTTTTCAATCGCGATATTTCTATAAAATAGCGTATTAATCGCAAATAAATTCGCAAATATTACAGACCTTAAATATCTGTCGAAATATCTTTGCACTTGTGCGTGATAGTAATTATATCGCGCGTGTCTGTTAGGTGCTCCGATTATATTATTAAAATTGTACATATCGCAATCAAATATTCCGAATATTGTCGATTTATTTATTTGTCGCGTCTTCTCGCGAATTGTAAATCGCGATTTATCTTATAACTTAATATTATCTTATAATTTAATCGTTGACTTATACGTCGAAACTTTGTCTACCTTTCCACGTCTTTGAATATTGTCTTTTATAGTTTGCGCTAATAGTGCAAATATTTTTTTTACTATTTAAGAAGATGATCGATAATTTTATTAATGATTAAAATCGCGATTATTTAAATCATTATATAAATCTTATTAAACTCTACTAATCCATCAATAGTTAGAGATATAGTTAGATAGTTAAAGTATTAGAGAGAGACTTTGATAAAATTATTCGTTCCGTTATTCTCTATTAATTATATCACGCGTGTCCATTAGGGGCTCCGATTACATTTTAAAAATTATACATATCGCAATCAAATATTCCGAATATTGTCGATTTATTTATTTGTCGCGTCTTCTCGCGAATTATAAATCACGATTTATCTTCTAAAAATTTGTAATAAATTCTATATTCGCAAATATTATAAATCTCAAATGTCTCGAAATATCTTCGCATTTGTTTGATAATAATTATGTCGCGCGCTGTCTATTAGCGGTTTCGATTATCATATTACAAAAATTATGCATATCGTAATCAACTATTCCTAATAATCGATTTATTTATTCGTTATCGCTCTCTCGCGAATTTTAAATCATTATTTATCTTGTACTTTAATCATTGATTTACATCGAAGCTTGATCTATCTTTTCGCGTTTTGAATATTAATAATCTACATAAAATGCGCCAGTAATGCAAATACCTTCTTTTACAATTGGAAAAACTATCAATAATTTTATTAATGACCCTTTTGATCACGATTATTTATGTTTAAGCGTTATTTATATAAAACTAATTTCTCTCTATTCTTAAATTCTATTATTGTATGTCGATTATTAATAATAAATATCGCGTAATTTATCATCGCTAATCAGCCTTGTTTGGACTATGTAGAAATTTTTATTAAATTTTATATTATACGTATATTTTGGATACTTTTGTAATTCTTTGTAATAATTTAAAATTATTCTTAAAAAATTAAATTGAATTTCTTTTTAAAAATGTTTTAAAAATTAAATTAAATTATCAAAATTATTTTCAAGAAGATTAAACAAATTGCATAATTATAAATGTTCAAGATATGTTTTAGCATGTTATATTTGATTTTAAAAATTAAAAATATATCATATAAATGTGTAAACTAATATATAGCTATAATATTAAGTCCAAATGTTAATGCTATCAATATCAAATTATTTATGTTATTAAACATTTGAATAAATCGAATACATTTATTTGATATTGATAACATCATAAATTATATTTTGTAAATCGTACTTTGTAATTAAAAAATTGTGTTTTGTAAATTGTAAATAGTTATAATTGTATATTAATTATAATCTAATATTGATATTTTTAATTATTGACATAGTTGTGTATAAAATACAATTATAACTATAATTATATTACATGAAGTTATATTTACGATTGTAAATTACGTGAATACATTCTTATGTAAATTACACGAAAAATTATCGAAAGTATACGTATAATGATTATACGTATATATTATATGTATATATATGATTATACGTAAGTATACGTATAGTATTAATTCGTTAAATTAACATATTTGTTTCTATAGAATATATTTTTGAAATATTCGTAAAAGAATAACTGTTTATATTTTCATATCAAAGAGTCATTAATAAATTCGGAAAATTTTTATATAAAATGTAGAATCGCGACTCAATTATTATAAATTTAATGATATGCTTTCCGTTAGATTTATCTATTTATGAATTCCATATCGCGCGGAACTGAATATTCTTAAAATAAATTATTAAATTATGATTGCGAAAATACCGTGTTCTTTCCACGTTCGCTTCGCGTCACCTTCGCTATTATAGGATCGCGAGTTAATTATTATGAATTTAATAATTTGCTTTTCAGTTATATTTGTATTTACGAATTTCGTATCGGAAAATATTCATAAATAAATTAATAAATTACGGTTGCGAAAACACCATGTTTTTCCCGCGTTCTTTTTGACGTTCTTAGACGAGATTGTCGTTTTAATAAAAGTTACATTGCGTCATCGACTTTCCATCGTCGGTGCCGTCAACGTGTCGCGGACGGCGGCATTTCGTTACCGCATTTCCGCGTTGTAGTATTCTCGCGTCGTCGCGTTTTCGCGCTTCCGCGTTGGACTTTCGTATAAAATCCCAATTTCCTTATTGTCACGAGTCTCTACTTCCGATGCCAACTAACTGGGATGTTTCGAGTTTGTACACGTTGCTATGCAACGTACACTCTTGCTTCGTGCTTCGTCAAGTGATTCGGCCCGAATTAGTTAGAACTCGATCGATTGCTCGGAATGGTCGTCAATGGGTCCCTTCTCTTTGCTCGTCTACAGCCACACGCACTGCGTGTGTTAACCCTGTCGAGGAGTCGAGTGGATTCCCCTAGGCACGATTTTCGCTCGGTAAAAGGGGTTGCCTCCCCATTTTCTAAATTGCTGAATGTAAGCATTTAAAAAATGTGGGTATCCTCTTCTTTTGCCGTCTACTAGCCTGGTGTAGCATATAGCAACCGCGGGAGGCATAATATGTCCGGGCGGAGCACCTGAAATCGTGCTTAGCGGGTCCAGGTTCGATACGAGATAGGATAATTATGCGCGAAAAAGAGTTGGTGAACTTCATTTTCCTCTATTTCCGTCAATCGTTTCGTCTTCTTTCCGGTTTGGGCTTAGTCCTTGCTCGTTGTATCGTTGCAATCCCGACCGGTTGGCTCGAAGTTGATTCTCATAAGTGAAATGGGATTTTCGCTCGTACCGAAACCGGGAGAGCATATGTATACCTATACATCTAACGTATAGGTATACATATTAAGTATATACATCGCGCGATCAAATATAAAATTTTTAATATAAGTTCTTATACAAAATTATCGTTTTAACAAAAGATTTTTATCGCTGTCCCTCTCGTCAGATAATATTCCTAAATATTGCTAATTAAATATAAAGAATTATCGAATAAGAGTGTGAAGATTCGATGTGATAAGTCAACGATTAAATATTAGCTTCACAAAATTTAACGATCACCTTCGATATTATAGAATCGCGAGTTAAGTATTATGAATTTAATAATTTGTTTTTTCAGTTATATTTATACTTACGAATTTCGTATCGGAAAATATTCATAAATAAATTAATAAATTACGGTTGCGAAATCACCGTGTTTTTCCCGCGTTCTTTTCGCATTCTTAGACGAGATTGTCGTTTTAATAAAAGAGTTATCGTTGTTTCTTCCGTTAAATAAACGTTAATAAAAATTGCGTGGCTCGTACCGCCGAGGAGTCGAAACGATTTTCATCATGGAGAATTATTTCTCACCGGTTCTTGTGAGATCGATTCGCGACGTCTAGTTCGGTGGCTGTTAAAAATTGGGAATTTTTATTGTAAGATTGGAACTAATTCCAGGTTTTCCTGGCAATTTCCGAAAACAATGATTTCGGTAGTAATTCAACGACGATACGCTTCTTTAACGTCGAATTAATTTAAATAATATATATTTAGATGAGAGAAATGTATCTTTTCTTTTCTTCGTTAAAAAATGTTCTTCATTATCAGGATTGGTATCATTATTGTCTATATAATGCCAGAAAGATTTAATAGTAGATTAAATATGGATATAGCGTTGTGTATAAATTTTAATTTTTTAAATAATTTCATAATTTAATTAATTTTTATTAATTTTTATGATAAAAATGATTACGAGCGAATATATTTTATTAATTATTAATTAATTTGAAAAAATTATTTAAAATACATGTACAAATTAACGTATCCAAAATATTTTTATAATTTTTGTTAATATAATATATTATATATACGCGAAATTATACATGAATGTTACATAAAATGTGCGAATACTTACAAATTTAGAGACGAATCGAATGGGTACCCCTATATCAGTAAGATATTGATTAAAATAAAAAAAATTATTAATTTAAACGTTACAAGAACAAGAATCTAGATAATTAATCTAGAATTAATTATATATTTAAAATTATTTCATTTATTTTATTTTGAACACTATTCGAATTGAAATTTTTTAAATCTTGCTGTTATCGGGTTCGATTCGTCTCGCGCGCGACGGTACCCCAAATTATGTGTTCGCACATTTAATACAAACTCCAATAATGCATGTATTTTATTATTTATAAATATAATCGTTCGTAATCACATTTCAATAACAAAGGTTATATCCATTTAATTTTCAATAAAGAAATATATTTCTTAGTAATGGAAGAATATGTTTTCTGACGTGAATATCAATTTCGTGAATTGAAAATAATGACGAGGGATAATTGTCTTTGATGAATTGTATTTAATACTGAAATCATTGATATCGAAAATAGTCCGGAAGATCCAGGATTCGTTCCCTCCTACAGTGAAATTCCCGACGTTCAATGGATCACTTAACTTTTCTTCGCAGATTGATCTTGCGAAATCTGATGTAGAAACAAGATGTTAATCGTTCTCACTTTTTAAGATCGCTCCTCTTTTTATCGGATATTACCGGTATGTCACTCGCATATCTGCAATTAAATATTTTGAATATTATCGATTTATTTATTCGTCGCGGTTTATCGCGAATTTTATATCGCGATTTATCTTATAAAAATTCGCAAGTAAATCGGTCGGTGAATTTTATGTTCATAAATAATACGGATCACAAATGTTTGCTAAAATATCTTCGTCTGTCAACATTTGTGTGATAATAATTATATCGCACGCGTGTCTATTGATGGTTTCGATTATCATATTATAAAAATTATGCGTATCTCGCAATCGCGAATATTCTGATTATTGTCGATTTATTTATTCGTCGCGTTTTCTCGCGAATTTTAAATCGCGATTTATTTAGTAACTTAATTGTTGATTTCGAAGTTTATTCTATCTTTTCATTTTGAATATTTCCTTTGATAAGGATTCCTCTACACAAAATGCGCCAGTAATGCAAATACTTTCTTTTACAATCGAAGAAACGATCAATAATTTTATTAATGACTCTTTTGATCATGATTATTTACGTTTATACGTTATTTATATAAAACTAATTAAATTCTATTATTCTATGTCGATTATTAATAATATATATCGCGTAATTAATCATCATTAATCAGTCTTGTCTGGTCTACGTAAAAATTTTTAGTAAATTTTATATTATACGTATATTTTGGACACTTTCGTGTAATAAATTTTATTTTGTATTAAGTTTAATATTATAGTTTATATTAAATTTGTATTATATTTTGTAATACATATTTCTAATGCATTGTATTTTATATATTCTGCATTAAATTTTGTAATATATATATTTGTAATGTAATTATTTTTATATTACATAATTTAATATTTTGTAATGTGTTTTTTATGTAATTGCAAATTAATTACAATTTACGTTGTATATATTATAATTATGTAATATATATTTTTTATATGTATTATATTCTCTGTTTAAAAACTCTATTAAAAAAAATAAAAAAATTTTTCCTCCTCAATTTTTCCTCCCCTGTATCTCCGCCTTAACGAAGGCATTTGCTAGGTGAGGAGGTTTCAGTACTCTCTGAACCTGAGAGCTATGCCGGCGGTAACATACGCCGATATTCATATAGTCTATTCTTATATTTAAAATCATTTGGACAACGTATGGGCACACATACATACACATATAGGTAAGTAATTTATAAAAATTATTTTTATAAAAATTATTATTTATCATATTTATATATTATTTTCAAAATAATGGTTGTTATACTCTGATGCTACCGGCATTTCGTGCACATAGCACGGAACAAAATCAGAAATTGTGCACATTATATATTACCCTCTGAGAACATTCATGGACATTGGCTTTGTAGTTCATGTCCACGTTTTCAATGTCCATAGAGGGAGTATCGCTTTCAGGGATCACCTTAAAACAGGCCATGACATCTCTCAGTCTTCTCTCTGGCATGGCCGCTCTCAGGCTTCTCTCTGATATTACATATGTCGCGTAATAGTCTGCCAAGGCAAACGTCGTCACTCCTGTCATTCAGATTTCAAAGATTTTCGAAGAAAATTTTTTTATAATCATGGCGCGTCAAATTACGAGCTCGAATAGCAATTTTTACACTGAAAATAAATGCCGTGCATGTATGAAGGAAGGTGGTAAAATGTTATCCATGTACGACGACAAAAGTAACAACAAGATTAATTTATCATGTAAACTCGCGGAGCTCACGTCTATTCAGGTAAATAGATTATTTTTAGCAGATATTTGTTTTTGTTTTTAAAATATCAATTTTTTTAGATTTTGAATAAATTCCGCGAGATAAAAATAGTGTACATTTAACCTCTACAATTATTTTTAATAAGATTGTAAAGCAA
Organism: Camponotus vicinus; assembly: GCF_025532165.1. NCBI lineage: Eukaryota > Metazoa > Arthropoda > Insecta > Hymenoptera > Formicidae > Camponotus > Camponotus vicinus. Next base: position 16,380,921 of record NW_028141967.1, on the reverse strand, counting down.
AATGAATATTATAACGTATATAAATGCAGATATAGCTATTGAAGTTTAATGTCGCAATATTATAATTAACAATTTGATATAAAATATTGAGTGATTATTTTATAGTTGTACATTCTGATTGCAAACTAAAATAAAATTTATTATTCTTTAGAAAAGTTGAGTATTGAAAGGAGAAAATATTAATATAGCTGCAAAAACTTGCAACATATGTATTAATAAGATTTTTTTCAACAGATTGACAAATTTGATGGATTACCCAATATGCTCTGTTCTAAGTGTGCTTATCGAACTTATGTTTTGTATGACTTCAGATTAAAAGTACAAGAATCGGATAAGAAATTCAGGATGATGCTTGAAAATCAAATGAGTAGTATCAAGGTATAATAGTAGAGAATAAAATTAATATTAATATTAATTTGTAATCTTTCTTTCCTTCTTTTCTTTCTTTTCTCCTTTTCTTTCTTTCTTCTCTCTTTCTCTGTTAAGTAGGTATTAAATGAGTTAAAGTTAGAGCAATCTTACAACAAGAGTAAATATAAAATGATTTATGTCATAAATAATAAAATTTAATTTTTGTAACAAGTAACAAATTTTTTTAACCAACAATTTCTATTAATTTTGGAACATATAAAGATCTTTTTTTAAACATTTTCTGTTGGAAAAGAAATTGTAAATATATTAATGGATTTTTTTTAACGTTTCATATCCTCTATTTTTGCAAGTGTTTATGGTTTTTTTTTCAGGAAGAAGAATTCGATAGTAAAAATGATGAAGATATCATTGTACAGACAGATGAATCCTTAGAATTGAATATATCAAATGATGATTCTACACACAATGTTGATTTTCTGGAGAATTTAAAGGTTGAAATAAATGAAGCAAGTAACAGCGAGCAACAATCTCATATACCTCAATTGCTTGAAAATGGCAAAGAAAATAAAGAAAATAATAATAATCTACAATTGAATGATCTCTTTTATAATATTCTACAAGAAATTAGCGAGAATCAAATAGGCAGTCATGTTGTGAAAACAGATATACCTGAAGAAATTACAAAAATACTCGAGTCACAAGATATCACAATAATGTATGTACCACATGACTCTACGACTGAATCGATGTCTGAATCGATGTATGTGGAAAATACATTAGTGCATGATCAAAAGCAAGAAGAAAATGAAAATGGCAATAATATATCTGTTTCTGAAATGGAAATTTCAAATGAACAAAAAAATGAAATTTCGATCAATGCATGCATTTCCAATTCTATAGAATCTAATGTAACTAAAAAAAATAAACGCGTCTGTTGTGAACGTGTGGACGATAAGACGCAAAGCAAAAATAAGCAACTTAACAATAACAAATCCAACATTGAGCAGTCTGCAAAAACAGAAGACAGTGATGAATCTGATTCTGATTATTTCATCGATGCCAAAGATAACATATTAGGGAGCGTGAACGACGCGATCGTACGAATAAAGGAAGTGAAACAGGAAGATGAAATCGAATATCAATGTACGTTGTGCCAGCAGAACTACGAGCAATTACCGTATATCTTATTACATATCGTTGATAATCACGTCTCTAGTACCGGTCCATTCTTTTGCATGGTGTGTGAAAAAGATTGCGAGAGTCACCGAGAGCTGCGAGCACACGTGAAAACACACACCGGGCGAGATCCGTATTCCTGCTTCATTTGCAAGAAGGGATATTCTAAGAAGAGATATCTGAAGAGGCATATGATGTGCCATTCCGACTTTCCGCGGCATCGCTGTTCAAAGTGCGGTTGTCGCTTTAAGACTAAGACAGAACTGGACTCTCATATGAAGACGCATAGTGTACCCTACTCTTGCAATCAGTGTACACGTGTATTTAATCACAAAGGCAATTATAAACGACATCTGGTCAGTCATTTGGATCCCCAAGGCCTTTACTTACCTAAGTATCCATGCAAATTTTGTGGCAAGCGCTTTCCTAACAATCGTACTCTGGAAACACATATTCGGGTACATACTGGCGAAAGGCCATTCAAGTGCCAGTATTGCGAGAAATCATTTTCACAACGAGGTAATCTGATAAATCACACAAGGATACATTCAAATCCACGCAGCTATACATGCGAAGTCTGTGGCAGAAGGTTTGTAGTATAAGTATTTGTAATTTCATATAAACTTGAAGGAAGTAAATATAACATTAAAATATTGAGTATAAATCTTTCTTTTATTCTTTGAGAGAAACAAATTGACAAGATATAAATAATATTCAAATCACAATCTAAAAAATATATATAATTAAACTTGATGTTAAAGGATTTTCTTTATAAAAAAATCTGACAAAATATAATTTAAAAAGAATAACAAATGTATTAATATACATTATATGACATGTTTAATATATTTTAAATAACTTAATCACTTAGTATATTGTATGTATATAAATTTTTAAAAATTAAAAAATTTGGAAATATAATACAATGTTAATTTTTTTGCTTAATTGTAGCTTCAATCAACGTGCTACATTAAGAGATCATGGACTGTTACATACAGGCGAGAAGCCTCATGTGTGTAATGTTTGTGGCAAGGCGTTTACAGTTAGCGCAGCATTGAGAAGACATATGTTCAATCATGCAGAGAAAAAGCCATTCAAATGCGAAACTTGTGATATGGGATTTGTTGGGAAATACGATCTACGACGACACATGAGGGTACATGGGGATCAATCTAAGGAGAAACGGAAAAGAAATACTATATCAAAGTCAAGCGATTTAATTCAACAAGAATCGGAGAAAAGCCTTGCCGTAATAGAGGAACCGAGCACTGAAACTATATTTATAGAACAAGTATTGTTACCCCAAAATGTTACACAAATAGTGGTGAATCAAGTTGAATCAGAGAAAGAAAATGAAGACGCATTGTTCAATCTTCACTGTTACAATTCAACTCTTGTACAATACAGTTAATAATGTGCATAATAGATTGTAGATTATACAGGATGAATCATTTGAATAAAATGAGATATTTTTATTTTGAATAACTAAAATATGTACATTGTATAAAAGAAGTTCTATACAAAAGTTATAAAAAATTGGTCCTTTTTTTATATAGAATGATGAGAAAAAGTTTTGATATATAAAAAGACATCTATCATTTAATGAGATAAAGATAATTTTTCTTGACATGAGGATCTGGACAGTGTTTCAAATGTGCTGACTAGAATCGATCCTTTTTAATTCATGTAACCTTTGTAAAATATTCTTTTGTGTATACTTTAAAAGTTATTCGAAATAAAAATATAGAAACAGTGATATATATCTTGTATAATAAGAATTGCTACCATTAATTATTCTTGTTTTATTTTTGTATACATATGTACAATCATTTCCTTTCCTTCTTAAAATCATCTTATCTGTTACAACAGTAGAAGTTACACAACTTTATTAAGATACTTCCTTTATTTACTTTTATTTGAAAGGTATAATTAATTAATGCATATATATGTATAGATGCATAAATATGTATAAATGCATAAAAGAGAGTATATTGCATTTTTGAAATTATAAAAATTTTTGCATTTCTACAAATCTTTAAGCTAGAATAATTGTACGATACTTGACACAAATCTTATATGTTAATCAAACAAATGTTTGGTAAATTTTTTAAAATAATTTTTTTCCAAAAATTGTAATTTAAGGATAGTATTGTTGTGTACACAAATGTATTATTTTCATAATATTTGGAAATCTATATGTTTTATATTTTTTAGAAAATTTTAAAAATATTCTACAACTTTTAAGATTTCAAAAGTTTTACATATTTATTTAGTGATATGAATAAACAATCGTGGCATATTAATAAATTTATGATATGAATAAATTTATGAATAAATTTATGAAACAATATTTGTAAAAAAAAATTTATATGTATTTTTATATATTTATCATGATTATATTATTTAATCAAAAACTTCTACTAACAAAATAGAATTATTATTACTACTAAGTAATATTATCTACTATTATTAATAATTATTATTAGTGTAATAGTAATTAGTATAATTACTATTATAATTATTGTTAATAGTAATTTTATTTATCTATAAGTAAAATTACTATTAATAATAATATTAATATAATAATAATAATAATAATAATGTGTATATAATATATCTACATTTTCAATTCTCTTTCTTTTCATTCTAAAAGCTTTTAGAAATTTAAAAATATTGTGATAGTATTTAATACTTTGGAATTTAATTCAAAAGTTGTTTTACCTATTTAAAGAAATGAAAAAATAATTACATAAATATTATTATTGTAAAATAAAATATAAGTTAATATAAATAATAAATATAAAAATAATAAAAATAAAAAAATAAATATAAAATAATAAAAATAAAAAAATAATAAATATAAATTAAATATGTACTTATCAGTAACTGGATATTTAATCTACTTTAAATTGTGTAACTGCAAATGTGTAGACTTTTTTTTGTTAATTTTACACATCTTAATACATTTATTATTATTAAAAGTATAATTTTGATCAATTTTCCATTACACATTTCTAAACATAAAATTGTATTTTAATGCTTTTATGTTACAACAATGCATAGTTTATATTCATGTTATAATAGTTTTGTAAAAATTCAATGTATTACACAATCTTTTAATTGTCACAAAATAATTGATAGCTATAAAAATTATTTCCTCGTGCATTGATAGAACGAAATTTTATATAAGAGAGATAACGCACATATGTTTAGAACATGCATAAAAATTTAAAAATTTAAAAATTTAAATTAAAAAATTTACACTTTTTTTATTAAATAATATTTTTATATAAGGCGATAACAGATAAAATAATTAATTAATAGTAGCTTTTAATTATTTTCAAAATTACATTTGTTATGCAAACTACTTAAAATTCTATATATTCTTTATAATTGTTATATATGTATATGTATAATATAATTGCGATCTTTCAATATTATTAATACATTGTATAGATTATCGATTATAAAGAAAGATATTTCTGCTTTTCGATCACAGAGAGCACCACGAATGCTATTTCACGACTAGAACTAGATAATTTTTAGGACGATAATATTGTATACGAATGATAAAAAGAAAAATCTATACAGTTTATATGATTATAATTTGAAGTGTGATTATAAATAAGATTGTCTTTCGCAATTATATTTAAATGAAAATATCATGAAGATTGATTAATATATATTACTATCTGCAACTTATTAATTGTAAGTATATTATTAATGTATAAATGTTGATTTAGTTTGTGTTTTAACAATAATTTGTTAACTTTTTTATGTGTGTGTGTGTGTCAAATATTATTTATTCTTTATAACCAATTGAACAAATAACAATAATTTTTAAATCTTCCAACAGATGACGCAGCTAGTCTATGAGAGAACCTATAGAAAAAAGTTATGGCTTTTTTTAGTAGCGTTTATGTACGCAATGTATTTCGTACATGTTAATTAATAGCTGTTAATAATGGCTCAAATATTGTTGTGATTAGTTTGCAGGTAAATTTTCGGCAGTTATTTCATAGTTTCGAAATATGATCTCGAAGCTGTACATGGACTTATTAGTTAGTAATATTAGACAGCAATTCAATTAATTAATTTTCGATATATGTGTTAGTATGCAGTAGTGTGTAATATGCATACGGAAAACTCAAATAGGTTTCAAACACACACATACATATATATTATTGTATAAACTAAATAATTTATCTATAAAAACTTGAGTATTGATTATAAGCATTAATTAATTCTGAGTCAATTATTCTTGGTAATTTTTTAGTCAGACAAAAATATTTCTTATATATGAACTTGCTTGAATTAATATATTATTCTAAATTATGAACTTAATGCATCTTAAAATTAATTTTATTTTCTATTTCTTTTACATATTGTTTATACAATAATTGTCTCTATTTTAAACAACGTATTCTTCCTTTCAATCTAAGCTAAATTTGTTTATTTTATTTTATATTGAAATTTTGAAATATTCATAGATCTAACAAAAAACTACTTTCTGTTACGAAAAACTAATGTAACATTTAAAGCGCATTCATTGTTTATATATGAGAAAATCTGTAATATCAATCATATAAGTAAAATGTGTATAGTTGTTAAATCATTAAATTTTTGCCACATGTGTATTTCAGCCCGTTGAAAGCGAGCAAGAAACGAGGAAACAACATGCATGAAGGATGATTTGGATCAAGAGGCACAGAGTTAGAACGCATTAAACGCTGTCAAAATAGCTGCGAGAGACGGAAGCGACAAGGACGCTGCTGCTGGCTGCGCGTCCCGTGCGCGATTGAGCCTCCTGAAGAGAGTCGCGCGTGGCTGCGCAGTGCGCGACTGCGCAGGTCACGCGTGCGCGCCATCGGGCAGCCGGCAGTCACTACGGTGGCGCCAGCCATGGCGGCGAAAACACACGCGCACGCTGTTACCACCGCCGCCGCCGCCGGTCGGTGCCTCCACGCCTCTACCTCCTCGCCTCCGCCACCGCCACCGCCACCGATCTCGCGACTCGTGGGTAAGTACCCTCACACTCCACGCTCCAATCAGTCTGCACTCGCATGTCCACGAGGTTGCTCGCACGGGCCAGGCGGCATCCTCTCTCTCCCTCTCTTTCGCTTCGCCCGCTCGTATTCTCTGTTCTGTCATTCTCTGTCTCGCTCTACCCCCCCCCTTTCTCTCTTTCTCACGCTCCTTTTCTCCGTCTGTCATTGCCTTTCTCTCGCTCTTTCATTCACCTGACTCTTAACGCGAGCAGTGCGTTACACATCCCGTACGGGGGTGATACCGATCGCCAGTCGAGGTACTGGTCGCGGACATCGCAGCCGCGGTTGAGGTTAGGTCGACGGACCTGTCGATCCTAGTGGCGGGACGCGGCGCGGCGGATTTGAATTTTCGAACGCGGCTTGTTGTCCGCGCCGTGCTGTCGTACAACGTGGATTGTACCGGGTGTCGCGCGTCGAATTTCGCGAGCGAACGATCCCTCGCCGGGAGAACGGCTCGACGTTTCCCTGTCGGGCAATTGCGCGGGTTTTTGTGACCGTCGTCGTTGACAGATCGACAGACGTTGCGCACGCCTGCCAGGTTAGGTGGAGCGACGTTAGGCGGGCCGCGTGTTTTTCGAAACAGCGGGAACGCTTTTGGGAGGATGATGCACCGCGAGTTCTCGTCGCCGCCCTCGTCGCCCTTGATGTTATCATTACCGTCGAAGCTGTCGCACTCGCGTCACGTGGAAACGCGCAGCGACGGAGACGAGCAGCGGGCCCTGTGAGATTCTGTGAATGTTCTCGGACAGCCGCGCGCCGCGGCTCGCCGCGCACCAGTTTCTCAGTGCACACGAGGAAAACGTACGAGAAAACGCACTGGTGATCAACATGTCCTTTCTGCCCTTGGAAGCGTCGCGTGTCCTCGAGTCCCCGTTAAATCGCGAATTCGCGTTAAATCGCGAATTCGGTCGATGAGGAGAACGTCGTGAACGTCTGAATTTGCAAAGAGAAATGTCATTCTAAAAGTGAATGCGATCACTCGAAATAATCGTTTTGGAGCACAAATGTTGTGGCAAGAGTGTCGCGTATTAATAGTGATGAGAATTGATAATTTTCGTATAAAAGAAATGGATTTTATTACATATATAAAGCATTATAATGAAATTGACTTGAAGTAATTGCGATGAGGACATCATCGGTTGGATAAAAATGTTTTTGCACCCGGTATATCGTCAAAACTTTCATACTCGATTACACTAATTTTTTAATATCAGTCATATTAAATCTTTAGATTTTGGATACACTTCTTAAATTGACAGCTAATCCAATCAGCTGATCAACGATTGACAAGAGATATGTGTTTGTGCTGTAAAGTATGTAAAATTTTGTGTAATATATGTAATCATATTTATATATTATGAGTTTTTACTGTGCATAATTGATATGTAACGGTTTGATGATTCAGAAATGTAAATATGCAAACATATAACGCAATGCGTTTTGTCAAAAGCACGAAATTTTGCACAAGTATCGCATAAGCGCGTTTCAATACTCGCAGGAGATAAAAGGATATACGCGAAATCTGTTTAGCTAAAATAACATTTTCAATTAGTAGTTATCTTTATCATACACGTGTAAAATGATAAGATGCTAGATATTAATTCATTATTTACATACTTTTAATACTTTGACCATGTAATATTGCCAATAGATTGATAAAGATTGTATTTGCAATGTATTCTAATTTCGAAATTTGCACAATAAAAATAAACCGATCAAAACAACCAAGAAATTAATATCTTTTGTCAATCGTACACATAATTCAACTTGATTGCTAGCCTGAAAATAAGTATTTACGTACACATAGTCCTATTGACATATTCACCGTTTATCATTTACTGCTGTTTGTCATACGCGGTCTTTTCTATCGGCCAACAATCGCTCGATCGCACACCACAAAAGAGAAGGTGGCCTGGCATCGATCGCAATTACTCGGGGATCAAATTCGATAGCTTTCTGATTGAAAGGTTAGAAGTAGCAGAAATTGTTGGCGGATCGACACTCGACCCAACACCGGTGATTAATTGACAATCGCGATAATTAATGATACACGGTATACCGCGATCTCATGCCACGACACACTGTGTTCCATTAAATTGCGTTTTGTGAAAGAAAATATCGAGTGAGCGGATTCGCTCGTGCTTGTTCATTTTTTGGAAATAATCGTTATATTCGAAATTGTTGAATATTTCCGCTATTTTATAGTCTAAGCGTTTTAATTGCTCATTTTTGCGCACTTTAATTGGAATTTTTGTTATGTTTAAACAATAATGAAAATTCAAAGTTAGGAAGAGATATAGATTTTTTTAACGGCGAAGAATTCAAAACCTCCAAAATTTCAATATAGATTATAGAATGTTAATAATGTAATATGCCAGATATCCAGAGAATGTTTAATGACTTATAACTAGATTACATAATTTAATTATGATAATTAGATTTTGCTAATAATTTTATAAAAGTTAATTTTTTGCAATAGTTGCACATATCATAAAATTTAAGAAATTTTATTAGATTTCATAGAGATATATTTTTTTACACATTCACAATATAATCTATGTAAGAGAATCAAGCTATAATGAATTATATATACGAGTAGATTATTTGTAAACGTTAATTATTGATCTTTACTTTGCTATTCTACATTTAATTAAATTGGTTTTGTGTACAAAGTGAAATCAAATAAGACTATAATTTTATTTCGTTCAGGAAACACGACGTAATTCTCATCGATGTAATTAATGTGCCACGACGTAATTCTCATTGACGAGCGAGCTAATCTATCGAATTCACTTCTCGATCGGTGATTTCTGTCTCTACTCTATTTTACACTTAAATGATAAATGATTAAATTAAATGATAAAATTCGCATTATTACATTTTCGATAGATTCAAATTTATAAAAAAAATATTTAAATACAAAGACAAAAGCAATATCCGGATGATAACAATACACAATAAAAATGAAAGGCTAAAAGACCGTGGCGCAGGTTGTTAGAGCGTAAAAAAAATAAAAGTAATAATAAAAGACTCTAAGTAAGAGACATAATATATTAATAATCAGTTAAATATAAAGAATACAAGGACAAGCGCGATAAGAAAGTTTCTTGTTTAATCGCGCTCTGTTTATTATTTAAAATTTAATTTTGTTTATTTTCTAACGACTTCTTGAATATTGAAAAGGATCTTGAAAAGATCGAAACGTACGTATGTATTCTTTATATTTAACTGATTATTAATATATTATGTCTCTTACTTAGAGTCTTTTATTATTACTTTTAAAATATTTAAAATTTATAAAAAAGAAAGAATAAAAATTAATAGATTTAAGGAAATTTAGAATGAAAATTTATACGTATGAAAAACTCGCTTATGTATATCTTTTGAAAATAGAATAAAATTGTGAATAATATGTGTTAATATTGTACATGAGTTTACTAAATGCACTTTGCATTACTTTGCAATTATTCTGCATAATAATTAATATTTTTTCCTAATAATTAAAAACTAGCTATTAATCTTTTATATTTTATTAGAAATTAAAATGATTTAATAATTATCGATGTTAAGACATCGATCAAACAAAAGAGATGCATTTAAGCTTTCGAAGATGTATAAGATTTTATCTTTTATGAAGCTTGAAAAATAATAATATAGTCTTCATCAAATGCATACAAAGAAATTAACTTACATTAAAACGACATGCAACAAAATAAAAATTGAGAAGAAAGGAAAATTCGCTGATCGAGAAGCATAAAAAAAATTGCAAACGTTAAATAGTCTATTCATAATCGTACCGTCATAATTATAAAAATCACGATTAGTTCGATTAATTTATAAATCCAATTAATAGTCAATAACTAATTAACCGATGTAAACATGATCGATGCGTCTTCTATCGATCATTGTCTTTCTTTGGTTACGCTTCCAAGACTTACAACTAGTTTATACGAAATTCTCTTCGAGTTTCTCGCGTCATCGACCGAATATTTAGAAACGATTAACCGGCAAGATACAGGTAGAGAGAAGAAAACGACGATATATGTTTTAGATGGATAATTCTGCGTACGTACCGAATCACCTACCGCCGCCGTCTCTGGTCGTATTCTCGCAGGCCGGAGGGCTACCTGAGGCCCTGAGAATGCAAAGACCCTTCAATCCACAAGTTAGTGTCCCATTGTCCTTACCCTTACGCCTAAGCTTCCGCATCAGTTTTGCTCTGATACTTGCGTTTACATTGCATTTCCTTTGGCTGCAACAAAACGCATTAAAATGTTGATTCAAGTCTTTCAAATACAGATTTTGATTTTCTCTGAAATTCTTGTATTATTGTAAGAAACTGTAATTTTGTATGATCATCCGAAATCATATAGGATATAATATTTATTATATCATAAATTATGTAACGTAGATGTTACATAAATATACTACTGAAAAAATTATTCGAATTCGTATAATTCTTAAGTACGTTGTAACCAATGGGAATTTATCGGAGAATGTAGAGGGTAAAATTATTTTCACGCTTGTATCGTATGCAACGAAACTGCACTGCGGTAATTCGAGTGTATCGTATTTGACGCGAACACGCATGTCACTATTTGGCAGAAAAACAACACTCTTGAAAAATATGTATAAAATAAAAAAATAATTGTTAACATTGATTTCAACAAACGCGTCAGATAGCTCGAGTTGCCCCTACCTCCGCTTTGCATGTCTGTATCGTTCTATGCATCGTTTTATGCAAGTACATAAATTACGTATTAATTAATATAATGATATAAATAGTGCAATGAATAGAGACTTAGTTGTATATAAGTGTAAATGTGCTTGTGAGTAGCAAATAATGTTAAATCAGTGATGCACAATCTTCCTTTTACTTATTCTTTTTAAGGAGAGCTTGCGTTTAAAGATAATATAATTATAAGAAAAAAAGACAGAATCTCTAATTAAGAAAGATAAAAATTCAAATTCAAATCTAAAACTTACGATATAATTATTAAATGTGAGCTTGTACCTATTTTTAAAAATTAGAAATACAAAAGTATGTAAATGTATTTTATCTTTTGATTGTGAAGAAAAATGTGTAGATTGTGCATCATGATACATATGACATTACATAACACATAGCATTAAAAAAATTAAATTTATATTACCAAAGAGATACAGTAAGTATTTTCATGGATAAAATCGGCGATACAGCTAAATTTAGTTAGAAATATTGTTTGTGGAATATAATTGTGAATTATTGATTAATTTTAGAAGGATTAATTATTAATAAAAATTACGCAACATTCTGGTTAAAGTATATTACATGAAAATATGAATTCGCGGATTAAGTTTTTCGCAAGTGTGATTTAAAAATAAATTGTATATACTACAATCAAAAACGTATCGATAACGTGAATTACGGGAAATATTATTATTAAAAATTCCCGATAATAACAAAACTCTTTTACGATTTTATATATCGCACACATCTTTATCTCATAACCGTGATTGCCGCAAACATTTAACGAATGGGCATCGCGGTTAATTATAAGCGTATTCCGCAGTGTTTTTAAACGCTTGAATATTTTTTATACGTGCGGAACATCAATCGGGCCCGGGATAAAACACGTGCGGATGCGGAACGGTAGATACGGTGGATAGAAAGCAGTTGAACGAGGATGATAGCGAGATAACCGGTCGCATCAAAATTCAGCATCGTTAAAAAATGAGATAATTTCGGGGCGAACCTAATTGCGATGGCACGGTGACAAAATACGCTCGTGTTTTGCCGCCCGCGGGGGCGCGCGGGACGGGAAGGGAGAAAAAAATATGATAAAAGATTATTGCAAATATGCAAGCGACGCGCGTCGCGTCGCGTTGCGAAAAAAGGGCAGGGGCCGCAATTAAAATAATAATGAATATCTAATAAATCACTGATTGGACCGTGGGCGCGTATACATGTCGGGTCGTCGAACACGAACCTCATTTCCCCGGTATAAAAGAATAATAAACTAATCGCGGCGCGTACTAATACCCGGCGCGTGTAACTCATCGCCCGCGTCATTATCGGCCGAATGAAATGTTTATCCGGAAACTGCGGTTGTCCATTCTCGCCGATGAAATCATTTCGTACTTCCGTTTCGCTCCCTTAGTCGCGCGGTTTATACTGACCAGTAACGCGTTTCACACTTTGCGTTTCACGCGAGTTGAATTTGCAGTCTCTGTAACAATTTTATTTTTTTTTTTAATTTTAAGAAAACACCGCAAATAAATGGTAAAAATATTTTTTGATTTCGAAAAATAATTTTCTCGCTACTTATGAAATATATGATGTTGCTTCGTGACATATGTACTCGTGCCAGTAGTTAACGTTGAAATACTCGCATCGTTCCCCGAGAAGTCGATGCACACAGGGAACAACGCACCGTTATTACTTCAGTTACGTTTAATAACGGTTCGATAATTCTGGCATTATAAATGTTACAAAACCCAATGCGTAGATGCTTTAACCGAGCATTCAGTATGCGGCTTAATAGACTCGTCAATCACGGTGAATTGAATGATACAACTGACATACGGGGATGGAAGGGGGGAGGGAATCATGGGGTATGGGGGGACGAGGAGAAGAGCTTCAGGTTTTGACGGATTATTATAACACAGTGGTTTCGCGTTATTAACAGTATACCATGCTGCTTTGATATTATATGCCATTCAGACGTACCTGAAAGCACGGAAATATCCACATGCTGCAAATGAGCTATCTAGTTACACGTTCCAAACATTTTTCCGTTTATCGTGTATGGACGCGATTATCAGGATGAACTTGTACTGTCGAACTCGATAATGCGAGCGTAGTTTCTCAAAATGGAAGTGAACATCAGGAGTGCTTCTGTAAACATCAATGAGCCAGTAAAATTAAAAGGAAATTAAATGTTAAGAGATATAAAAAACTTGTAATCGGTATCTGAATCGATTATAAAATTATAAAATTTAATACTGGATGAAATATAAGAAATATCTATACGATTAAAAGAAGAAACCACGTGTAAAGTTTCAATATCTAAGAAGCGAAAGAAGGCTAGGAACCAAAAACGCGAGTAATGGTGCGTGATATTAATAATATATTATGATGGAAATTTTGTAAAGTTATATTTATCTTACATACAATAAGAAACGCAAAAATATGTATATGTTTAAAATGTACTGTCGATGACGCTTCGACTCCGCTCTAGGTCCTTTTCAAAGTCAAATAGAAAAAGTTGCGTAAGCTATGCTTTAATAATATTATGTTTTTCTACATTTTTTCCTATTTGACCTAGCCTTCCTTTGTTTCTTATTTGATTTGTATCACATTTGAACCATTTTACATTTTTATATTTTTACTTTTTCAATATTTAAATATAAATATAAATATATATATGATATTTAATATAAATTATCAATAAGTCAATAAGTAAATGCCACCTAAATCTTTTTCTATAATTATTTAATAATCTGAAAAAATATATAAATTCATATATATATAATTTACATCGATAAAAAAATTTTAATTTCCATATATACTTTTTATCTATCCGCCAATATTCCACAAACATTAATTAAAAACTATTGAGAATTATTTAATCATGGAAAAGCTTGTAATCTTCTCTTTATAAAATATATTATTACAACTCATGTGTTTCTTTTACTAACCCTTATAAAGCTTTTGTGATTCAAAGATAAAAAATTAAGTTGTATATAAATATTTAATATGTGGGCATTTTTATTAACATCCAAATGTCAGAACTAGCATTCTTTTACTAATAAAATAATAGAGCTCGAGAAGCAAATAACAGACGATTATAATAAGGAAAATTTTAAAGATCACAAAAATAGTACAAAATTAATATCGTAAATTATAAAACTTATTAAAATTCTCATGTGTGAGTTTAACTTTTCAACTTAATATATTGTACATACATATGTTGTTTACTCCTCGAATTTGTTTATTATTCTGTTTATTTTCATATAAACATTGGAACGTTTTTTTTTTAAATTCCTTATTTTGATCCTTTATTAATTTTATATTTCTCGCGCTTGTTTCAGGTGACCGATTCGAAGGACTTACAGGTGCCCTTCAGTACGGCGGCGTCGCTGGGCTACGGGCTGCATCACATGCTGCATCTGCCACCGCAGTTCCTGCACCCGCTCGACCATAGACTACCCTTCGGCGGCTTCCGGCCCCTGGTGCCGTCCGCGTTCGCGCCCCCCAGCAAGTGCCTCAAGGTCGAGACCGGGAACGGCGCGGTGCCGGGGAACGGCGGCCTGCCCAGCATCGGCTCGCTCTCGAGCATGTCGAACATGTTCTCGCCCACGTCCCTGCCGGGCGCGGGCGGGGGCGCGGTGGTGTCCGTTTCCGGTGCGGCGGCCGCCGCGGCCGCCGCCGTCGCCGCGGCCGGCCAGGAAGTCGGCGGGCCGCAGAGCCCAGCTGGTTCCGCGAGTCGGTCGCCCACCGGTACCGCTGGAACTGGTTCCGTGCCGAACCGCGGTGCAACTCCCGATGAAGAGGATCGTGACGCCAATGCCACACCCGGGTCCGAGAACACCGAGCGATCCACCCCCGAGGAGGGACGACCCTACAGACGTGAGTGACTCTGATGAGTGATCCTTGTGCACGTTTTTTGCCTTTTTTTTTGAGGGATTAATGATCGACGCAATGATGAGCTTTATACAATCTAACGATAAGCCATATTACAAGAATTTTTAATTTTTAATTAATTAATAACTTAAATTATTCTATTATATATAATATGCCATCTGATACTTGATTATTTTTGTCGATCATTTATCCATTCTTTATACAATTTTAGTGTCTAAAATATTAATATTCATCATGCACGGCACTATTCGCGTTAATACATTAACGAAACGTTCGAGGAGATTTTAGAATATCCTCGAGATATTTACATTAGATAGCTTCATTGATAATCGTAATTTCCAAGATACTATACGGATTTTAAACATTCTACCCGCTGAATAAACTCGGCGCCGTATCTAAAATTTTCGAAACATACGTCGAGTATATATCTTGGGAGATAAGCGTGCAAGAGTGCAATCTTTCTCGAATCGCCCGCGCTCGGGGTAGACGCCCCGTATATTTTTCCACGTTGACCCCGACATACGGGCGGGTTAAGGCCGGTTACACGAGCAGAGTCGTCGAGATTTGTATGCTTAATCTACCTAAGTCGTTTATTTGAGCCCCTGGCGACGTAACAGCTGCACCACGGACAGTCCGGAAAACGCGCGGAAAGACCACCCTCTTGCCCTCTCTCTTTCCGCCGCGCGTTTGTTTATTTTCCTTTGCTATCTTAATTACCGAAAGATAGAGCCATCCATTTTTCCCTCGGCGGCGACGTCGCCGCCCGCTTTTTTTTTTATTCTTTCTCTGGACTTAGAGAGCACCGGGATAAACTATTATTTATAAATAACATAAATTCTTTATGGCCGAGCATTAAATATAGGGAGTTTTGAAATAGTTTTACATATTTTACAGTAATAATTATTACAAGATTAGTATAGTATTCTTTATAATCTTGACCAAAATGATTGGTATTTCTTGTACTTAGAATTTGGAATTATCTCTGATTCTCATTTTTATCACAAATGACAGATAAACAATACATATATTTGTTTTTCTTCTCTCTCTTCCCTTTAAAAAGAATCAGGCCGCGCGCTAAGCATCTTTGTGATGAAATTTTATACATTTCTGGCTCCTCTCTGTGCAAATTAACCGTCGGCGAAAAAGCGCGCCGAATGGTCAGTTCGCTCTCTTTTCATCGGCTAATTTTCGTTTGATTGCGAAAGAGAAAAGGGGTTGGAGACACACGGAGAATCTCTCTCCCTTCGGCTCCGTTTTTCCTTTTCTTTTTTTCTTATTTTCGCGTATCCCTCGACGCGGAGATAACGACGTCCTTTGACCGCTTCACGTCGACGTTAGCACGTTGCTAATTAGTCGATACCGACTTTGTGGCGATACACGCCGTATTGCGTCGCGCAGCAGGAAATAGTCATTGCGGAAAATTACTCGTGTAATTGCGAAAAGTCAATTTTAATTACGAAAATTATTGCGCGCGCGAATGTCGTATCTCGCATGTCGATTTCTTTTTATATAAAAAAAAAACGTAGCTTTATTGAAATTTCTTGAAGAGTCAACAATCGCTTCCGCGCTGATTATTCCATGTTTCATGTTTTATAAAACGACGAGATATGTCCATGATAATTGTTGAATCTCTTTTCATTTCGAAGCTCTTTCGATGCACCATTTATTGCCATCGCCGCGAATCGGTGCTGGATACATTATTAACATATTGTTTGATATCTCGAATGTCGACGCTATTATGCGAATTGGCCGCGCATACCTATTTTATACTCCACATAGTGCGGTATTTTCATTACACACTCGCGCCCTTTTTGAGCGGCTTCGTGAACGACGCGTATAACGTGAGACGCGGTTGACATACGCTCGCGCTCCCGTGCTTCATCGCTATTTATGGCAAATAACCATATGCGACTGTATCGTGCAATTTACATTGCGTTTATTTGACTCTAATGGCGCGGCAAAAATATCGAGTTAATATTGACTCGCGTTTGTAACGCGCGTGTGTTTGACTGCGTCCACAAGTTGCTATAATCGACTATCATCGTTTCAATAATGGTTATCGTTTCGGAATTTTATTATTAGGTAGACACACGATACACATTTCTACGAGATAAAATCTTTTCATAATTGTGATGATTATTAAAGATACAAAATTATAATTTTTTTTTTATATTAGATATATTGTTTTCCTTTATCCGAAAATACGTTTCATCGAAGGGGCATTTTTATTCATTAATTTGATTATTTTAAGGCATGACAATTTCTCTAATCGCTCGTTAGTAATAAACACAGTTTGAACTGCCGGCAACTTTCGACCGAAGGTCGAAATAAAATCGCTCAGCAAATCCGTTCGTAATCAGTTCGCCGGTGTGGAGAATACAGGTGGACAAGTAATATGTGTATTGTATCGGTCGTGCTCGCATCACTCCCGCGAACGTATGTACAGTCGTTCTATCGAGGGAGGGATATGCGGTGTTTGGCTCGCAGCCGGGGGTTGGAGTGTGCAATCGTACCGTTTGGCAGCCTGTTTGAATGTTTTGCGACGAGTTTATTCGAGTTATCAATTTCCTGGCAAATATCTGTATTTCCGCGCACCCATGTTTTCCTTCCCTCCTCTCTTCTCATTCCCCTGTCATTCTCCGTCCCTCTCGTCCGCACCTACAGCAGCATCGCACAATTGCAGTTTTGTCAAAGATGCAAATCGAACCGCGCAAAAGAATCGACATGTAACATGTAGCGAGTGAAAAAAAAAGAGGGAATACGTCTCCTTATATTTGTATATTTGTAGATCGATTTCATTAGATTTTGTACATAATATCGGACATATTATACGAAATAAATGGGAATATAATTTGAAACGTCATACGTGAAAAATAATATGTAACACAAAAAATTGATTGATTTTTTTTTATATACATATTTAGATATTATTGTAATAACTCTGAGATGAACCATCGCGCGCATTCGGAAAATGCCGTACAAATATAATTTTTTTCTCGCTGTGTTTTATTTTATGTTTTTTATATTGTTATTGCCGTTTTTAATTACATTTCGGAATTTGCAATCTTTACATGGCGTCACCCCAAAATTGCACGCGTATCAAATGGATACATAATGTGAAAAGTTACGGAACAAAGTCCAAAAGGTATAAAGGGTCATCAAAAATCATTGATAATTTCGAAAATAAAAAAAAATACAAAATATATATATATATACATATATATCAGGGTTTGTTTTCAACATACGCGGTCGTTTTAAAAAGGCACTTATTCACGTAAAAGCGCATGATGCATCATAGGGGCGCGACACACGAATGGTCGAAGGGCCGCGCTTGTATTAGCGCGTTATCCGCGCGTGTATTTTTTTACGCGCGCATAAATATGCGGTAGTAATATAACATAGGAACGCCGCGCTCGTGTCTCGACGAGGGATGACGGTCATGAAATGGCGAACGTAAACCGGAAGTGCCGTGATTTTTAACCCGCCGCGAATGTATGACATCGTTTTTTCGGTTTTGCGTATTTACGTTCGCGCAATTTTTCGCGAATCATTTTCGCGCACGCCGCTCGATTCGTCCACGTAATAAAAATTCAAAATAAAGATCTTTGAGCAAAGCGCAAAGTTGCTTACGTGGCTTATTTATTAATATTATATTTCTAAGTTTGAAAAAAATTTATATATGCGATTTTATAGTATTATATGCATGTATATGGCAATGAGAAGGAATGAAGAAGCTAATGATAAAATCTTAGAACATGAAAAATTAATATTGAAGTATACAACACTTGTAAAGGAGAGCTTCTTTCATCCTTTTGTATATTATACTATAAATAATAAAATAAAAAATCAGAATGTCAAGTGATATTCCGTAGTAAGCGTATGCGTAAGCAAATGCATTGCTATCAGCGAAAAATTAAAAAAATGATGAAAGCATCAAGAGGGTTAATACACGTGCAACGAGACGATGCATCGTGCATTGCGTAAATTATTGCTTCTTAGGAAAATAGTTAGCATAGCGACCATTACGACTCTGTCGTACGTCACGGGTAAAAGCCTGTATAAACGTCAGTTACGTCAATCATTCTTTAATAGGAATGAATTTTCACCGACCGCCACTAAATCACTATTGGCCAATAACGTTTATCGTTAACGAAACATCGCGTACGTCGCTGGTACTGAATTGATGTACCACTTCGCCAATGAGATATAGTATAAATACTCGCAGACGTGATGCTGCAACTATGTTAAGCAATCGAGCGAACGGGATAAAATCGAATTTGCGTGTAACGTACGTAATTGCTATAGCAGTAAATCGATTGAAAATTAATGTCCCTTCGGTTTATCTATTAGATAATAGCAATAGAAAATTATAATTCTTTTACGCGGAAGATGTTTTTACGATAAGATATTTCACACTATTTTATTTTGTTTTATTTTAAAACAATATATTTTATACATAAAGTAGTATAAAGGAAAAACAATTTTCGTCATAAAATTAAACTTGGCTATATTAATATTAATATCATGTATTGTATTTTTTGAGGTTCAATATCAATTTAATTTCAATTTACATAATTTATAAATATTATGAGAGTTTTAGGTATAATTTTTCTCAGATTCTATCTTTGGATTATTATTACTAATAAATTATTAAAATATAGTGTATATAGATGACGACTTTATCATACTTTTTAAAACAATTACAGTATTTTCAAGGATGTTCCCTTCTCACAAATGAGTGATGCTCGAACACATTCGCCAATGTGTGCGTAGAAGTTTCCCCTCATTTGTATTCTTAGAGCGAGCCGCGAGCCGGCACCCACGATTTACTATCACGTCGTACGAATTATTTAGTAATCAAATTTCGCCCGTTTACCGAGGCTTCGATGGCGACATGGAAGGGTGGTTACGTCGTTGGCCGCTTTTACGATGATTTCTCTATTTTACGGTGGCTGCGTGAGAGGACCATTAGGCAACCGTTGAGATCCGGTGTAAACGTGCCACGAAAGCACTTTAAACCGCGAATCAATGGTTTCTCGTAGTCTGAGAAAATTATTGCCATAAAGTCCCGAAAAGATGATAAAAGAATATATTCCATTCGATGATATTTTTCGATAAAATTATTTTTGACATAAAGCATACTACGAAAGAAAAGAATCTTAACTTGAAGATTAAATTAATTTAATCTTAAGTTAAAATTAAATTAATCTAAAGGTATGAAAATGTATGAAAAATCTAAGACGTGCGTAAATAATATTATAAAAATTTTAAACTTCTGAATATTTTCTTGATTTTGAATTTATTTGTGTAACATTTATACTTTTGGATACACAAACATCACATACATTTCTTTATGCTTTTGTGAAAATATGATATCTATATCAGTTTACATGATTTTTCGAAGATGCATCGTTACATCATCTCGGTACAGCAACTTTTAAAAGGGATGAATGGGATTTGCTCACCGATAATATGCGTTTCGTTATTATTATTATTTTTTTTCGTTGCTCATATCGCGACCCAGATAACTCGGCATCGGCCATGGTTGAACCAACAATTCGTTACTGCGGATTATCCAGCTGTCCGCGTCGAGAAAAGGCGAGTAACGCGAAACTCATTATGATGCAGGAATAACGAGCCGCAGTATAGATTACCGGATTACAAACGAACTGGAATTATTGAATTACAAATGATTCCTCTGGTTCCTCCTCTCACGTTCGATATTTTGTTTCTTTGTTATTTTAAGATACGACTTTTCGCGTTGGCACGCTTTTAATCAGCGAGTCATATGATTCTATTAATATAAATTTGATTTTGAGATGCAGTATATTTTATTTAACATTATGCTTACAATGATAATTATAATCATTTTTATTATTAATTTATTATTAATTTCATTTATGACATTTAATTTGCTAATTGGAAATGTGTATCTGTATCATTAAATGTAAAAATTATGTAATGCAAAAAAAATTAAAGATAAAAGAAATAAATATTGGAAGTGAATAATGTAAAAAATATTACTTATTGATAGGAAGAAAGTTAAAAGTAAAACTAAAACTAACGACTTTGACTGTAGTTGCAATCGATCTTTTTGAAATCTTTTTATTAAAACTTTTATTAGTAATTGGATAATTATTTTTCTTCAAATTCCTTAAAATTCTTCTTCTTTAATTTTAAACAATACACAAGTTCCAAGCATAGATTCAAACGATTACACACTGTACACGTATGTAACCTTGTGTACCCTCTTGCAACTAGCTCGAATCGAAGTGCGCAAAAATGGACGACCGGACAGTCTGTGACCCATATTACTTGGCAAATTTTTAATTGCATTTTTTTCCATTGACGAGGAGGACCAACACGGTGTGCCTTATGGGTCGCGTTGCGTCCATCGCGTTCGTTTGTATTCGACGGGAGCGTTTCGCGAGCGAACGACATTGCGAACGGACGCGCAACCTCGACGCGACCAATTACCAATCACTCTCGCGGAACAATAAAGCAAAACCGTGGAAAAAAATTCCCGTCAAAAGTATCGCGTTTCATATGCACCTAGCGCGTTTCCGCGCGGAGTTCGCGGTGGCGTATAACCGTCGCGCAAAAATAAAATTAAAAGCTGAATGCTGCGAAAAAAAACGCGCCATCGCATCGGTCTCCTTTGTTTACGAAAAAACAATTCATCACTATGCATTTTTAGAGCGATACGAAATATTATAATATTGTATTAATCGTAGCAAGTCGCGCGAATCTGAAAAGGGACATGAATGCACTTTCGGAGAGAATAACCGAACGATGTTATATACCTGAGATTTTTATTCCCGGTGAAAGCGATAACAAAACTGATGCTCCGATATTGAAAAAGTAAATGATTCAATTAAGAGTTTTATCTTCTCAGCATAGTTGGTGTATTTTATTGTCCATTTTTTCCACGTGGCTTATCTATCAATTTAATGACGCGATAATGTCTAATGGAATCAAATATGAATTCAGTGGAATAGTCTGGCACAATATTAGATAACATCATTTTATATATGTAGATTGTTTTATTTCGAGCTTGGTTACTTTAAAAGCTGTAAAAGCTTCTTTATCGTATGCTTCCATTTACTTTCCTCACCAATTACATGTATCAGCATATTTATTAGCTAACAACTTTTGTCAAAAATTTATAAAATATAAAAGAGATAAAAATTAATTTTTGATATCAAAAAAGAAAGGAGAAAGAGAGAAAGAGAGCAAGTGGGAAGCTGTCATCGATCCTGCGAGGGTAGTTAGCTCGGGGAGACTCGTGTGAGGTGAAGGAAAGAGCCTCGCAAGAAGCGAGGGGAGGAAGGACACTATTCATCATGGACCGAGTGGTGCAAAACTGCAACTGCGGCGACGTGAAACTTGCCGCGCCTCCTCGAGCTCACAGTCGTCGTAGAAAGGTGGAAGAAGCGGGTTGAGGGTTGGAGCGGGAGGACAGTAGGGGCAATAGAGGTGGCGCAGTATTGGCGGTGTCGTAGCTCGGAGTAAAATAACTGAGAGACCAGCTGTTCTCCTTCTTCTCCTTCCGACTGCAACCAGCTAGGCGGAGCTCGCAGATCGAGCTCTATATAACAGCTGCATGTGCATTGGACAACTAAAGACTCCTCCGCCTGCATTCTTGCGCAATAGAAACGATCTTCGTCTCTCTTCCTCTCTCTCTCTTTCTGTATATTTGTGTATGTGTGAGCCCAGCTTGCGCGATTTGTACATGCTATTCGTAAAAAGATGCACGGTATAGTAGAGTTTTATTCTTAAAATAGTAGACTTTATTTTTTCCCTTGTGAGAGCATTTGATTCCAAGCGATTAAAGTCATCATAATTATTTTTCATTTCTGATGGCGATGTGAATAATATTATTTTCATTTTGATATTAATTATTGATTATTTTAGAGTTCATAATAACGTGAAATAATTATCTGGTATAGTCCCATGCCGGATATTAAATTTTTAATGATTTATTCCATAGGAAACTATTAAATTATCTTTTGCAATTGGTATATCTTTATTTTTAATGAATAGCAGAGAATCTGCAAAATATTCCAACTTTTAAAAAAGTAAAATTTTCGTGAGCAAAGAGATATGATAACTAAAACAAAATTTCTCTTCCCTATTAATACGTTAATAAAAGAAATAAATTTCTGACATATTAATGGATCTGGGGAATCCGAAATTTTTTATTTCTTGAAAACTCACTTTACGTAATTAATCTTTGTATATCACGAGTGATAAAACACGCGGACACATTTCTACCTCAGGTGTACTATAAATACGTAACCCTGTGCATTTGTTACCTCGCTGTCAGGTCGACGACTCCTTTTTTGACTACCACGATCTCCATGTGGAACCATCGTTTTACCTTTTCCTTCCATCTACCTAGTCGATGTATCTTGCGCTCTTCATCCTCCCCGAGGAGCGAGGATACCTCGTTTGCGAGAGGGGGGTTAGTGATCTTCTCGTGCATGTGTTGGTGATTCTCTCTTCCGTCTTCCGTCTTCTGTCCCATCGTTCCTATGCTCGTTTAACGATCTGGCTCTCGCTGCCGCTAGAAATAGAAGCTCCGCCTCCTAGACCGGAAGGAGCTGAAGGCTGAATGAGAGGGAAAGAGATAGAAATAGAGAGGAAGCGTAGGTAGAAGAGGAAGAGAGAGAGAGAGAGAAAGAGAAGTATCCTCCTCTGTAACGTGGGAGGACGAGATTCCTTGTGAAGCTCTGGGCGTGGTGAGGGAGGAGCTTCCTATACTGTATACGAACTCGTTTATATCCGGCGACGACCGGAGCTTCTGCGCCCGGATGCACCTGACTTGGCATCGACGTCATCGGGACTGTCGAGATCGTAGACACTCGCGTTCGCCAAAACCGTATATCGTTATGTTTCTCTTTTGGTCTTTTATCTGGAATATATAATTTTCTCTCTCTATTGAGATTATTATTATTCCGTTAAATGATTTTCTTTTTCAACAATTAAAAATGAAATTTTTTGTTGACTATTTAGAACTACTTATTCGTTGAATTATATTGTTTTATTAATTGCAAAGAATGTGATAGATAATGAAATGCTTATTATATATTTATTATACATTTTTATAATTAGAAGAATTATTTTCTGCCAAAGTAAGCATTATACACACACACATGCACGCATAACTGGTATCTTGCAAGTTTAAATTCGCTCACTGGATTGCCTATTTAAACTCGAATATTGTATATATATTCAAATAAAAAAGATACAATAGGTTCGACTATATTACGAGCGAATTCTACATATCAGTTACGTAGAACACAATGGAACGTAAAAGCTCGAAATAATTTTAATCAAAGACGTTAATTTCAATTTATGATTCACGGTGGATTCGACTGGGCTTTAACATAATTTAATGAAATTCGGTGCTAATGCAACATATTTGGCATATGTATTCCGCCGGATGGAGTAGAGTTTCCCTGTAATTTTAATTAAAAGTATTGATTTAAATTTATGCTACATAGCCCTCCACATATTAATTCGATTCATTTAATACGCGTCGTCAATTTTATTCTCATCGAGTGGTCTGCGACTGCAACGCAATCGCGAGATATCTTTTGCAAAAGAACGTCGATTGACTTGCGAGATATTTCTTGCGCGTTTAGGCAACTTTTTTCGCATGATAATATTATTGCTTGTAAATTGTGAAGTAATTTAAAAAAAATTTAAAGTGGTGATTTATATATGTATATAAAAGAGAATATAAAATTTACACGGAATCCGCCAATTTCGTGTAACTTGATGAACACGAGACTTCGTAATGAATGTAACGAAGAGGGTTAATTTGGATTCGCAGTGGATTTGACCGAATTTCAAGCTTAATGAAATCCAGTAATAGTATATATATATATATATATATATATATATATTTAATTAAAATTTTATTTCGGACACGTCAATTGTGTGTGACATGTCTCTTTTCATAATAAAAAGAGAAAAATATATTTTATATCGGACGAGGGCGATATATTTTTATTACCAATGTTGTGAAATTTTTACTATAGGATTGCTTATTTCAATTGAAAATGCAGCTGTACAAATATTTATCGTGCATCTTAGCGAAGAAAACGAGCGAAATACTTGATAAAATTCACTTATATATATTCTTCAAATAATAAATTTTTTATTTTAACATTTGAAAAAATGCATTTATCACGTCCATGCATCATTTACGCTCGTGGCTTGGCGTCTGCCACGATCGACGCGGCCCGTTTACGCGACGATGACGAGCGCAAGAGCATAAGAGAGACGCGGGAAGGTGGACGTCGCCCAGGAAGGAGGGTTAAACTGCGCAGTTTGCCAATTTGCCGCAGGCGTCGTCGCGCGTAGATACCGCCATGTCGTCCCAAGCCGCGTTTAGCGAACCGGAAGATGAAGTGCGCGAACGAACGAGATTCGGCGAGAGGCTGATGTGCGGTTGAGGAGATTAATATGCGCGCGAGGCTCGCGCGCGCCACCCCCGCATCCTCATCCTTCACCCTCGTTTCACCCGTGTCCGCGGCTTCGCGCGGCACACACGTCGTTTTGTTCTTCTCTCCTCTCTCCGCTCCCTCTTCTCTCTCGCTCGTCAACCACCCCTGCTCCGCTCCGTCTTTCTCTCTCCATCTCGTCGCACCCCCGCAGTCCCATTTGCGAGTGGCGGCAATATATACACACGTATAAATCCAGCGACGCACACGTGTACCCTCGACGTACACCGCGGCCGGTCCCGGGCATTTAGTAATTTCTGTCACGAGCCGAACGTTCCGCGTTCGGAACGTCAACTCACGTGTAACTGCGGAGCGAATGGCTGCTCACGTATGCGTCGAGCTTAGCCGGCTATCGCGAGAAGAGGATGGCCTCTGCGAGAAAATTCGTGCCCGCCGCGACGCTGATGGCCCGAAGCCGCCGTCGGGCGCGACCACGTTCGTGCAAATAGTCTGCACGTGGAATATCGAAACTGTCATCTTATGCGCGATATAAGTACACAGGCAACGTTCGATTCGACGGGAGCAGCCAGATGCTCTTTACAGCGACATCGAAACGGGCTTTCGAAGTTTCTTTTCATCGATGAAGAAATTTGGTTAAATTCTACAACGATTCGAGACAAATTTTGCATCTTATCAAATGATAATATTTTACAAATATACCTCATCATTGATATGAAAAGGAGTTTTCTTATCATGTGCAATTTAATTAAAACTATTATGCTTGAGAATTTTTTTTATCCTTGAAGTTGATTTTTGATTAGGTAAATTTTCTTTCAATCTTGCGCGCCGCAGGACTTTCCTGATTAACATGTAACCTTAACTTAGGCTAACCATAAATTAACGATTATATATTCTAGGCATAGCACCGACCAGCATTGATGTTTGAATGCGTCCTGGCAGTTTAAATTAGGTTTACTGATCGATATGACGAGGGTTGTTGTTCTATATCTCCGGATAACATAATTGCACTCAGATTAATTTAACATAATTTGAATAGTACGAAAATGAAGGAAAGATACAAATACTGCCGGGATACATGAATTAGAAACGTATCATTCTCTCAAATTACGTTGTCCAGGTTTTTGCGCCACTTGGAATACACTTTGATCCCTGTCACATAATTCGTCCTCATAAATTCAATAACCGGATGACGTCAGAAACATCACGAGCCAGTACTTTTTACATCGGAGGTAACTGCGGGATGTTCTTTCCTCGGCATTCCGGAGGCATTCCGCGTGCCATTCCGCGGAAGGGTTGAGAGGGAGGGAGCGAGGGCGAGGGGCGGCAGCGGGGACCAGCCGGTCGGTCATTCGGCGGGGCGCAAAGAGCGGCAGAAATCACGCGTGCGGTTTTGCGGGCTGCGTTCCTGACCGCCGAACGCCGAACTTCGGATTGAACTGTCACCATCAGCCCGTACGCCGCGACCGCGTGACGTATATTCGTTCGTAATAACTGCGGTCGACCAGCCGAGACACTCGGTAAACGTTGTTTTACGAGCCGCTCCGTCTTTTCTTTTTCGTGCCCCCTCGCGTGTAACACGTCTCTCGATGCTCGCCAATTCGCCGCGACATAACTAAGAACGTCCTCGAGGACTCTCCAAAGCGGAGGTGCCGAATATGCGTCAATCAAGCGGCTTCAACCATTGCGGCTTTGCATTTCAAACATACAATAATGTAGCTCGTTGTCATAAAGGCAGCATAAAAGGGATTCGCATCTTTTTTATCATAGAAACATGCTATTTTTAGTTTTTTATTTCCTTAAAATAATTTTATTATTTTTATGATACTGTTTATTTATTTTTTTAGATAGATGTGTAATCAACATTCGCTTTTTTAATCTTGGAAGATAACCAGTATTATTAATATTATTTTTAGCATATATATTTGCCAGTATAAATAAAAGCTTATCTAAAATTCTAAATCCGGCTCGACTGCAATTTTTTTCTAGATAAACGAAGACATGATATAATCGCAAAGTTATTTATATAATTATTGAATTATTGTAGAAGTTTGTAAAGTACATGAATTTTAAATAATTACCATGCATCGATTATTGTAATTTCGACGAGTTTCAAAAACGTTGCAAAGTAGATAGGAATCTGTCTCATCTGGATCCAAGTTGTATGAGGGAGAAAAAAAATGTCGGTGGGCGAGTTAATAAATCAAATTACAAAAATGACAAAAATGATTGGTTAGTCATCGACGCGCGATAAAACGATCCGGCGAATCCGATCGCGGTAACACGTGGACGACTTGATTTATGCTTCGGCCACCCTCGCTTAGAAGTGCGCACGTACGCGCCCACGTTACATACGCACAGATACGATAGAAAGAGAGAGAGAGAGAGAGAGGACGAAACGTTTTGGCGTCGCATTATATCGTCGAAGGCGTGGGTGTCGCTAGCCTATCGGCGGTTTTCGGGGGCTGGAGGCTATTTGTCCACCGGGCTACGTTGTTACCTTTTTATTTGCCCGCCCGTTATATATGGCGGCACACATATGTATGGATACGCGTCCATATGTCCGGACCGGGCCATAAAAATACCAGCGAGAGCCGATACATCGGGTATTATTAGAAGCTCAAAACAAGATTGCCCGGACGACTCCGACTTTCGTGGCCCTCCACCTTTCGTTTCTGCACCCTTCGTCGGCCAGCCCTTCGCACTGTCGTCACTCGCCCCTTTCTCCTAGGGCGATCTCGATGCGGACAGTCGCGCAAAGGACCTTCTAACCCGAAACGTATCGTGGTAATCGGCCCGAATCCCTTTTACGTAAAAACGTTGACGAGTTTCGTCTCCGAGATATAATACGCGATGTTTCTCAATCTAAATCTTTGCTCCCTTGACCTTTTATAGCTCGCAAACTTGTCTCCGACTCATAAAAGAAGAGTAGAGTCTTTTATATATATAACATTTTATATATAACATATATATAACATTTTTATATTTTAAAAGAATTTCTACTTAAGTTGGATTTTATTTTTTCTCGACATTATTTGATAGTTAAATTTAACTAATTTTGTAACTCATCGCAAATTCTGTCCTATATAAATATATATAACTTTTATCAATAATTTAAAAAAATAAAAAATTTTAATAAAGAGGTGGAAAATATTCAAGCACTAAAATTGAAAAGAATAAGATTTTTATTCTAAGATTAACCTGATGCCACACATATAATTTTACATATAAATAATTATTTCGTACGAACCGTATTATAAATTTTATATCGCCGTTAGACAAATGTCACGTCAGTAAAAATTATCCGAGACTCACACCTCGGTTTTGAAAGGGAGGAAAGAGGACGTCCGTCGCACGAGATCGTTCACACAAAAGAATACGAGAAAAGGAAGAAGCGGCTTACGCGGCGCAAGGTTAGAGGCTTAAGCCTGCCGTAGTAAGACGTTCCACCTTTAGCCCTTTGCTCTCTCTCTCTCTGTCTCTCTCATGGGCCTTCGTGGATATTTACAACGTCGTCGCCCGGCCCCGCGTCGAGCGGAAGCCGAGGAGTGAGAAATGGCCGTGCCGACAATTAACTGAAATCACAGCAGGCCAAGGCGGTTTGTCACTGTCTGCACCCTCCAACTATACCGTGCCCTGCCGTTATCGTTAGTTGTCGCTAATGCCACACATCTATGACTATCGCCGGGCAATATCGAGAAACGAACGTTCATAGTTTAATCTTTTCCCTCTTCGCTCTTTGCTATCCGGTTTTAACGCAAAGTTACGACGAAGTTTTAATTCGAGCGTACGATCTTTCCCGTGGAATCGCAAATATCGTGCTATAATTAACGCCGCGTATACAAAATCGCGGAATTTCCCCGAACTTAATGGATAATGCAGCAAGGACGTAAAAGCGATGAAAAAGAAAGAAAGACGTTACTCCCTTCGAACGCGAGCGGGGCTCTCTTTGACACGGATGTAGCCGGGTGTAACGCGATTAAGTAATTAAGGGATTTTTAATCTTGTCCCGGTCTCGCCCTCGTTTTGGCGCCGGTCACGAGCCGGCGAAAAAATAAATAAACTCGAAGCCGTTGCCGTTCAGGAATTAAATCGCTGATGAAGAGCCCGCGCCGCGCTCTTTTTTTCGCCCCTCTATCTCTCGGCTCGTCTAAATCGATAAATTATCCACGGTGAACCTGTGAGCCTCCAATCTTGCTCTCGCGCATCTGCCGTGTCCTCTTTTAAATCTCAGTCCTCATTCGTTAATTATCAAAGATACATTTTCCACCGAGCGTTTATTCACGTACGATGAGCCGCCCTTCTTGCTCAAATGCAAACGTAATTTGTTTTGAAGCGTCCTATTTTAATGCGAAAATATAATTGCATTTTTAATCGTGTAAAATAGAAAGGAACGATCTCCATTTGTATATCAAATAATATTTTATTATATAATATATTATAATAAAATAAAATCAAATAATATATTATAATAATATTTTTTAAACATCTAACAGATATTATATTTATATAGCAAAGACGTAATTTGTTGGAATGATTTTAACAAAGAGATAAATGGATATTGTTTTTTTAATTGTGTGAATTAATTTACGCAGTTAATACAATTCCAAAGTCCCCGTAATAGCAAGTCGATTCAAGGTGAGGGAGGACGAGCAAGTGGCTGCAGGGGAGGGAAAAGTGGGGAGATGACGTGCATGCAAGCGTGTTCGGTTACAAACATCGAGACATTTATCCTCGCCCTTTTAACATTGCTCTGCTCGTCCAACCGCCCACGCACCGAGTCGTGTGCGCTGTCATATTTCAGCCGTGAAACGGGCCGGCAGTCTGCCTCTCGCCTTCCTTTCTGTTATTTCTTTACCTCGGCAAATATTAATTATAATGATTCTTTTAATTTGCGCGTAGCAATCCTTGTCAAAAAAAAATTAAACTTTACACACCGAAAAATAACTTTTCTTTTATAGAAATAAAAGTGGATGATTCTCTTTAAAATTCCTTTACATCGGATAGATGTATTATATGTAACATTATCCTCACACAAAACTGTTATTAATAATTAAAAACTTTTTATTTATGTATTATTTCCTTCTTTTATTTTTTATATTATACGTATTAATTTATTACACATTTTATGTATGTTTTTTGAGTAATATTTATAAACAAAAGTGATACTGGAATTACGAAGCTTTCTTTTAATTTTCCTCGGACGTAGAAGAATGTCTGACTCTTTGAGAGCTGGATAATCTATATCCGTTAGATTGGCTGCGTCTGACTTGGATAGTCTTCTGCGAGAAGACAGAATGGAGTAAGGACGGTCGATGTACTTCTCACGTGCTTTCGCTGGTTCCTGCTCCAATGCCGTTCTCTCTCGACTTCGTCGTTTTCTAGCATTTGACAATTATTCGGTAATTTATCAAAGCGTCCGCACACAATGGCCCAGTGCGAGAGCGATCGCGGACGGCTGTCTCCCTTTGTGAGCGGCGCACGCGATACGGTGTCCGCAAAATACTCATTCGCGAGATGCTTAAAGCTTTCAGTTTTCGTAGTAAACACTGAGTAAATATCCGACACTCTTAAGCTTAACAATAGGAATACATTAATATATAAAAGTATTATATTTTTTATATATTCATATTATTATTTTTATATGTCAAAGTATGTGACACTGTAATTTCAATTTTTTACAAAAGTCATTGTATATATTAATAGAATTTATAACAATTATATAACAATTATATAACAGTTATATAATATATTGGTTATAGTTATATATAATTAAAAAATTTTTTTCATTTTGAATGTATAATTTTTTTATCACGACTGAACGTTCTGCTATTCATATGTGTAAGACTTAAGAAATTGAGTTTCGGAAATCGCGAATCGCGCTAATCGCTCCTACCGGCTTTTAATTATAATTAAAGATAGGCCGACGCTGGCACAGCTCGAATGATGGCCTGGTGGTGGGACCGCCTCCAATTAGCGACGTATGTCGGTGATATAAGTACTAACGCGGCACGAATCGACACCGTATTCCATCGTTGATTATAATTATCAGCCCGGTGTAGTAGACTCGAGATCGCCGATCTCCGCGCGCTTAATTCTCCCCACGGCCACTTAGCAGCGGTAGTCCGACTACTTTGTGGCAGTCGGATCAACGGCGGTTAACGATCCCGTCGCTCGGTTTAACGAATAAACTATCGCGGAGATGGTCGACGGAGATGACGACGACGGTCGTTAAAAACCGGCGGAGTCGATAATTCGACTTTAAATGTAAGCGTGTGGGGAAGGTTTCTAATTTTTCACTCGTCAGTCCTTTAGATTTGCAGGGGACGATCTCTATTTTTTTCGCTTTACAACCGTCGTGGAACAATTTTGTTTAATTCATTCGTTTGGGATCCGGATTCTTAGTGCACGAATGCTAACGTTGTTTATAGTTGATGTAACCAGCAGTACGCGTTGCTGCTCATACATTTTTTCGACTTCATGAATGTATAATTCGCATGAATGCGCTTGATGTAACTCGACAAAGTGCGGTTATTTCCTCTCTGAAAATAGATCTATAATAAATAAATGTATAATTACGAAATAAATTAGTATATCGTGTTTAATAAAATTAAAAATAAAGAAAGTTCAAAAATGAAATATCCATAAATAGCGGAAACGGATTAATTGAAAGCTAAGAGAGCGCAAGGTAATTATTTTTTCCCCAGTTCTTAATTATTCAAAGTTGTTTAATTAAAAATTGGGTCGCTTATCGAAGGATTACGACTTACGCCGAATAAAAATCCCATTAACACGAGAACATTTCCTCGCGCGAGCAATCCTTACAGCTCATTCAGGATCGGACATTTTTCAACGCGAAGGAGCCGATTCGTGTAAGCCTCGCTCGTAAACGTATAATCGTATTCGCGGCGTATAATTCGTCGATGCATAACGAGTGCACCGGCTTTCGCGGCACGCGATTTTTTTTTTCTCCGTAAAGCGCGTGGAATTATCGGGACACCCGGTGCACCAGGTATCCGTGGTATGGAACGTGGCTGCCGACATCGGAACGAACAAGCGCGATCCCGCATTCGGAGCGGCGGAACAAAACTATCTCATTGTGTGTTAATACACCGCTCTCTGCTTCACCGCCCGACTCGTGCAGCCTGCAACTGCCGCTGATATGCCGCGACTTAAGATGCAGCCTTAAGTTACGCTCACACCGATGTGCGACTCGCTCGATCGCGAAGTTCCGTTCCACATGCTTCCGCATGCGAAAATGGTAATATTCCCATGCTCATGGTTCCCACATTTATAATAGAAATTCGAAAGGCGTTCTTTTCCTTGAAAAGAACCTTAATTTTGACGGAAAGTTACGTAAAAATGTAATGAATAATAAAATGATGCATTTTGCACTTAAGTAAATGTTTTACTTTTATTAAATTACGAAAGAATTCAATTCGTTCTAATGATTTTTACTCCAAAAAAGTAAAATAAAAAAGGAGTAAATTTTATGGTTGTATTTATATTGTATATGTAAGGGAAAACTCGTATTATTATCGTATTATTAATATCGTTGTAAGATTTATTTTTTAATTAATATAATTTTTATTATTTTTGAGTAGTAATAATTTTTATTATTTTTGAGTAACTTTTAATACACATTATTAAGAAAAATAAAGATTGCTTAAAACACATTACTATATTTAGATAATATTACAATTATTCTTTAGCACAATTAATTTTATTAATACAAGATTTATGATAATAATTTTAGGCTGACGCATTTTATTTTTCTTTGAGATATTTATTTTTTTTTTTATTATGATACCTTATTTTAAAACTTTATAAGAACATCGGTCTCGAAAATTTGTTCATTCGTTGTAAACATGACTTATACCGTTAAAATCGACATAATCGTGCTGAAAAAATTCTGGACACTCGTTCTTATACGCAAAGGATGCGTAAAAGTGCGTAAAGATGCGAATGTCAAACCACCTGGAAACTCGCTCTCGGCGTTTTATGCCATTTTACTCTCGCCAAGAATCTCTTTCCCTCTCGATCATTCTCGTCATCGAAAACTCTTGTGAGTTTTCCGCGTGAACTCTAGAATGCTCTCTGCAAAAATTTCCTTTTATCGAATTTTACCCTCAAACGTTGTAATTTGATCCTCAGCGAATTGATTTTTTTTTAATGAAATATTTATAATAGTATTTTTTAGATCTATGTATTTTTTTATTACACACTATTATATTATTCATCATGCTTTAATACTTACGTTAGAATTGCTTATTTATTTCGCACAAAGCATTTTAGTATTTTTATAAAGTATTTTTATATTTTATTTTTCATTTTGTCGGTTAAAATATTTAATACGTGTTCTTAAATCGCTCATAATTTCGACTGATATCTCATTTACTTCGCTTTGGCGTTACGCAACAAGCTTGTCGGCCGTATTTGCATCTTCTTACGAACCGCGCGCAAGTCGTACCTCTTTAAATATTCAGAACTCGCGAAGCTCATATGGATCGACGATAATAGACGCAGACGGGGAGGAGAAACACAGGCAGATTCGATAATACGTCGGCGCGATTACACGACCGACTCGCAGTCGCGAGTTTACGAGGGAAACTAGCGCGAGGAGAAGCGCGGCATCCCTTGTATTCTAAATTACGCGAAAATTCGAGGACCAATTTTCGGCAGCTTAGAGGGTTCTCTCTTGCTCAGGTTTCGTCGGCGGTTAGTAGGTATGGGCGGGCCACATATTGGATCATATCGTATCTTCTCACACCCCATGAATAATGCATCTCTAAGGTCGCCCCCTCCCCCTCCCTTCCTTGGCCCCTCTTCACCCCTCGTTCTCACCCTCTTCCACTCTCTCTCCTGCATTTCTCTCCCTCTTTCTCTCCTCGTCTCTTTTCATCGTCTGCTTCCTCTCGCGCGAGCCCGAGTCGAGTCGCGTTCCGAAATCTCTTCGTAATTAAAGCTGCCATATATTTTACTTTAATCGAGAAGATCGGCCGGCTACCATTGGCCGCGACGATTTATCACGACCGGACCGGCTCTTCGTCCGCCTTCCTCTCTTTTCGCTTCCTCACCTCCGCAGAAGATTATAATGCCGAGGATGTATGTACCGGCGAAGTGTAATTGCAGGACGTTCTCACGATTCCGCGTCTCCCCGTCTTTCGAATCCTGACTTAAACGATAATCTTAAATTTTCAGAGGCAGCAAAAAATATTAATTAATAATTTTCTTAAAAATATCTCCCCAAAAATCTCAATAATATAAAGAAATATTTTCCTTAATTATCACGCATAATATTTAATAATCAGTCTTGCTCTTCTCCAACCATTGCAAGTAGAATGAAGGAAATATGCGGATAGAGTCATTCTCTCCCTGGTTATATTTAATTATCGAAACGCGTTATAGCCCAACAGTTTGCATTACCTTTGGGGGACCTTCAAATCTGATCTCGAGCAATCGAGCTGGGAGTCGAAGCGTTGGTCGTGACTTGCCTTTCTTCTGCGCGAATCGCTTCCAGGCCGCGAGGGATCCGGTAGCCCTTGAAGTAACAGAAGCAAGAGCAGTCCCGGTGTCACAGACTACGAGATAAATCTTGGATTACCACGTGCTTTCCCCTCATTCCCCTCCTCATCGGTCCTGCTCCTTGAGTAGTAGCACCTCGGCATCTCTCGATCCTTCTCCATCTACGTCCACCTCCACCTCCTTCTCCTCCTTCTCTCCTCCCCCTTCCCTCGCTTCGTCCTCGCACCGGCGACACAGGCTTAACACCGTTTTACGCTCGGAAGTGAAGGACTCGGGGACTACTGTATTCCTGGATTTACAACCTTGAAGACGCTGTTTGGTAGATCGCACACGAGAGCTCAGTATTAATGAGCGATTAGCGATATAAATCTGACTTTAGCCCTCACCCCACTTCTGTCACCCGCGAATCTCGTTATTCTTATTATACGCAGATTATTAAGATGGTAGATGTTGGTAGACAAATAACTCGAAATTCTATTTTCGTCCCAGATTCTTAACCGTCAGGGATACGCACGGATTAAATAATTAGTTAAATTTGTATAAAACTTATGATTAATATTGAAATTTATAAAACTCGTGCAGTTTAAAATTATTCAAAGTATGATGCATTAATAAAATTATTAATATTGTTATTGCTGTAGTGAACATATATAAATTATTATTAAAAAAATTAATCTTTTTTCGCGGGTAACGAGAATTGATTATCATGAAGCGTAGTGGGCAAAGGCGAAAAAGTGGCGCACAACCCGCACTAAGGGGAAGAAGATACGAGGGCGACGAGAAACGAAGGACCCCCTCGTCTTGTCGGTGATCCGCGAGACGCCACCGGGACTTTCTACCCGTCGGAGTAGCTCGAGCGAGCCCTCTTAAATTAATTACAGGGAAAAGATCCGCGCGCATCCCCCGGCAGCAGACGCCCTTATTCGAGAGGGCAAAGGATACGCGCGCGCGCTCAGTCGAGTGTCTAACGGTCGGAAATCTTCGCTAAAGGAGCGGAATACTCGCCGAAAAAAATTCCTTCTCGTACGCCTCAGACGCCGAGATTTTAAGTAGTCTCCCCTGCTTCCTTCCCCCCCTCCCTTATTTCCACTTCCCTGTTCTAGTATGTCCTATCCCTATTAAATCTTCCAGTGGATTCCTTAGACTGGTTTTCCTTCAAATTGGTTCGGTAAATTTACTCGATGCGCACTCTACGTATCTTACGATGAATGAGAAAGAGAGGTTTCGATGGTAGAGAATATCTTTGTTAATTTGCGCGATTTTATGTAAAAAAAATTGAAACAATTTATTTTCATGCTTCTTATGTTAAGATGTAATCTTTGCTAAACTATAAAAAATTAATATATTAATGAAGAAAGCCAGGTGACGTTCAGAATATGAAAACA
Source organism: Camponotus vicinus (assembly GCF_025532165.1). Lineage (NCBI taxonomy): Eukaryota > Metazoa > Arthropoda > Insecta > Hymenoptera > Formicidae > Camponotus > Camponotus vicinus. The sequence continues at coordinate 16,344,320 of NW_028141967.1, read as the reverse complement.
TTTGGAAACGTTACATACTCGCATGGGATTCATACCAAATCCAAGGGAACATAAACGTATTATCGAACAAATCTCTAAATAGTTGCGAAGTTTCCGGGGCTGACTCGCTAGAAATGCTGCTTGTAACCCGGCTTTATATCGCGGATCCCGTATAGAATGGTGGAGAACAAGCTCTACCGGCTAATGCCGTTGTAATCCCATAAGCGGCATAAGTCCCGATGACTGGTCGGAATAATTCCGATAGGCCGTTTCACCCTCTTCGTCGCGTTCGAGTTTCCCATTCCTTTCTATCCCGCAGAGTTTTGCCCTCCTTTAACCGAGTTTACGATTCGAAAAATAAAATCTAAACCGTAGAATTTCGCCTCATCCTTCGATAATTAACTGATTTTCTCTTAAAATGATTTTTGTTCATTTTTCAATCCGTTTCTTTTATATTAAATCAACTTAACAAACGTATAAAATGTCGCGTTAGGGTATCAAGTATATTAAAGTAAATTAATTTTTTCTTATAAATAAATATTTAAAATACATATATATTTATTCGATTTATTTTTCGCGTTATGTTGTATTAATATAACATTAATATCAATAATTGATACTGTTCATGAAAGAAATAACTCTCGTGCTTTTTAATCAAAGTATCGGTAACGAAATTTTGACACGACATGATAAAATCTCTATCATTCATTTTCTATGGCTTCTCTTCTCCAGTTACTTGATCACGACATCGTCTCGGAGATTCATATGTGTAACGATTATTTGCTTTTTCATCTCACTTGCGTATCGCGCTCGTATTGGTTTTCTTTTTAAAACCGAAATATTTCCAAAGCAATTGTCTTTATTGCGCGATATTGCGTTCGACTGTTTATCGTACAATTTTGCGATACGCGGACGTGCTCCGAATGTTAAATTTTCGTCTCGGTTTTTATCGAATCGTCCACTACTTCGTCCGATATCGAGCATAGAATTAAACAGTTTGCTTTTATATGTTTTACTCTCCACGCGCGCATTCTCTATATTTATATATAATACATTATTCATAAAATTCTATACACGTATAACAACGAGAATTATAATCTATTTTATTTATAAGCGTAAAATGTTTTAATATCATAAAAATATAAAGACTTAATAATAATGAAACTTATATATAGCTCTCTGCAAAATATAATAAATTCATTATTTATTTTAATAATTAGAGATTTGGCTCAAGTAATCAAAAAATTAAAAAGAAAATGGCATAAGAGCTAACGCGCGATAGTTGGAGCGCAGAGAAGCAACAACACTTCTTTCTTTTTTCAATATTAGTTCATTAAAAAATACATTATAATAACAAAAAACGAACGTTTCGGATCATCTTTTGATCCTTCTTCAGCGCGATGTTAACAATTTATATTACAGATAGTGACGCGTTACATTAAACGTTCTCGACGCGTAGGTGACGCTAAATTGCATCCCGCGGAGGTCTAGTAAGCGCTCTGCTTCCAACAGTCAATTAAATATACTATAGTTATGCTATGCGACGTCACAGCAGATCAGATTCCGCGCTTTGTATTTGTAAATGTAAAAAGCTTTGTAATTGTAAAAAGCGCGGAATCTGATCTGCTGTGACGTCGCATAGCATAACTATAGTATATTTAATTGACTGTTGGAAGCAGAGTGCTTACTAGACCTCCGCGGGATGCAATTTAGCGTTATCTACGCGTCGAGAACAAATTCGTTTAATGTAACACGTCACTATCTGTAATATAAATTGTTAACATCGCGCTGAAGAAGGATCAAAAGATGATCCGAAACGTTCGTTTTTTTGTTATTATATAATGTGTTTTTTAATAAACTAATATTGAAAAAAGAAAGAAGTGTTGTTGCTTCTCTGTGCTCCAACTATCGCGCGTTGGCTCTTATGCCATTTTCTTTTTAATTTTTTTATTATTTATTTTATAAATGAAATTTTCAAAATCACGCTTAGAGGAACAAGATTGTATAATCTTTATTACATCTCTCGCATTGTGAATGTACAACAGTTGATGGAATAGAATTAAAACTTAAAACAGCATCAGAGCTCGCCAATGACAGCATGGCTTGTAATGAGATCGAGAGATCGCGCGAAACACAAGTGCTATTAGCGTCAGTCGGAGAAGTCGCTGAAAGGAACTCGCGGGAAGCCGAGGACAGATCGTAAAACAGCCGATGCGATGTCGGCGCGACAGGAGCGGAGAATACAAGCGAAGCGAAACACAGACGAGTTTTGTGTCCTCCTTTGCATTAAACGCGCATTCCGTGCCGAACGATTAAGACTTAAGAGAAACCGCTGTCCCCCGGCACGAATGAATGTCCTTATTGTTCCACCGTGAGAACCCGAGGCACGCGCAAATTCGATGTAATTAAATAAAACGCGTGAATCGCGTTCTCGCCATTTTTACTCTCGATCTTACGCCTATTTTACGCAGATGACGTCAATTAAGTGCAATGAAAAACTGTCCTCAATTCCTGAAGAAATCCCTAATATTGTCATCTCTTAGAATCTCTTAAAGAGATTAAAATTTTTTCATTTTGAAAGATATTAATATTTTTTTATAATAATTTTTTTTATAATTATTTTAGAATCTTGGCATTAAGAGACGTAAGTAAGGATTTTAGAAACTCGAAGATAGTGTCGCTTGTAAGAACTGACCCATTTTTACGCGTCACTTTGTAAAGTTTGCACGTCGAGTGTCTCGTTTGGATTCGAGGAGGATGCTGAGGTAGCGAGAGTGAAGCCCCGCGCAAGCCGGATGCTAAACCGCACTTTACTCAATGGGGTGTACACAGGTCGTGCAGTAATAACACGCGAGAGAGACAGCAGTATATAGGTGATGCTATACGCGAACGATGACAGGGTATCCTTCGTTACCCACTTTGTATGAAATATCAACCACCGTGAAACTTGAACGCCCTGAGAAACTTTGGGCGTCCTCTCTCACTCGATCACCGATCTTGAGCTAAAAATCTCGGGAATCTCCGTCGAAACCAACGTATAATTCGCTAACCAGATAGAGCGAACGAAGGAGAAGACTGGCGAGTATATCTCAGACTCGTTGTTCTTTGTAGAAAGTTGTAAACTGAATAAAGAATATCCCGCGAGAAATGTAAGTCTCAACAAAATTAATCGACGTTGACAAGAAAAGTATCTTTTTATAAATCACTATCACGCAATATTTAATTTCCGCCAGATATCTGTATTAAATTATAATAAAATACAAAAATATCACCGTTGAAGCAAAAATAATACTTTCAATAAATTTATATCGCCATCTATGATCATGAAATATAATGTGATATTGAGGATATTATATTAGGAAATGCCTAATATTGCTAATACATCATGCGTCTCATGTGACTCTTCTATTTTCGAAGTGATAGCTAATATATACTTTAAGGATATCGAATGATGGGGGCGTTAATCGGCAGACGTCTGATGCGATCTATTTTTCATTATCGCATACATTCATGCGGGATAAATTGATTTATATTATCTACGACACTTTTATCTAACACGAGGAAAGTCATTGAGAAAATCGCCGTGTCCTATGTCGATGATTATTAAACTAATGTCGAATCGGACAATTCGAGACTCGCCGCTATTTATGTCCTCGTTTCAACCGGTGGACTTCCGCTGTGGGATAATACGGTTAACCACACTGGCCCATTAGTCTTTCCACAATCGATACACGCCGGCTGCTACACTGAAAATCGATGTCGATTATCGCGCAACAGCCGTCTCCATCCTTCCTTCGTCCTTCCGTTTCCTCTCCTCCTTGTCTCCCTTCTTTGTCTTTCGACTGTGAATTTTATCTCCCCTGATAATGCATAATGACATGCACACGATTTATTACATGCCACAAAATTAATTAATTAATGTTAATTAATTTATTATAATAAAAAACGCGCGCGAAGACTTCGTTTTTACTCTCACCTACATAATTCAAATTATATTCTTATTTATTTAATATTAAAACAGAGTGTCTCGTTTCCATTTCGGAATCTGAGATGTATATTTTATATAAATCCAGATTTTAAATTTCTTATTATGTCATCGCGTATTTAAATTGATTAAAAATATGATTTTTCTCATTAAGTTGTTTCTGTTTCCCATAAGGCTAAGTTAACATTGTAACTCTTGGTATAATGCGGGTTAATTAATAGGATTGAAAAAATTTATATAGGATCACGAGTTGCACGCTGGGGCTATATTGTCGCATATTCCATGAGATTATCCTTAATAATCACGAGTACCTTGGAGAGGGGCTTACTCTGTTCTTTCTTACTTCTCTCTCGGTTCTCCCAGACCTCGTCTCGCCTCGTATCGTCAGTTTGACATCGTTGTATCTCACGCCAAGTACTCAGCCGGTTAACTCGCTGCAACCCAATCCACTCTTTCTCGCTCTTCCTCTTACCCTTCTCATTTTCCTCTTTCTTCGCATCATTATTTGCTCCCATGCGAGAACAGTTGCATCCCTTTATGCGTATCTCGAGATGCATTATGTACGCAAAACTTGACCTTGATTGATTAATGAAAAAAATAATAAATATTATCTACATATTTCATCAGAGATAACCGCTTAAGATTAAGAAAAGCAGTAGAAATATTTTATTTTTATTATTTTTCAGCAATTATTTTTGTTACTACGCGAAATACGATGTACGTGCTCCTTTTTATTTTTTTCATTCGAGGTAATCGTCGAAAGCGCGGTCGCGTAAATTCGCTTTCGGCATCGGTATCACGAGGGAAAAGGGTAGGCGCGCAGGGAGACGGCCTGTCGTGGGACCCCGCGTTCGATCCCGGCGATGAATTATTCAGGGTGTCTTGATCTCCAGTCGGGGCCGACAGACAGACGGATTCCGGTCCGCTCGATCACCGCGGTGGTACCCCGCGATTTTTTCCCGGCCGCTCGCCAGATCCTTCCTTCTTGCGCGAGCGAGCCAGATTAAGATCGCAGGAATCGCCTGTCAGCTGCGACGACTCACGGCTCCCGGGATCGTCTCGTGCGCCATGTACGGCAGTCGTCGCCTTCCTCGCTTCTTCATTCATGCGCGGCTCCATCGTCGTCGATCGACGTCGATCCACCGGGTAGACAGGTAGACACACTCCGCTCGAGCTACCATATTCAGTCATGTTAAAGCCACAAATGCGGATATAGCATATATCGGGATTACTCCAGAAATTTAATCTCAAAATTAGGAATTCGAACATATCAATGCCATAGTTTTAGAGAATAATATTTTTTATGACGCGTATAAAATAATAAAAAAAATAATATATTTATTTTCTATCCTTTTTTTTTTAAGTCTGATATTGCTCATTTATCGGAAAATTAATGATTATATTGCTCTAGTTGAAAACAAAAAAAAATAATATATATATATGTATTTTGTAAACATCAATATTTAAGAATTATTCTGTGCTAGCTTTTTACATAATAAACGACAACCTTTTTTGCGTGCGACCGCAGAAATGGTAGCGGACGATTATAACGTTCGCCAAAAGTCGTAAATGAAGACGCTAATAGCGCGTCGTACGCGACGAATGATGCTAATTCCCGATTATCTCCGAGATGACGATTTCCACGGTTATAATTGGCGAGACGACTCTTTTCGGCCGTCAAGCCGAGCATGCACGGTAGTCCCGCACAAGGATTAACGTTAACAAAGTCCGAAGCGTTCATCGTCGACTTGACTCGCGCGGCTTAAACGAGCCGATTCGTCGCGCTATACACCTGACTTGGTCTACGGGGTGTCCGTTTCTTCTTCACTTCTTCGTATTTTTTCAAAAAGTATAAAATGTAATCTTGATCGTAATATATTTTGGATATATTCAATTTTTATTGGTATTTTTCCAAAGAGGAAATTGATTATTAATTGTTAAAAATACTCTTATTTGAAATTTATTTAATTTAGAACGAGCCAATTAAACGTAAAAGAAATAAAATCTAAAAATTCGACGGTTAAGAATTTTGTATAAATATTTTGAGGGATATAACATTTCTGTAACAAATATAAAATTTTGTCAACTAATTTAAATTGGTCCCTGATATAATTTTTTTTTTTCGAAAACGCAGTTTTTTTTCGAAAACGCAGTTTTTTTTTATTTTTTTATGCTGTAGTAGGTTTTTCAGTTCGTCGATTGTAGCTACATAGGTAGTTCATAAATTTTCACCATTTTCCAGTAACTCGTTTGCAAGACTTCCGTTATGGACTTGTCGGAATTACATGGTTTTCGAAAGCGATGTGAACACGACGGGATAATACTCGATCATGCTGCATGATCGTGCTTGACATGCGTGGGAGTTTTTCGGCCGTCAGTGCGAATCATCGAGCGTGATCATTTCGCGAAACCGAATGACGATCGATCGGCGTGGAATGACGCGCGTCACCTTTTTCGAGGTGCTCATTGGTCCGTCATCGTTTGTGACGTAGAAACCCGCAACTGCTCGTCATCGCTCGTTTATTTGACGTTTCCGACTGAACGCGTGGAATTAACCCTTTGGCCTTTAACTTTTTCGAACAACGCGATGATTCACTGCTCATGTGATATCAAAAACTCTATAAAAGCATTGATTTAGGAGAAATTTAATCTATGTTTTTTTTTATATAAAAGATATAAAAATTGTAACATTTTAGATTTTCAATATAATAAAAATTAAAAACATTTTTTTATAAAAATAATGCAGATGGTTTTTTTATATTTTTTATTTTAAAACATTGAAACTTATATAATAACAATTTTATCGTTCGGTGAAAAACTTATCTTTCGAGAGATTTTTGAAATGTATGTACATAGGAGAAAGAGAAATTATATTTTTACTTTATGCCGTCTAATGAGATCTTAATATTCCGTACACCCGTTACATACGTTCGTCAGCATGCAAAGGTCGGCGGCTTCCCCTCACGCGCGTCTTTTGAGGTTCTTTTCGCCGCCTAATTGTATCGGGTGTCTTAATCAGCGTGTAAGCTACTAAAGCCAAAAGGCCAAAAGTGAACGAAAAAGAGCGGAGAAGGGGCTCACCTCCGCACGGTGGGCCATCGTTCTGCATCTCAAAGGCGCAATTTAAAAAGTATGTTAAGTCGTTGCCATTATGCTCGATGTACTTATCCGCTCCAGGATCCCGTCAGACATGAATTTATATTATGGTCCCGGTATTGTGTGTGCTTCCTCTTCTCCGTCTTCTAAGATTCGAATAGAATTTGGAAGCTACTTTTGGCATATCTTGACCTCGCTTACTTGAAAGAGATGAAAATTTCTGCGCTAAAGGTGTTATAAATCAAGATATAATGCTGAATGCGAGTTAAATTCTCTATACACCTTTATTTTTCTTTTTAAATGTTTTATACTTATCATCAATCTCACAGAAACCTTATGAATAGAATTCCTCTTATCTAATTTATATTTAAATTAAAAATAATATTTTTATGCTACAACATATAATAATAATGGATAATATTATAAGATTAAGATTCTTTTTAAATATTTATATATGTGCTTTTTTCATTTTTTTGTTTATGAATTTAATAATCTTTTAAATTAAATTTTTTAATAATTTTATTAATCATATATAATTGCAGTATATAACTAAAGTTACATTTAATAAACAGCAACAAGAGCCTTATTTTTCTGTATACAAGTTCTTTTAAATTATTTCTCTGTTGCTTGCTTACAATTTCTGCGACCAATTCAAAATTTTCTAATATAATAACTTTAAATATATGTCAAATTTTGTTATCTGATATGCATGTCTCGATTCGTCCGAATATGAATTTCGATAGGTGGAGAGAGGAGGGGCAGAAGCATAGACGATTACACTAGGGTTAAAGTGGGTTGTCGTACGGCACGTGCTGAGTGTATACTAAAAAGCAATAAACTCCTTCGGGAACTTATCTCTTGTAATGACAACGCGGTAATATCTATATGAGATCATAATAAAGCTACCTACGTTCATGGGAGGCAAAACGACGAGGGCCTTTGAGGGCATATTGGAGCTCCATCTTTTGATCCTGCTCGCTAATTCGCCTCGTGTATTTAGGGATATACGAGTACGACACGTAATTGAATCGAGCGAGCATGGGAAGCTTTATAAACTACTCGGGAATCTTGACGATTGATAATTGAAAAGTATAAATTTCGAAAATATATCAAACAGCAAATAAAGAAATTAATTTGATAAAAAGCAGTTATTACATAAATATATTTATTGATTAATATTATATATTAGCAATCTCCCTCTCTCTCCCTCCCCTCCTCTCTCTCTCTTTTATATATATATATATATATATAAAATTTTAAGGGAGAGGGGGTTTGAATTAAAATATCCTATGATTTAGATAATATAAATTTATTGAAAGATTATAATGTTATATATAAGCAATCTGTGTATATAATTTTGTGGGAGATTTTAATTTAATATCTTATGACTTAGAAGACGAATAATTGTCTACAGATTTTAATGCATGATATGACAGCATCTTTTACTGAAGCAAAACACAAATGCGAAATAATTTGTATCTTTTTCAATTAATTCGTAATTCTTGAAATTTTAATATTATTCTTTTATTTAATCTTATTGTGTGCACGATTTTTGCCGTACATATTTACTACTATTATTTCGATAATTATCATTAATGTTGATTACAGCTACAATGAGCATAACACAAATATTAATAACTCAATTAAATCTTATATAAATATCAATTGAATACATTGAGAAGCTTTACTAAAGAACTTCATTAATTGAGAATGATTATACGAGGGTGAAGGACTTCCCGGGATTTTCAGGCTTCGATAAAAAATCTCGGTTTATTTTCTACAGTTTACTGTCAATTGTAGAGTCTACCAGCCTGAAAGTGTCGGATGCCTTCCTCTGTGCATGATGAGCTCTTTGCTAATTGATGATAATTCTCTGTGTCTCTTTATTCTGATGATGACGATGACTGATGACCACTGTTATATGGGTGATTCTAGTGGGGCCTGTGTTCGGGGGCCGATGCGGCGCGGAGGCGCTCGGTCTGGGGCTGGGGCTGTCGCCGGGCCCGGCCTACAGGTTCGCTCTGCCCCCGGGACTCGCTGCCAAGACCACCCGCTGCCTTGTGTTCGACCAAGGTAGGCCCACCAGCCATCTTCATTGCCGCGATCGTCGTATCTTTGATCCTTTCAGCTTCTGACATTTGTTGAATAAAGTTCTTTTTTTTCTTTTTTTTTTCCCTAAAAGTTATGTTATTCGGACGAAGATAAGTCCAAAAGAAAAAATATAACCATAGTGATGAAATTTAATTTAATTGGTTGATTTAAGCTTTTGAAGAACCGAAAGGATTGATGATATCGACCTCTTATTATTCTTATACGCGCGAATGCAATTAGTCGTGTGGTTAAATCTCGCACCTCTATGCGAAAGCATATAAGATCAGAGAGATTACTTGCATATAAACTACTTCATTTCATTTAAACGCAAGTGAGAACGAATTAGCACGATCTTGCAAACTTGAGAACGAATTTGAACGAATTTTAACACGTACGCAAATATGAAAACTTATTTTCGACTTATGCCGAATATTCCCAAGAGAGGATGGACGAATGAAAGCATAATTAACGTGAGGAACGACCTGCTCGCGTCGATAATCAGATCCGAAATGCATAATTAATTTTCGTTAAATAGCGTCTAGTTGCATCGGTAATTTTCGGCGAATCGCGTAATGAAAAAATAATAATAACAGGTAATTTGATCGAAGCAATTTCGGTAAGAGTAATTTTAATTTAATTATATTGATTGCAATTTAGTTTGATTCATCACAATCATTAAAATTTATGAGGTTATTTCAACTGAATTATTTTGATTAAATTAACATTATTTTATTTGTAGTCAGTCATTATATGTATAAGGACAGTTGTATTCATTGTCCGAAAAATATAATGAGTGAATTTGATACGATATTCATTAAGAAAAAATCTGAAATTCTGAATTCTGTTTTGCGTGCAAAATTCGAAGAGATTTCTCATTCAATTTTTCCTTCATCACTTTAATTATTTACATGTGAAAAATAGCTAGATTTCAAGTAACACAAATTTACAATAATTTGTAAAATTTTACTTTTAAATTCGAAATATAGCAGCGAATTTATATCCGCATGATCAAAGCTTACAAATTATACTTTTCAAGATTCGATTCGCGATTTTCGTCACCGTCACCGTTTCCGGTATCGCTTCCTTGATACGCAACGCGATACAGCCGCGTATGCATCAGGTGCGCCAGCCGGCAGCTGGCGAAAGGCCCGGCGGGTCTTAGGAGATTTGTGGACAGGAAGATGAGCATAGCTCGTGGGCTTAATTCGTGCAAACGCGCAAGTCGATCTGGTAGCTGGATTTGCGGGATCGATGGACCGCCGTGGCCAACTGGCCACGCCGAATTCGCGAGAATGAACAGACGGATCGATAACTTGACCCGCCGCAGCCGCTGCGGCGGTATCCTCGTCCCTTCCCCTGACTTAAGCCCGAAATCGATCGGAATCAGTATCTACCTTAGCCGTTCCCTGATTCCGCCCTGTTAATTGGCCAGCTCTGCGTCCCTCAAGATTAATGACTTTCATAAGGTGAATGCACCGGTATCTGACGCTTTAAGCCAGTGACTCTCAGCCGCGTCGTCAAGTTTATAATTATATTGTCACACGCGAGGGTGTGTGTGTGTGTGTGTGTGTGTGTGTGTGTGTGTGTGTGTGTATGTATGTAATAAAATAAATTCAATAAATATACGTAAAAAATAAAAAATTTGAATTATCTAAAAAGTTAATCAGCGCGTTATATATGAAAAATACAACTTTAACATCGTATCGTCGTTTAATCATTGCCATTTATTTGGTTACTCGATTACAGTGCAACGCGATCGAGATACCACTGAAAGTGGAGAACAGTGGTTAATGGTGAAGGTTAAGTGGTGACATGTTCCGAGTATCGGATGATATATATCCGAGATTTTTTATCCCCGCATGCGCAACGGTAATTCCCGGTTTTATTGCCATGAAAAGTGAGTGTTTGCTGTTGGTTTAGCGCATTCGCTTAAGCTTGACTGACATGACACTAATTTGGAGATTGGCGTCTCTAAAATCTCTCGCGTACATTTAGAAAGTTTTCTTGTAATAATGACAAATCATTGACTAGTAATCTAGTGTTAAATTGCTCCTTTTTATTTTTACCGTTTTCATTTCTAAATTTTTATTTGATTTTAATTTTTCGTTTTATCTAATTTATTTTCATAATTTGTAATAATATAACGAAAATGACGAGGTAAAACATATTTACATGCGTGCATATATATATTTGCATTTTAAAAAATGTAATTTATATTTGGATTATTTATAAGTAATACTATATTAACTATGTGACACGTTAAAAATTATATTGATATAACGTAATATGCATGTGAAATTTGTAAAACACATCGCGATAATTCTTTAGGAATCCTACAGGCAGAGAACCTGGGCATTATGTCAAGAAAACAGAATCATGAGCGTTGGCCAGAATTGCAGGGCCACCTCAACGCGCGCATAAATTCATATTTTATCGTGAAATGCATAATGCATCATTTCAGCATATTTTAGGTGATGCTTTTTGGATACTCTTATGCATATTATTCGTACGCTCAGTCGCGAGTATTTCGTAAATGGATATAATCGGATAGTATTTCCCAATTAATATTAGATGTGAAATCTATCTAATAATTATATATATACCTAGTTCTATATAATAACCTATTTAATTCTGTCGAATTAAAAATTTACTATACGTTGGACACATTGACGTTTCAATATATATAGACTTTTTTGGCTATAAAAAAAATATGGAGCTTATTAAAAATATGAAACATTTTTAAACTTAATTATTAATTTGTTCAAGTAAGATTTTAGAGGTTATAAAATGACGTTTTAAAAAGTTTTAATTGCTGAAATAATGTCGCGTGATGTTGACGATAAAGAGATTCACGAATTGAAATTAAAATCATTTAATTGATCATCCCGTGATAGAGCATCGTCCGAAACGTTCAACTAATTAAATCGGTAATTAAAGGCCGTAAGGAAGGTCGTGGATGAAGGAAACGGGGGCGGCAAGGATCTTCTCTTGGATATTCTTCTGAAAGGAAATAAGCTGCTGTTAATTTATCGTAATCGCTCGGTGTGACTAAGTAAGTGAGCGACGCCTCGCAATATTCTTTATTAAAATATCGGGCTACTTCTTCTTCGCGCGCCTGCTCGATTTCCTCCCCGAATGTGCACTTCTGGATAAGAAACGATCGCGACATTATTAGTCCTCATCATGATATCTATACATAACACATTTTTAGTTTATTATTTTCAATTTTTAAATAGTTTACATTGTACTATTCCCAAAATTTTGAGCGAATCATAGGATGAAATATAATTTTCATTGAAGGTATAATTATCATTCTCTTATTTTTATTGTAGTAATATTAATGTAAAAATTTTGATTTATAAATGCCATCCATTTTGCGCTGTCATTAAAATCCCTTTAGCGTGTGTTCACTCAGAAAATCACGGATGAACGAAAAGTTTTTTCGACCACTCCCGACAGCGGAGATGACATTAATTCCCGGCGACAGGGGTAAAACGCTTCTCCATCCGGAAGGACACGCGTGACACCATTTCGATCGATATACGCGTGTACCGGGGATGCGACGGTGGGCCTATAATCGCATCACGAGGCGATATCTCGATTCGTTTAATCGGACGAAGATGACGATGAGCAAAAGTCACAGGGACATTGCGAAAGTTGTCCTTCCACTCCTTCTTATCCTGTTGTCCTTTTACTGCAGATTAATTAAGCTGATTCGTGAGTCAGCGTGATGGATCGTGATGTGAACGAGAAGTGACATGACTTTCCTTAACTCGACACGACAGAAATCTGCCGAAAGTGAGAGCAGAAAAAAAATCAGATTTCTGTATTTTAATCTTATTCTTTTTTTCTGTATTTCAAACTTTTTAATTCGTATTTTTTAATTTGTATTTTTTTATTCTCTCATACACAAGAAGAATTCTTAACTGATGTAAATTAATTGAGATTCAATAAAAAAATCTAGAGACAGGAGAGATAGTCCAGTGATAGAAGTCGTGCATCGCTAGGCAAATAATCGCGTTTCATAAACGACTATCGCGATAAATCAGTCGAATGTCGGGTCTCTTTAAAGTTCCAAATAAGCAATAACTGCCGAAGTGTGGGGATGGGAAAATGGAAAAGCGCGGAGCAATGGATTTTTTTTTTCAAAAGAGGAAAGGGAATGAGTAGGGACAGGGATGAAGCGCTAAGTGGGTCAGTGCCGGCACAATATGGCAACAAAAAACATGTTGTTATACGGACCGCAACGGAGATGCGCTCGGTGCATACGCGTTTCATCCGAACCGATATACCTGATAACGAGTTACAAAAAGGCGGTACTGAAAAAATAACTCGCTCTATACAGGAAATGGATATTGAAATGTGTATTTCGGCGAGAAGGTCGAAGTAGGCCGGATATTGAAATACGCTTTCGCGCGTGGGGGATCGCTGTAGAATTCAATGTAGGCTTATACATTTTAAACAAAGGCGATTTTTTTCACAAGGAAGGATTTGCAGGAAGAGCTCAAGAAGAGCTCAATATTTTTTAGCAGCATTAAAAGTCCGGAGAGTAACATTATGGGCTAAAAAACAATTCTCTACACAATTTTTTTTTGCTATTTATTGATATTTTATGGTGAACATGTAATTTATTAAAATAGATGTAATTATGCATTTTTTATTTCTCTGTTATTTTATTTAATCGTTACATTACATGCTTCTCGTTTGATGTCTAAGGTATTAAGGTCAAATAATAAATAAGGAACGAACGAAAATTAATGCAGACATTTAGGAACGATATATTTTCGTATACCTGATAAAAAGCAATCTCGAAAAGAGAGACGGAAAACGTGCATCTAGGACAACGTCCGTCGCGATCTTGATCGTTTCACTAGCTGTTTCTAGCGAGAATTCGCTCGCACGACAGAGATATTATTTTTCATAAATGCGGCACAAATGGCCATTCCGCGTGATTGCATGGAGGAGTTGGCGCACAAAGATTCATTCTGAACAAGATCTGTAGGGTGATTTCTAGTTACGCTTTTATGAAAGAAAGTCAGAGGGCCATTGTTGAGCCTATCTTTCTGCGCGACATTTTTTAGAGATAAATTTTATTTCTTTATAAATATATATAAAATTATATATTTTTATACAGAATTTTTTAAATATATAATTTAATACTTTTAATATTTTCATTTCAAGTTTGTATTTAGACAATTTATATGTCTTTAAAGTTGCCGAGTTTTTAAATATTGCTGATATAAAAAATAAATTTAATTACTTTAATTATTTAATTATTTAATTATATATACAGTGATTTTTTAAGATATATTATGATAAGAAGTATTTTTTTAATGGGAGAATAACGTCTACTGGCGTTCTAGCATTGTTGATCTTATTTACTAAGATTACAATTAATTAAGACCAGAAAACTCCAACACTGGAATTATCCGATCATATAAATATTCCCGCGACAGTATTCTAAGCATGCATTTCGCCAGGAGCGAGAGAAAATTCGTTTACTTTCTATTACTCCTCGTTTTTATCGGGGGATGAGATCATTATGCACGGTCCCTCTTACCACCTTGCGTGACGTCTTGCATCGCCATTTTTTCGGCCGTGCTTTAGCCGGAAAGAAGCTTCTCGCCTCTTGGCGTGCGACAGTAATTTTACTTAATTAAATTCCGTTCTTTCCGCCTTTAGTGGCACGACCCCTCGTCGCGTTTCGGGCCGGCCACCGACCAACTTTCTCCCTTCCTCCCCTTCCTCCCTAAAGCTCCTTTTCCTAACGCATCACCCGCTGTATCGCCACTGATTTTTCTCCTCTCGCTCCGTCGCTTCATTCTTGCTTCGCCGTCGCAGCTTCAAACGGTTTTTTCTCGGTGGGCGATCTCAGCCATCAGCAGCGACAGACGCTCTCCGAAATACCAGGGGCGGATCTAAAAAGCTTTCAAGAGGGCTGCCGGTTACATTTTCAAAAGAATAGACTTTAACCGCATTATTATTCACACTTTTTATATTTTATTTTCTTATGATGGGATGATTGTTTATATTTAATTTTTTATATTTTATTCTCTAATATGAGAAGTGATTATTTATACTTATCATGTTACGTTGTTTTATTTTAATTAATCTAATTTAAACAAATGTTTATTTTTCTATAAGTTGAAATAAATTAATCGTTAGAAAATTAAAAATAAATCTTAGATTATATGTTTAGACATCAATGATCATCGCGTGTCATAAATATCCCGTATATATGGCATATCCCTTGAATTTTTTATTGTACAAGGAATAGAAAGATTCCAAGGGAAGTTCCTTCGTCGTTACATGCGTTGTTAAAGTCTTTTCTCTCGTCAAAGCGTTCACGGAATAATATCATCGCGATGATTTACATTTAACAAGCGGGATAAAAGCGTGGCAAGATGTCAGCGGAGTCGTAACGAGGGAAGAATATGTCTATCGCGGCTTTCGCAGTCGGGATAACGTTCGCGGCTGCTCGTTAAGCGCCGTAAGAATTAAGGGCTCGCAGAAGGGCTCAGTGAAGAAGGCAAGAAAGGGCAAGCTTCTTATTGCCACTTCATCTGCAATTAACATTTATGGGCGCGGGCAAGTACTGTTGGAAAAACTAATTAAATATTCTGCGACACGCTGGGGGCCTGCGAGCCGATACTTGTACATAGCATTATGTCGCTTTCAACCCTTGAACGCCGACGAGGAGAAAAGGAGAGGACAAATATATAATAGAGAGATAAGAAAACGTTGAAAACAGAAAACGTTTTTTCCCAACCTGACTAGAGCTGAATTTAATTCGCGATTTTCGTCGATACTTTTATTACCTAATAATTTTTAATAATTATGATGCGCGAGTTAATGGAAATGATTAAATGACGTATAATTTATAATTAAAAATAGGAAATTAATTTTTTTTTTAATTTAAATTGTTGACATAATTAAGGATAAAATTATTAAGCACATTACAATGTTCAGTGCTTTTCATAAATGTCATACTAAATTTCTTCTTTATAATTTAGCTAATTAAATTTTTGATATAAAAATAGAATAGACTCTATACATCTCTCTTAATGAACACAATCTCTACCGAGAAACGTGCGAGTATCGACACACTTTATACAGTTAAACGTCCATGCCGCATTCTCGTTTGCGCAAACGTACGTCATCTTTCGGCATTGATGAACGCCGGTGTAAACGTGGTATAATCGCGACGTGTTACTACCTATTTGTCGGTCGGCTCGTAACGCGGGTCGGCCAGCTAACCCCCGAGGTGGGACGGGAGAGACGAGAGAGCATCGAGGGTTAGTTCGGGCGAGAGAGAGTATATCTGGTGGATCCGTGTGTGCAAACCACATAGGGTGGTGGTTGTCGAGCGCGCGATCCGCGTGTAAGCCCCTCACACATGATAAGCACCAGCCGATAACGGAAGAGCGTCCCTCCGGCGCGAACTCCCCACGCGACAACCGTCCCCTCTCCGGGTTAACCCCTCGTCGCGCAGGGGCTATCCTAGCGCGGACGCTTTAAATTTTCGCCGATTTTCTTTAAAATCTTCGGGAGAGAGGAGGGACGCGGACAACCCGGGATGGCGAGGGGATAAAGGCGAAACAACCCCCGCGCAAGGCGACAAGATAGCGCTGACGGATAGGGGCGGCCGACTGGGGCGATGAGAGCTGTTTAGAGATTTTCGAGGCGATAACGTAGAAACACGGCCGCGAACGCGCATTTAAATCCGCGTGCGCGTATGTACCGTTGAGGATTTTCACTGATTTAGTTTTTTCCGTCATGCTCTTCCAACCCGACCCGGTCGGCTGGTGAGCCAGCGACGAAAAGCACCTCGAGGGGGATGCAATTTGGCGCCCGATCGCTCAATCTATCTTGGAGAAATCTTGGGGTTGCATTTTCAAACTCGTCGTGCTTGTCGATACATTTCTGATATTTTTATATTTCTTTCGTGGAATAAAAATTAAAGTTAAATTGTGTTATACAAGTTTTAAATTGATGATATATCATAAACAATAATAATTATTTTCAAATAAATGTTTTTAAATAATTATTTAATTTATATTTTATTCTTATATTTAATCAGTATTGATTGGAAATCTATCAAACTTTCGATATCTGGTTTACAAATTTTCGAGAACGAAAATTTAAAATTCTGTCTTAGTATCAGTGATCAGATTATGGCATTGTTGTCTTCCTTCAGATTTTCGCTGACGATAACGCGATACAACGGCTGTGAGGCTCCACCCGGATTTAGTTTTCTGGATGCGTTTTTCGGCAGCCACCCCTTATTTTTGGCAATTGGTTTACAGTAGCACTTGTACAACAGGCGGTTCGCACAGATGGGTCCGTTTAATGCTATCGCACTGTCGACATTTTCCACCGCTTCGTTATCGATAATCTCCCGACTGACGAAAAAAATCACGCGTCGTTTGTCTCCCTGTATTTACGATATACGAATCTCAGCTGACTGAATTTCCACTTTTCCGCTTGCAAGCTCCTATGTTTCTTCTTTGCTATTGCTCGTTGCGATTTATCGCCGTTCGATGAATCCAAAAAGTAGAAGAGCAATGATGAAATTAGCGTCAGTTGATTTTAAAGTTAATGAATTTTGCAAGCAAATTGAAATTTTTTTATTACTAAATTGTTGCCTTATTTTAATGTTAGTAAAACTAGCGCAAAAGAATTGTATTATTCCATTTAACTTTCTTTTATATAAGAAATGAATTGTTGACAAGCTAATTAATAATATTATTATAATTAAGCACTTTCTTTTTAAATCTAGAATTGTACAAATTATTGGAAGTGACGTCTTTATAGATATCAATAATTTATACATATAAATATCGATATATTTCAATCTGAAATAAATATTCTTATCACAAATAATGCAACTCCAGCTTTCGCAATAATCTAACTATATATCTCTCGTTTCGACTCAAAGGAGGTTAAATAATATCCCGCGTAACCAGAAGTAAAACTCTCCGCGATTTATCCGCACCCTCGGTGTAACGCAACGCATACCTCGTGTCACCGTTTTTCCCAGCGCTTCATAACTTCTCTCCTGTATCCTGTCCCCCCTTTATTCTTTTTTTTTATTTTTATTAAACCACCGCGCGCGCTATTTGTAGTCGACTAGGAACGACGCGAGAAGTAGCAACCCGCTGGTAACCCTGAGATATTATGTAGCCGTGTAAACCGCGCGATGTGACAAACGTCCACCCGCCACCCCCGTGCCCTCTCCACGAGCACCTCCTTCCCGCGCCCGCGCGCTACCTGCCTTGTCGCGCGCGAATCCGCGGGAAAGGCGAGGGGGAGGGTGAGAGGACCCGTTTTTGCGCTCGCACACACAAATGAGCACGATTCGCTCGTACATGCGCCGTCTGTGTGTGTCCCGCGGCAATATGGAAGATCATATGTCATGCCGGGGTGGCGGGGGTCGCGGACTCGCCGGGGGTGGCACGCACACCCCTCTGGAGAGGGTCGACCGCTCGTTCGTCCGTTTGCACACGCCGTTCGTTTTCAGCTTGTGCGTACACATTGCACGACGTTCAGGGGTGGATGTGTTGTGCTCGAGGAAGGACGCCGTTCGCGGACAGATGAGGTCATTTTAAGCCTGATTTGTCCGGGATCTCTTAATACACGATTCCCCTAGGGTGGTTATTTTCAGATAGCGTCTTTCCATTCTTTACAATGAATTAAACACCTCTATATATTTTATCATTTTATTTAAGAGTAATAACTATTATTAAAATTTTGATTAACAAATATACATGTATGTATATTTTTTTTCATGAATTAAGATTAATTTAAAATCAATCAAGATTTTATTTTATCAGATGCATATCTCGTACTAGCTATTTATTTCATTAATTCGTCAGAGTAGCTATTCATTAATTTTTACATTTCTCAGTTAATTACTTTGAATTGATCACGCTGCTTCGATTTCATCACGATGGTTAAGATTTGACAGAACATCGATACACAATTCGCGGGGCGATACCGTGCGCGAAATCCGACCCTGCGTCCTCCGACACGCGCTCGTAGATTGAATTTCCGCGGACGGCGGCGATGTAACGCCGCTGGCGGAAACGAATAAGCTAAATAAAATAAATAGTAAGGGCTTTCCACGCCGCGTCGTTTTCCGAGGTGTGCGTGCCCGCGTGATGTACGCGTCGTGCGTGCGCGCGAGCTTGTGCGTCGACATCGGCCGGTCATACGTGCGGCTTATTAATCTGACGCTAAAGCGATATAAAGCGGCCGCCCGTCCGACAGCTACGACGGTACTTCATGCTTGCTGCAATCCCTCGTACAAGCAGCATTGCGATACTAGGATTAACCCTCTCGTCGTCGAGGAATCTGAAGGGTTGAATGACAGTGTATGTGCGCGTTTGGGAAAGTCACTTTAAGAGAGCCCAAATTATGGAACGACTACTAATATACAAATAAGAAAATATATCAAGATTCTGTTTTGTATTCAACGGACGAAGAAAAACAATTACTTAATTAGCCGTAAAAAATAAATTATGATATAAGTAGAATATTAAAATTTATTCATTATATATATTAATATTATATTAATATTATATTAATATTAATATTATATTATATTAATATTATATTAAGAAAATGTACTTGGTAGGTATTCGATATTTTTAAATAAGAAAAGCGTACAATTTATGACAAAAAAGTTGGATATACACGTTTTCGAGAGCTCGCATGTGTACTACAGCGACTTTGGGGTGTGTATAGTCGTGCGTGGGTGGCGCCGGGGGTAACTGGTTGATATAAAGCGCATAGCGCAAGTCGGCCGTGGCGAGACTCTTTGTTCGGGCAACAATATAAGGGTGAATCGCGGTCGAGGATTGTTTGCGCCATATTGTTAGGGTGGGAGGATGATTCGACCATTTATTACGCCGGCATTCCAGCCTGATAATACTAGTAACACGACTGCTAACCGGAATGCCGGGTTTATTCCTTATATCGTTGTAATCGGAAAGATGTTTTCGGGGCTGGATTTTCGCGATTGCTGGTATTTTATCGCGGCTTAACACATGTATTCACTTACACACTTTGACAATATTTTAAACGTTGTAATTTTTTTTAAAAAGCAAGCTCTGCTCCACACTTATATATAATCGTTGACGTCTCTTCTTCTTCTTCTAAAGCCGAGAACATTGAATTTTGTCGCCGCTTCTCGTCGCTTCGAAAATTACGTGGATCTCAATGACAGTGCCATAAATTTAACAACACCCCGGCGCAATCGGAGAGGCACCACCACCCTCTTCCCTATCGCCATCGCGGACACAAAGGGCGTTCGCGATATCCGCCTGGTAAGAGCTAATCGATGCACATTTCGCCAGGGCGATTTCCGTAATTGCGGCGACGTATTAAACGTCGTGTGCATCGGCGGCGGCGGACGCTCGCTCATCAGGGGTGGGCACTGACGAATTAGAAGAATTCCACCATAAAAACCGGAGGACGCGGCGGGCGGGGGCGGATGCTGGTCGAACTCTCTCGACAGAGCTTGGTGGAATACCATGGTGGCGGCGGTATTGTGCGCCACCCGATATTAAAATGCCGGTGATTGATGTGTGTACCGTGTCGGCGGAAAGAGCGAAAAAGAGAGAGAAAGAGAAAGAGAGAAAGGCCGCGTTACGCGATACGTCGGGGTAACCAATGGGACGCGCGCTACTCTTCACCCCCGAAGCGGCACCTTACTAAAATACGAGGCTGTCATAACGGGGTGATATTGCGTCTTCCCGCGGGGACCACCCTGCTTCTTTGTGACCGTCGGCGCGGGATATCCGCGGCCGGCTCGGAGAGAGAAAAAAAAAGAAAGGAAAATAGAAAGGCATCTCGCGCAATCGGTGTATTTATATCCGCGTAAATCATTCGGCCATTGTGCCTCCGAAAGAACGCAACCTGCGTAAATTTCGCGATTTTCGTGATCTTCCTTCTCGGCAGAAGGGGATAAGACAGCCGGTTGTGTTGAGAGTATTTTTTATCGCGACTTTTTTATTCGATTACTATTAATAGTTTAAATAACAAAGGATTTTTCATAGCTTTTGTAAGAGAAAATTTTTCAAATCTAGCAAACATAATTACGTATTATAATTTATTAAGATCGTTATATATATTATTATTATTTTTTTATATTGACTTTTAATTATGGTACAATTAAATTAGATTTGTATTTACCTTGTATTTTTGTTTGTTTAACAAAGTGAGTAGAAAAATTGTTTTCTCCTCCTCTCTCGCGTTTTAATTTGTGCATCTAAATTATCTCGGTGATTTTCAATCGCCAGACTTGTCTCCTCTTCAACCCTATCGACGTTTACATCGATTTATTACGTCGTGGCCCTCTCTCCCCGAAAGCTCGCGGAAATCGAACGAACGGCGAACGGTTAAGTGTGAGTGGCGAGACACCGCGGAAACCGAGTTTTGCGGTGCTAAAATCAATTCCGTGTTTGCCTGTCAATTTGTCGCTAATGGCCGGCCAGGTAACACCTGATGATAACGCGCCGTTCTCTGGCAGTTTATCTCGAATGTCGATTTTAGTATTGAAGCATTCAGGACGCAACTGACTCTTGGATTAACGCTTGCCAAGTAAAATGCTAGCAATACCGCGTGATGCATTTTTAAACATATCGTAACATATCACGACAACATCAGTAATGATCTTGCGATCGTTGCGAAAGATTTGTAAAATCGTTTACGTTATTGCATTTTTAATCTGTATTTTTGATCTGTTATTGCATTTTTAATCTGTATTTTTTATGTAATGACAAATCTCAAATCTTGAAAACGTATAATTTTTTATTAGTGATAAAACCAAAATTTGCGTCATAATATATTTTCATAATTAAAGCGTAAATTCAAATTTTGAATTAATTAATGACGTAGTAAAAATATATTTCCACGAATTCTAAACATTTTTTTTTTGCATTTTTAATTCTCAATGCATTTTCTTCTCAATCTACGGGAAAATTGTCGACAGAAAAGAATTCCGGTAACACGATAAACATTCGACGTTGCAGAAAAGCAGAAACAATAATGATTGTACAGACGGTACATTTAACACGATAATTAATAATATAATGTCGTAATTACGTTCGATGTAATAACCAATAGTGATGTTGAATATCGTACGAGTTTAATGTTTGAGCCATCCATTTTTCCATTCCGCGCCTATTAAAATAAAATATTAACGGTGAGAATGTAAAACGCGAATCATTAGCGAGATTCCTCTGTAGTGATGATGGAAATAAATTTCATTGCGAACAAACGTTCATAATAAACGTTTGTTGCGTTTGAAAAAAAATTCTCGCGAATATTCGATTACTTTTTCAATTTTATTATTTCCAATCGAGTTTTATCAATTTTTTTTTAAATAAATTATTAATGTTTATGGTATAATATATTAGATATATGCGCAATAGAGTACAAATTTTTCGAATTAGGAATTTCACTGAAATTTGACAATACATGTACGTTGATGAAAATTGGAGTAATAATGAATAAAAGGGAAAATATTTTTCTCACGTTATTAATATTTTATTGATATTTCTATATTATTTTATATTATTCTAAAAATACGTTATAATACTATATTATATCATGCATAATGTGATCCATGTGATTAATTAATGGGTGGACTCAAACTCGTACGAAATTCAACATCATATTGGTTATTACATGATTTCTCTTAATATTGCAAGTAATTTTATATTGAAAAATTATGAATTTTTTTGATATTGAAACTTTAAATTTAAATTAAAACATAAAAGTGTAATATGTTACATTAAAAAAATATTTAAACATTAAAAATGGAATAAACAACCATATTCTTTTGGAGAAAAAAATGTATGTAGTAATAAAATTAATAATTAGAATCGAATAAAAGTATCGATGGAGCCTGACAAATTTAAACATTCCTGAAACAAAATTCGGATGTTGTCGATGTAACTTTAATTCGTTGTTTGATGCGTTTTTCTATAACGTCTGATTCTCCGTTTACTGTTATTATTTTTAATGAAAAAAATGCGAGATTTTGAAGAGTCGGCGTTAACGCGTCGACGATCTCGTAATTTCAGCAACCTAACCAGTGTATACTCGCGTATATTTTAGAGCTTGGGAGAGAGCGAGTCGTTATGTAATAACCGTGCGTACAGAGCGTATACGATTAATACGGCGCCTATCAGTTTTTCATGGAGAAATAATCCTCTCAGTGGAGTTAGGTACGTCATATCGCGCGCGTCACGAGGCAGAAAAAGGTAGCACGTGTTCCGCGACCGAATTTTACATTTCGCCCGACGAGCAGCGAGCTCGCGATGCGAGAGAGCGCGGCTTCTCACTCTGTGTAGCCAAATATAAAAATGAAAATATGACGTCCATGTAATATTTGGATTACAATGCGATCGGTCGGCGTTGGTTCGGAAAATATTTGCATTGCTTTTTTTTCGAGAAAAACGCTGCCAAATTTCAGTAGTTTACGTATATAAAGATCTCGCGTTTCTTTGTTTGCAATTTGTTTCCTTTTTTTACATCAGTAAATTGGAGAAGAAAAAAATCGTTATTTGTATTAAGTAAATACTCTATGTCGATAATGATTATAAATTAATTTAGATAAAATTAATTTAGATAATTAGTTAAAATTAATTTAGATAAATTAGATAAAATTGCTAAATTTCAAGTAATATTTAATTTTCTTTTCATGCTACCTGATCGATTGCAATAATCATACATGTATAAATTAAAATTTGTTTTATTTTTTCTTGAAGTAATTAAATTGAAAACTCGACTTCCTCTAGTTTCCTTGTTCTACATCCTTTTTACGATGGAAAAAATTAGACTGTGTTACATATGTAATAAGTAAAAAAATTCAACCTTATATAAATTATAAAGAATATTTGTTTGATTAATTTAATATTTTTAGCTTGCCTTTGCTTAACGATTGAAGACACAGAACTCAAAAAGAAGGACTTCCTGGAAATATCTTTGTGTGAACAATCGAGAAGTTGCTCTTTATCACGCCCTTCCGTGAGAAGCAAGGATATGCAAAGAGGTTTAAAATGCGCCGCGTAAAGGCGGCTTAACACCCCGTAACTCGACTGCCGGAAAAAGACGAGAAATTTGTATTTGTCGGCTCGTTTCTCGCTTTTACGGGAAGCATCCATCCAACTCGCTCCTTCTCTCGCCCTGGTTTCTCATCGGTGTTGTACATCGCTATGCAAACTCCTACGCGATCTCATCCTCGATAGGATGCAGCAACCCTCGCGACACCCTCATGCCACATCCCGCGAGAGTTCTCTTTCCATTTTTTCTCGTTCTCGCAAGATTTTACGAGATGCGCTCGTAACACCAGAAAAGCGACTGAAAGGAAATTTCTCCCAGAAAGATGTGGAACCAGCGACAACGCGAATAATAACAATCAAACGCGAATATAACATTCGCTCATTTCAAATTTTACGTCATTGGTCAGATTATCTTATAAAATTCAGTCTTTTATCATTTTAATTGTAATCTTTCAGGTTTTCCGGGAGCGAAATAAATTATCATAAATTATTTCGCTCAATTATTTTTACGACGACGTTAATAGACAAAGCCGTCTTTTTCGAACATCTTGTCACATTATTCTCGTTTCCCCAAATCACCGAAAATAAGTTTCAGCTTTACCGAGGGGAACAGAATGGGTTAACTCACTATTCTATTTCTAGAGTGTCTCCATACGTAAATAGAAACATTTACGTGTAGGCTGGAGAGAAAACCTTTTATTTAACAGAATATACTATTTTAAATTAAATCTCACATTTCAGAACATTAGTATATAAACGAATATAATATAATTAATTAGCATTATAAAATATATATTCGTTGAATAATTTCACAACTCTCATTCTATATATAATCTTTTCTAGTTATTTATTTCCTTTTAACATTCTAATCTTACTCTCTTTTTATTATCTCCGCATAAATTCCTGAATATATCCTATATCCTTAATACCTCTCAAACTTGTATTTTCCATAATGAAATATTTAATCATCCCAGCAAGAGCGAGTTTCTCTTGAAAACAAGTAGCACTGCCATATCTGTACATTATCTGATCCTTGCAATGCCTCTGTTCCACGATCGCTCATCATTATTCGCGTTTTCGCGCGCAATAAATATCAGCGATCGCATGATCCCACCCCCGCCGAGTGTCACTCGTATCGGGCTCTCCCAGCTCGAATTTTCCGCTTTGATGCGGCGCGCACCGAATCATGACTCTTCCGACAGTCACCGTCGCCGTCAACGGTCTCGATATTATCCGCGATGATGCGCGCCCGCATGTATCAGATTTTCGACATTTGAAATTCGCACCTAGCCCGGAGGGCAGGTGTGACGGGGCTGCTCGCGCTCGCACTCGATACTTTCGGCAAAAGCTTTCGTCGAAATATAATCCAGCGCGGGGTTAAATTACAGCCGCCGCGGTCGTTTCGGACGGATATTTCAATTGACAACGTTATTCCGAAACGGTTATGGACCGATGCGAGTTGCGTGCGCGGATATCCCTGTACGTGCCGCTTTCGTCGTCCCTTTCGGATTCTACGAACGTGTCCCGTGTCGAAGCGACCCTTCCGTCCCTCTCTGTCCTTGCACTCTCCTTCTCTCTCTTTCCCCTTCGCTCCATCGTGTGTGGGTGTTGGGCGATTTGTTTTTTACTTCACTCGCCGCGCGTATCAATCGCCGGTCGCAACGCGCCGAAACGCGATTTCGATATTCCGCCACCGTATGGAAAACCTTGTAACGATGTTACGTCGTTCGCCATTTAACAAGGTGGGATTTTTAATGTGATTGCGACGAACGCGACCCGAGCGAGCGAGCGAACGAGCTGCAATCGCGCGCAAGTCCACGGAAATGGAATTCGTTTGAGATGGATTGTAAGATTGATGATGCGGTTGTTACCCTGTAATTTCGTTCATCGCGCATTGAATTTATTTATCTCCTTTTTCCCCCATTTTTTTGTGTTTGAAAACGAAATCTGTGAAAAAAGATTTTTGTCTTTTTCATCTCTGTGAATCTTTGCTCTTTAATCTCTGAGAAAATTATTACATGTTCATATTGAATAGTGTCATAAGAGAACTGACTGAATTTAAAGAAGGAGATTTATTCTTATTACAATTTATTTATAATTAATTGGTCGTTTAAAATTTTTTTAAAGTGTTAATTGGTAACAATGAGTCTTGTGCGTTTTGTCAGTATTTCAAAATTAAATAACATTAATGGATTAAATTAAATAAGTAAAGTTTAACCATTATTAAAATGGTTATTTAATTAAACTTCTGCAAATTATTTTGATAATATTTTCCGTGATTGGATTTAATATTCGCATTGCTATAATTGTATTATAGCGATAAACTATAATAGTGAGATCGTGAAAATATTCATGTGCGATATTCGATGAAATACGCGAAATAATAATCAGCAGAATTGGTACGTGGGATGTCTAAACCTCGCTGTTGCAAAGTGTGAAATATATGTTAAATCGCAAAAAAAAAAATTCCAGGTTGGAACGAGAAAAAACACATATCGTTGTCATGACGCTAAATTGTCATAATATTTTTTTTTCCAATATATATAACGGATATCTCGCTCAACTGTATGCCCGCCAGAAAGATCGCGCATTATTGTATCTTTGCACACATAAAATACAAATGCAGTTAATCTTCATAAAAGCGGCTAATACGAATAAACATGAAATATTAATGTATCCTCCTGTCGTTTTTACACGGCTCGCATTTTTCTATCTGTCACTCATCACGACGGCACATCTCTCTTTCTCTCTATCTCTTTGTCTCTCTCTCGTGTTTCAAAATTTTATATAAATTTTAAAAGTATATTTTTTTCCGTCAGTATTTTTTTTTATTATAGGGGAATTTAAAGTAAAGCTATATATTAAATTTTTAAGTACTTTAACTATATATATGTATTTGATGTATAGAATTTGTATCAATTTTACTATGAAATGTGTGTGTAAATAAAGATCTTGCTTTGATATATGATGAAATATCAATTATTGAATACGGACATATAGGAGTCATTAACTTGGGGTGGATCGGAAAAATTCTACAGCAGGAAAGAGCGCGATCGGAAATTAGCATGACTCGAGAAAATTCGTATTTTCCACTGCGAGCGGGAAATGAGCAGTCGAGCCGTTTACGTTTGGACGATCATTCGTGGGTCAATCAACGTTCGCGCTTGCATAGGAGCAGAGTTTGGTTACCGGGAGACAGATAGAGAGATGGAGAGAGATGGAGAGAGAAAAAGAGAAGGGGGAGAGAGCGATAGACAGAGAGAGAGAGAGAAAGAGAGAGTGGGAAAGAGGCAGTGTCGAGAGCTTGCTTTAAATCTGATAGCTCTGTGTGGGGCGACCACTGGCTTTTATTAATTAATAACAAATGTATTCCGGAATGAGTTCAACATCAAATAAAATGATATTCCTGTCGGGTAATCCGGCCGCTCTCTCCCGTTTTCCCATTGACGAGGACCTATTCATATCGCGGATTTTCAGCGGCGAATGTCCATGTCGAACTGCGGACTGCCCAGAACGCGCGGAAAATAGAAACTCGAATTAAATAATATCGAGCTGATAAATATAACAATTGCATCTTATTTTATTTACCTACTTGACATTTGCGATGTGTGTGTATCATATGTATATATATCAGATTTCTAAATTTCTTAGATAATATTTTTCTGATAGAGCAGAATATTATAATAATTTAAAGAAATTTTTAAAAGGAAAAGAAAACTTTCTTTTTTGAAATAAAAAATACGGGATTATATTGCTTGTGTTATTATTTTCATACATTTAGCATATATTATTATTTTAGAATAGATATTTTATAACAATTATATCGATTAATTTAGAAGAATTTAGCAATTTCTGTTTATTGGATTAGATTCTAGTTGTAACGCTAGTTTTTGCCCTGTATCTGTTCCTCACGGGACGTCATCTCCCAGAGGTGCAGATTACGCGAATCCCTGTAAATATGATGCGAAAAATAAATAACGCGGACTGGCGTGTAAAATCGCATCGGCGGGTAGAAATAAACGTATGAATCCACGCGTAATTGCACGATTAAAATTTGACCGCGCTCTCATTATCGTTATCGCGTTACCGCGATGGAAAATTGCGGCCTCCGCGTAAGTCATTTATGTCGTCTACAATTATTTGCGTAATAACCGACGTTATAAATCCGCGCGCTTAATGCCCTGGAATACATATATTTGCGGGGGCTTTTGACGCGCGTCAGGCGTTTGATATTTTTGAAAATCGTCGCAGAAAGTCGAAATTCGCCGCGATACGCGATTTAAAGAACGCGATCGAAACTCGACGTTGATCCGCACTCTTGTCTCGTCCATTAATTACGGATAATATTCGACCGGCCACCCCCGAGGGGGATATCGCGTGAAATATACGCGGGATAAACGCCGATTTCGCGAGCGCGAAATTACTGTGCTCGTCGTGTAAAAACATCGGAAAAATTATTCATGTCGTTTTTATACGGCGCCTTGCTCGAAAAGCCCGGCTAATTTCGTAGACACGCGCGCGCTAATTTGCAAAAACCGTGAAACAATACGCGATTTTTACGCGGCTGCATCAGACAACGATACGCTTCGTTATATTCTGCGATTCATTATTTGAATGTATGTAAATGCGAGTGCACGTGAAAAACGTTATTGCGAAATTTATATTCGATGGATTAAAAATTATGCGCGATATTTCGAAGAAATTACATTCGGTTTCTCCAAGAATTATCCAATTTTGACGGATTATCTTTTCAAATCGAGCAACATTATGCGGATCTGTAGCTCGTCTTCACCTTCTCCGTACAATCGATGGGATCCCATCGAGATTCAATTTGATCCATGGAGATTGACGTGTTTTCCGAGGAGATCAAGACGCACGCCAATCCGTTGAGGAGGGTTAAAGTCGGATATCAAACCTGTATAATAGCGAGAGTACGAGAGAAAGGACGACGAAGAGAGAAGAGGAGAAGGGGTGAGGAAGGGTGCTCGACGACGGGGTGAGCGATGCCTGGTATAAGTCAGAATGCGGACAAGCGTGTAGTTTCGGGGGTGAGAAGTTTAAATGGCTCGTCCGTATGGTGCTTCTCCACCCCTTTCTCTCTCATCCCATCATCCCTCATGCGCTCTCTCTCTCTCTTTCTTTTTCTCTCTCTTTCTCTCTCTATCTCTTTTTCTCCTAAAACCCCGAATCCGAAAAGCCCGTTCAACGATCCAAGCTACCTTTTGCACCTCCGCCACGCGAGTTTCGCCAGCAACAAGATATCGAATCGGCATTGTGTGTATATTGGCTTTTTCGTTTGATTTTTTATAAATATTGAAGCCGGCATACCTCGTATAGTAACATTGTTGCTGGTCGCTGGTCACGGGGCGAGCATTTATTGCGCGATCGAGTTCAAGTTCGCTCGCGCTCGAACGACCACGCGAATAAAACCGTCGAGGAGCATACGTTTACGTAGAATTAATCGGAAATTCAATAACTCGCCTCTCGTCGCCGATGTAGATTCAATCATGTTTGCCCGCGCTACGCGTTCCTGACCATTTACATGGATTTACATGGACTTAATTATTGTCATCCGATGCTCGAACCCCGTTGTTCCAATTCTGTTTATTTCCTTTTTTCTCGCGGGACCCTTCGCGGGTGATCAACCGAAAGAAAAAAAAACACAAAATTGCACTTTGGACACGCTATAAAGGAAATGTCTGCTTATTTGACGCTGCACAGTTGTCGTCTGTCATGAATGAGAGAATTTAAATTTAAGTTTTATATTTTATTGTAAATATTATATGTATAAAAAAATTTGGAAAAAATATTTTGATGGGTGATATTGACGTTTGACATACATTGCTTGCATGAAGTATTATTCATTTCCATGGGAAGTATCAATTTTGCCATGTATTTTCTGTGAATGTCATCAAAATATTTAACACTCTTATTACAATGTCACTCCAAATGTCAATAATAATTCTAATTATTGAAACAATTTGTGATTTGAAAACAGCAAGATATAGAAAGAAATATGAGATACCTGCTCTTTTGCTCGCGACATTGGTTGCTTTCTCTTTCGAGATATTTTAACTGATAATACGACGACATTGACATCAATGCAATTGCGTTTCTACCCTTATAGTTTTCATGCGCGATCAAGTTTTCTCCCGACAACAACAGGACACACACGTAGACGAGAATGATCCGTTCGCGAGAAGCAACGGAGAAAAAGGAGCCGCGGAATTTTCTCGCCGACGATTTGCACCCTTCGCGCGAAAATCGCACAGCAAAGCCCCTCTCGTATGCTCGTTCTTCCGCCACGTTTCATCCCTCTGCTGTCAGACAACTGACAGTGCGGCCGCCCTGTCCCCTCTCCCCCCTGCTCCGTTGCTCTTCTGCATCTCCACTCGAAATTTTCCCTTCTTTTTCATAATTTTATTCATTTTTCTTGCCAACCATAGCGATCCCGCGGCCGTCTGTTTGCCTATGCAAATGCAGCGCGTCGGAGCGAGCTGTTTCTTCCGTCTCGGTTTCGCCAACCCTCGCCTCATGTACGTTTTACAATATCGACCACCGTCCCATCCCCCCGACCCTTCCTTTCGTCTCTTTCTTCTCCTACTGGTGTCTGAATATTATTAGTAATTAACGAAAACCGCTTTATATACGGATCCGTTGCTTCAACGAATTATATCGCTCGAAGCGTATAATTCGATGAATAAATCGCGTTCTCCTCGAATTAAAACTTTCGAGACTGTCGGATTTCGCGAGCGCATAATATTTAAAAATAATGTCTAATACTAAATTTGCACTATACGAATTGAAAACCGATGGATTATTAAAATGAAAAGAATTTGTAAAGCACTTATCCGTCTTGCATTTTATTAGAAAACAGATTCTCTTATTCAGCTCTCATGTGTCTTAGTAATAAAAAACAAGTCATCTTTTCTTTTACGCGAAAAATATGTAATTTGAGATAAAAGAAGTTTGACTATTTATAGATATTTTAAGTATTTTTTAATTAAATTGTTAATTATAAAATTTGTAGAATTTTTTGACAAACAAAATTTTACTATATGTTTATATAAATCAGAGAAAAAAGCTTTGACTGATCGGTATAAAAAGATTATTATTTAATCTATCGAGAATCTGTTTTAACGATCAAACTTAATGTCAAACTCAATTTATACGTTTTAAAACATGCTTTCTTTTAAATATGATATAGATTTTTTGACAGACACAAACTTACTATATTTTTAAATAAATCACAAAAAAGGAAGCTTTGACTAATCGACGTAAGAAGATTATTTAATTTATTATTTAATTTAAAATCTGTTTTAACAATCTAATTTAATTCGAGATTTAAAATGTGTTTTTTCCCAGTATGATAAAGATATTTTTAAATGTAAAATATGTAATATATAATTTAATATAACAAGGTTTCTTAAATTCAAAAATTGTCATTTATTAAAATTTTACAAGCACACTCGGAACAATTGTTTTTGATCAGCGTATAACAATGGTTTTATAATGTCTAACGTTTCGTGCTGATGGCGAGATCGACAAGGGGCAAGAAGGACAAAGATACGACTCTCGTGCCAGCGCTCTTACGATCCGCCCGCACAAGTTCCGTCGATTTACCGCATCTGTGCACGTTTAGGAAGTTACTACGTTAGCGTGCCGCTTAAATCACTCCCTCGCTCGGGGCCTTTCGTATGGGGTATCGTCGCGATGATGCCGAGCTCTTGCGGGAACAACCTCGTCATCGAAAGTTCATCCCTCGCGCGAGTCTTTATTGCGTTGCCAAGTTTCTCCTCGAGAGACACGTGTTCTTCGCAAAGGATCACGAGTGCGCGAATATATCCGGCTCCGTCCAATTTCTTGCACAATTGCCTGATTAACCTCGAGAATAATAATGGTGGAGAAATTTAATTATCAATTGGAGGAGCTCATGAAAGCAAATTTGGCAATAATTATTTTTAATTAAACTGAAGTTTGATTTTTATAGATGTATAAAGAAATCAATATAAAAAAAATAAGCAGAAGTTAATAATATTGTGAATTGTGTTTTTTATGCCATAGAGTGTATAACGCGACAAAACATATTTGTGCAGTTGCAGAAATCTTTTTTTTTTAACATAACGAGAGGAAAAAAATCGCACGCGAAAGGACGTTGTTACTCATATTTTCATCCAATGCTCTGAAAAATCGCGTTAAATTGGCAGTACTCCCGATTATATCGAGAGTCATCAATCACAGGACTTCCTGATATCCTTTGACATGAAATATACAAATTGGTGTCGACTGTAAGAACGCTGGAAAAAATACGTCGATGTAAAATACAGAGGAGTTTGCATCGGATAAAAATACAATCAAACATTCAATCGGAGCGATTTATTCGATGATTATTGGCAAATTTTTTCGAGTAGACGGAAAAAAATTAAATCGGCGAATTAATTCGCGAAATGATAAATCATGTCATCTTTGATGTCGGCGACGAAGTAATTTATGACGCGAAATTGGGAGTTTTCAGTTGTTAAGCGGCGGCCACATCGCGCGACAGGCACACACTTGCGATACGAGCGATGATCGACACGGCGATGCACGTGATAGCTTTATAAATTCGTGCGCGTATGTGTGCGTGCGAGGACGTCCACGCACACGCGCGCGCGCGCGCGAGCCCTAGTAAATAAATACGACAGAGCGAGTGAGAGTGCGCGCGCGTATTATTCACCGGGATCGAAGTGGAGAGTATTATGGAATTTATTTAATCCACCCGACGCACTGGCTTTGTCGCATACGAATGCTGGAAATTGCGATCGATCATTATATCCGTCGACTCTCGTAAGCGGCCAGCTAACGTTCGTTAGGCGGATCTTGAATGCTGAAAAAAAAAAAGATTCGTCAAATATTTTCGTTTGCTTCGTTGATCTTCGAATTTGGTTTATGCCAATTTTTCAACAGACGGATTTAATTATTTCTTCGGATCGATGTGAATTATTTTGAGATTATAAAGGAAGGAAAGTAAATGTTATATATGAGATATTTTATTTGCGCTAAAAAAGGATGCATAAAATATATAATAATAATGATATAGAATACATATATCGTAGAGCGTATTTTAAGGAGGATGAGATATCTGTCCTACCGAGCGGATTTGATATCTCATCCCTTTTGTTCGTCTGTCATTCCCATATCTTCGGGAAAGCCATGATTCTTCTTCTGCCAATACAAATGTTGTGCCATTGCCGAATTTGCATCGTTACATTCTGTTTGTGATTGAGCTTCACTCGATATATTTATAATAAAAAAAATTCAAGATTTTAAAATATAAAAATACCAGAATGCTTTAAGATGTGTATTTTTAATATTATGTATGATTTATATAAGGAATAAAGAATAATAAAATAAAGAATATGCTATTTAAGATTAAAATATTATTATTGCTTTAATATTAATTACTATTTGATTCTTATAAATATTATTTTTAAAAGTATCAATTTAAAATTATTATTGATAATCATTTTTCGTAATAATATGGATTATCATGGGGCTTATTGAAATTACAAATAATAAATGGTTTAAAGAAAGATACTCTGATTATAACGTGTAAAACAGTCATTTCTGAAAATAAATAAAAATTGTCTCTTTCAAAAAAAAACAATCTTTATCGCTATTGAGATTCTTTGTGTAATTCGCGATTGATACGTAATATCTGTAAATTGTCAAGATGAAAAAGACATATTTCTTTGTACATCGGGATATTTACACCTTATGAACGGATTGCGAAATTTCCTCAGGATCGAACGAGAAATCGGAGAGGGGAACGCTATCTCAAATTGAAGGCAAATACGCGAATGAATAACATTGATATGAAGCGAATGCAGCGAAATTTTATTTCTTACTTTATGTCATTATTTTATCATCATTGTAAAATTCTTTCATGAAACTCTTTCATGAAACTAATGTGTATTAAAGTTCCGAATATTTATTCTCAGAATTTTTTTACTTTATTCTTCAATTATCGAGATATTTAATAAGATAAAAAGACGCCGTAAAAGAAAACAAATGAAGTGCAATAAAGTTTTCTTTTAGATAAAATCGACATATGAATTTAATGAAAAAATTCGTAATCAAGAAAGAGAGAGAGTTTACCGATTTTTGTGATTTTATATCTCATAAAATCGGTAAAAGGCCAAGTTATCAGTGCTCGACGGTTCAAAATGTTACGTCACCGTTGTAAATAATCGTTGACGTAGTACGCATTGCCGCAATTGTATTTACGAGCGAGTGCCTTGAAAAGGCAAGGCCCTGCGAAATATTTAACCAGCCATTACACCTTGTTAATATCGTTTCGTGAGAGAGAAAGAGAGAACCCCTCCCCTCTCCACGACATTTAATTATCCCCAGTTTCGCAATTTCGCAAGAGACCGCTACCACCGAGGCCGAACTCGTCTTGTTAGATGAAAAGCACAAGAAGAAGCTAAGAAGTCGGGCGAGGCGAAGTGGTGCGGAAAGTCGTAATCGGCGGCCCAAAGAGGGGGGCCGCGGGGGGGTGTCTTCTAAAGAACTTCCTGGCGAAGAGATTCTTGCCGGAGAACGGTAGTGGATAGGTCGTCGCGACGCTACGGGAAAATTAAATGATTATGGATAAACGATATCAAAGGGGCGAGAGGGAGATACGTGTATCTCAATTCTTCAGCTTGACGGGGCTGCGAGATTGCGTATTTTTAAGCTCGCCTAACGCCAGAAAGAGGAATTCCCTTGCCCTTGCTTAAGCGGGAGCGGGAAGGGGGAGGGCGCGCCCCTGAGCGGATTTCGTCCTCGGTTTCGTTTCACGCCACGACGGACCCGACGACGTTTTCGCCTCGGAGGCGTCTTCGAACTGCCATCCGGTCGATAGAGCCGAGTCTTTTCCTCTTTCTCCGCCCGTATTTTCACATCGTTTTCATTCTCATAGATCTTTCACCGCATGAATTGTACAAAAATAAAGGATAAAAACCGATATCAATTAACTAGAGATTTAACTGTTACAATTAAACCGTCTATTTATAAGTAAAATTATAATATATGCAAATTGTGTAAATTATTTGCGCGGTTTTAATTGATTATTATTATAATAATTGAATTGTTTTAATGATATTTATACATGTAAAGTATTTTTGAGGGTACTAATAACTGTAGACAATTTTCGTCTATGAACTGTTCTTGTCGCTTTGTATCTTGAAACGAAAATGTCAGCGAGTTTCATCCCTCGAAATGTTACCGTGTTACCGCGAACGCTATCAGGATGTACGCGGGGGATGGTCGGAGGACGAATCCAGTTACGCGTAACGGTATTTCGATGCATTAATATTTTCGTGCGAGCGAATCGTATAATGTCACTGCGGCCGGACCGCCGCATCCGGATTACGAATTAATTGCCGCGCGATGAAATCAAAACATCCACCTCCGTTTATAATTAATGTTATTGCGTCGTGCAAAGGGCGGTTCACCGCAGGTAAATCGCCGCGGCCAAGCGCGCAAGTAAATTCGAGTTGATCTATGATCGTTTTCGAGGGAACGGGGACACGCT
This sequence comes from Camponotus vicinus, assembly GCF_025532165.1. Taxonomy (NCBI): domain Eukaryota; kingdom Metazoa; phylum Arthropoda; class Insecta; order Hymenoptera; family Formicidae; genus Camponotus; species Camponotus vicinus. Next base: position 16,308,541 of record NW_028141967.1, on the reverse strand, counting down.
CGAGTGGCGGAAAGGGGAGGGCGGGGGGGGCGGGAAGCTCTCGGAGGGAAAGACAATTAGCAGAATAGCTCCTCGAAGGGCGATCAATTGGATAACCGGATTAGGTTAACTTGTTTTGCGGCCGGATCTCCTTCCTACATCGTTGCTCGTCGTAATGGAGTACTATGCTGTCTTTACCGAAATTAAAGGAACAGCATTCTACGAAATTCATTCTCTCTCGTATCCTTGTTTTTTTTTTTTCTTTTTTTTCAAGAAGTTATATATCCTTTCAAAATGTACATAATATAAAAAAATGAATATATTAAAACTGAATAATTTTATCATTAAAGTGAAATGCAAATTTGTATTAAAAATTAGATGTATATGAATGTTTAAAATCATTACAACCATACCAAATTTGTTATATATGCTATACCATATTTGTTATGCAAATTTGTTATATATACCAAAATTTGTCTTCTTTTCAACTGTAATACTTTATAAATCTTTGACATGTTAGAATTTTTTCTTATATAACTTATAACTTATAAAAGAATAAATAATTAGCTTATAAAAGAATAAATAATAATTATAATAAAAAACGTAATTAAAATCGACCACACTGGCAATTTTTATTGGTGATAAAGAATCACAACGTTTCGACCATAGGTTTTGGTCCTTTTCGAGCGAACTACAAAAAACATATTATTTCCAATATTACAAACAAAAATAAATTACATTGATTTTGAAAAGAAAGAGCAACAAGTTATTTATATACGGTAATTTAATTAAGTATTATATCGTGAAAAATAAGGAAATCACTTCGTCAAGATTATCATGTCAACCTCTCCAAACACACAGAGAAAGACTAGACATGTTGGCACTCTAAAAGAACATCGCAACAACATAAAATTGCACGAAAGTAATTTTTCTGTTATTAGCAAACATAAAGTTGAATCTAATCATGACTTCGACTGGTCGTTACCTGTTATTTTACATAATGAGAAACACGTGAGAAAGAGAGAAATTGTCGAAATGTTTTTCATAAAAAAGTTTGACAACACGATTAACTTACAAAAGGACACTGAAAATTTAAACAATATTTATGATAGAATAATAAAGGTTGTCTAGTCTTTCTCTGTGTGTTTGGAGAGGTTGACATGATAATCTTGACGAAGTGATTTCCTTATTTTTCACGATATAATACTTAATTAAATTACCGTATGTAAAGAACTTGTTGCTCTTTCTTTTCAAAATCAATGTAATTTATTTTTGTTTGTAATATTGGAAATAATAATTTTTTGTAGTTCACTCGAAAAGGACCAAAACCTATGGTCGAAACGTTGTGATTCTTTACCACCAATAAAAATTGCCAGTGTGGTCGATTTTAATTACGTTTTTTATTTTATTTACTGGCGAACTTCAAGAATTTATTGTAATAATTATAATATATAAAGAATAAATAATAATCTGGAGAAGTAAAATAATTGTGATGCAAGAATTTTAATTTAAAAAAAACGAACTGTATAAATATTTATTTTTATTTATGATAAATATATTTTATATATATATATATATATATATATATATATATATATATATATATATATATATAATTTCTGTTGTATTTTGTAGTCGCATTTTTTAATTTTCTCTATCGTGTCTTCAGAATTTATCGCGAATCGGATATAATCAATGTATCTATAGCGCGTTACAGATTTGATTTACATCCAACCCCGCGTAATTGAGGAAAGATTAGACAACAGCCAGCTGCCGGGTCAGCGCACCGACGCGATATGGCGATCGTGACGGGGGTGTGCGACCGTAGATGAGGCTTGTCGAAGGGCAACACGAGCCGATGCTCGCACTAATCACCCTGACTCGGGCGCATAAGCCGAACTAAACCCTCCGGTGCTTTTTGCCGCGTCATTCATAAGAGGCCGAGATTTCCGCATGATAAGTCAAGCCGGTTATATCGATCATTGCACTGCATGCAAGATTCGATGAAGAATGTGGAGTGAAAGATGCTGACATATTGAAATAAAAATAAATTATTCGATCGACAAAAAATGATGATCTTGACTAACAGCTGATTGAAACTAGATTTTTGAAGCTGAAACTTTCGAGATCGGTCTAATTTTTATTTTTCAATATATTATTTAAACTAATTCAGAGAAAAAGAGAGAGAGAGTTATAATATTATTTAATTGTAATAAACATAAGATTATTTTCAATAAAAATATAGGTTGACATTATTTCATCATATTTTAATAAAATATAAAAAGGATATCACAAGATGAATTTTCAGGACGAATTGTGTCCTACTTATAATAATAATTTTGTCGCATTTTTGGCATACTTTTCTCTTTCAACAAATGATTTCTCGTTTACCTCCACGATATGCAATTAAATACCTCGAATGTAGGGGTTCGTGAACCGCAACCATGTTAGAAAAATCGATCGCATGTTCCATAAACATCCGCAAACTCATAATACTACGCGCACTCGTCGCGGGGATGACCACAGCCGAGCAATATCGCGAACAACATTGCACGTACCATTTAATTTTATTCGCGGCCTCGGCGAGCTGTGCGGCGGAAATATATCGGCGCTCGTATCCGCGGAAGCTTTATAAATATTGTCGCGGTGATATCTCTGTCGCGCCTTATGCGAGTCCCCGACCCCTGGATATTCAAATGTCAGCCGGGATCAGCGGGCTCTGACAACGTTTTAGCGCCTCGAAATATTATTTGCCACCCACCCCATCGCCGCGTCCCTCCGTCGTCGTCGCCGTCGCTCTCTCCGGCGACGTCCATCGTCGATTCGCAAGAAGGAAGAAATACAAGGCGAGCTTTTCCCGGGTCGAGGGTCGATCTCTCTATCGCGGATCTCTTTATTCCGCGGCTTAACGATTCAATAACCGATCGCAGATCCGAAGCCGTAGTTTGCATCGAAAGTGTCTGTGACATTCTCCTCCCCTCCTCCCCCTTCGCGTTGTCATTCACTCAAGAATGGCACCCTTTTTTGACGTATCGACATATCTTTCTGTAATGTGCGTTTGTTTAAAGATGTTTTTTGGCCTGTGCTTTGTGCATGGTTCATTTACTTTATATTGCCGAGATTTATCATTCTTTTTCAACTTTTACATTTATGAAATTATTAACATTACATTATTATATTAATCAGCTGATTAGATTTTTCTGTAATAGTACTCGTTGTATATAAATTATAATATTCTACGTGAAGAATGATCTTTTAACAAATGTATTGTTTATTCTTGGCAAATTTTATTTAATCAAAATAATCTTACCAGTGGCTGTTGCTTGTTCACAAATAGATCTCGATCTCGAGCGTTCATTGACAGAATCTGTCGTACGGTAACTGGGTTTACAAGCGGGATTAAATCGAGCACTGGATCTCTCTTCGTGATGAAATTTAATTGACTCCCTGAAATCCGTCAGGCTTGTTCGCGGCTTTCGTAAGTCGCGATCTTCGGAAACGGAGCCGATCCCTCGAACCTTTAAAAGGGCATAAAACCGAAAACCGGCGTCGTTTGCGTTTGAATTATGCATTCGCGCTTCCACCATGCGCGATAATTGGATCTGTAATTTCGTGCGGCTTTTCAAGAGTGAAACCGCGTCTTTGACTCTCGAGTTTTTTTATAAACGCATTTCTTCCGTCATAAGGAGTGATTATCATGTGATGAAAAGCTTGTTGATATATAATTTAAAATTGTGAGATGCTTTATTTGACAAATATGGACAAATGTGGATAAAGAAATAACTCCAAACTATTTCTTTAGATGCGTGAAGTTAGCCCCCCAAATTAGAAATAATTGATTTTGTTTTCATGATTCGATTGCGCATTGTTTGCACAGGAATGCTCTTTTTTTATTTTCGTTTGTACACTTTTAGTAAAAAAGTTATTCAAAAAAAAACTTTTGAAGAGGGCCAACTTCACATTAGCCCCAATTTTTTCAAAAATGACTTTCAATAAACAGAATCGATAGATTTTCATTTGCACATTTTCATACAGTTTGAATTTTTGTTTGAACATTTCTAGAAAAAGAATTATAAAAAAAAACTTGAGGACCAACTTCACATTCAAAGAAATTCATAAAAGGAGAGGAGATTATATTATTAAATAATTAATGAATTGCATGATATTAGAAATTGATATTTTGTACGCAGCAGCCTGTCATCGTGAGGATTACATAGCGGATCTCTTGTCGAACCGCTATCATAGATCGCTGTTATTTCTTGGTCGTACGAATTCTCCAAACAGATCGTCACAATACCCGCATTTCTGCGAACCCCTGCAGGAAGTGGCTCTTATAACCGCAGAAATAAGTTTGGCGCCATTACCAACGTGAATCGTAGATCGTAAAATCCGAACGAACAATCGCACATTCGCTATATAACGATGCGAGGGGATTTACTTTTATTTATTGAAGTATTTTATCGCAATATTTGTTATTATAGGGTGCTTAAAGATTTTTCCAAGTATTTGATATTTCGGAAATTCGGCGATCAAGTTTATAACATTCCCTTTCCTTAGATTGACAGTTAAGTTCTTTCTTTTTAATATAATCGAAAAAAATGTGTATAATAATAATTTTTTAAATTTCTTAAATTTATTACATTCATATTATATTATAATTACGTTTTATTTAGACAATTTTATATTTTCGTAAATATAAATTATAAATTTATAAGTATAACTATTATATCTTTTTTAAAAAAGTAGTACTTTAAATCTCTTAAGAAAAATTGTTCCTCAACTCGCAGTTTATAACTATTCACATTTTATTTCGGAGAGCGATTTACACGCTCGCGTTAATAAAATACAAAGTTGCTATCCTGCGTATCCTGTGTGTAACGCATACGCACGCGCGGATTTTATCGTCGTCGAGAAGCGGCGAGGCGAAAGACTCGTATCGCGGATTGTAAATGTTACAAGATCCACCGCGGAGATGGACGCGGAATCGTTAGTTGCAAAATCGTAATGCATCGCGGCCGCGAAACGATCCAGTCCCTCTCTCAGAAGGAATTAGCTTGGCAATATAAGTTTACAGCATTCTCTCTGAATCGGCGATTATAGTCCGGTCTTAACGATTCTTAAAAGTCGCAGGGGCACGAGATGACTCTCCTCGCGTCTAGCGCGAAGGATTTCGTCGTGAAAGCCACCGCGGAGACTTTAACGTCCGACGACGAAGCGTTCCAGCAGCCTCGACAAAATACCATTTTGTAGAATATTTTTCGTAAATATTAAATATTGATATTATCGATCACGTGGGAGGCGTTTCATTAGTAAAACATGGGTTCCTGCATTAACATGAAATTAATATTTCCGATGAAAATTAGACGGAAAGTCCAATCATATAGATAAAATAACAATGGACATTGAATCTTTAATGAATAGAATTTATTATATTGAAAATTAGAAAGATTGCATTAAAGAGGAATATACTTTTCAAAAGAAATCATATCGCGAAAAATATATTATTAACGATTAAAAAAATTTAATGTTCTTTGCATATCTCTCTTTTTGTATATTTTAATTTCAAATGACGATGATAAAGATTAATAATTATTTTTTATTATCTTGCAATATAATTTTGCGCCAAACAAGTTGCAATTCTTTATAGTTTCTTCACTTTGTTTCACGTTTTATGTGCAAAAACTGCAGTGGATTGGGAACCTTGTTTCTTCACTTTGTTTCACGTTTTATGTGCAAAAACTGCAGTGGATTGGGAACTCCACTTGATGTTTTGTCAGAACATGTTGAGAATTTTACAAATCCTACAAATGTGTTGTCGCGAGCGAGCATCAGTGGGAGCCCCAGGGAAGTAGTAGAAGTCGGCAGTATAAGTTTACAGCACTGGTTTGACACGGCAATTAACCGGGAGGTTTAACGATCGATCGGACCGAAGACCGATCTTTCTCGGTTAAAAGGCGGGCGGCTCGATATCCTTCGATCTTTTTGCGACTCGTCAATAGACGGCATGTTTCACAATTTAGACGAGCTGCGCCGAGATTCTACGCGAATTTAATTGCGACTTGATTTTCGAGTTTATTACACGGATATAATTTGTGTCATTATAATACCAGATGTCCTCTTTTAGCCACTTAAATTTCTCAAAATGTTTATTTGATAAGTAGATATCTAAAGATGGTATTTCAAAGTCAATAATATATTCCAGTTAGATTTAAAATATATTTAATAATGATTTATCTTTGAAATGGACGCTTTGCATAAATTTTTTTTATAACAAAATGTTATATATTTCATAAAAATCTTATAAAATAAAAATACAAAAAATGAAATTTGCCGTAATAAATAAACTAACATCAAGGATGTACGTTTCAATCAATTTTAATGCGAGTATACAAGCAAAGAACGCGACTTTAATATGTGTTCATAAATCAGATTAATTGTCAGCTGTTCGGATCAAAACATTTTGTCCGACGTGCTCAAAGTTGTTCGTCAAGACAAACTGTGCGTGGAGCATATAATCGTGATGAGAGCGGAAAGTTTGCTGCTACGAGTTCAAGTGTCGTTTTTATCACTGGCCCGAAACCTCAACGACCGATCGTAAAGCTCCGATTTAAACGCCTCGCCTTATGGCGTTATACGTTCGGCTCTGGTTTCGCTTAATGCCCTCACAACCGCGCGACAATGTTTCCCTCAAATTTTTGCAAAGCCGTACTGCAACAATGTCATCAATATTTTGCCAGGATTTATCTAAACAAGGCGATATTTATTTCAATTTGTTAATGAATTAATTCTCAGAGCATAATCGATTTTGGGAAAAATAACATTTCTATTAAAAATATAAGATAACGAGAATTGAATGATAGATTTGCAAAATTTTGTTTATTTAAAATAATGCTCCGAAGGATTAAATTTATTTTAACAAATGATTTTATATTTTTAATCATCGAAAATATTAAGATATCGAATTTAAATATTTGTGAAAAAATATTCTCTCTCTCTTTCTTTCTTTCTCTTGATATAATTAAAATCTCAATATATACTTTGTAAATATTGTATATTAAAATGCATATGTGATGCGTGAATATTTCTTCGCGAATAATTTTAATCCACTCCAACCAGCGCCTAAACAGTATCTTACCCCCGAAAAATTTCCCTGTCGCGTTGTAACGACTTTGTAAAATCACATCGCCCTCTCGCACATGCGTGAAATTCTACGCGTATGAAGAATTCAATTTCCAGGCGTAGCTTCGGTAGCTTTTGCACGCGCGATAACTGCGAATTTACATTCGGAATCCATTCAGTTCCTCTCACGATTTCGCGCAATCGAAGCGTTTTACAGCGACGCAAGATTGAATTCCACGACTCGCACGTTACACCAGTCTTTTTCCTCTCGGGGAGCTGATCGCGAGAGTGTTAACGGTAGGCTCGTCCCTTCGTTCGACGGGGATTTCTGCGCCGCTCGTCTCGATACGCACGAAACGGTTCATAAATAATTCGTAAGGAGAGGTTTACGCCGCGAAACTGAAGGAGGCGAGTCTACGCGTCGCTCGTTATCGCGACGAAATAGGCCTCAAAGTTCTCAAGGGCCAAGTCGTGTATCCGGAGGATCTCTCGTTCGTCGTCCTGGGAGACGACGATAGGCGTGTCGCGACCGTAATCCGCGGCAGACAGGATCTTAATTGATCGCCGTCGATTAACGTCAGCGCGCGAATTTTGCGCGGTCAACCGTTATCTTTCGAATTAGTTAGCGAGCTTTTTCGTCGCGACGATATTTTTCGCAATAACGATGAGCGGGATGAAAGGATGGGGAGGTTTGACAGCTCCTGTCACATACTCCGTTTGTTACCGATTCTTGGGGCGAAGATTGACTTTTATCTGGCCAGAAAAGTGCAAGATTTTGGGATTATTTAAAAAAGAATGTTGAAAAAATGCGATGATAATATAATGCATCGGTTATGCTGAGTTTTTGAGTTAAATGTTGCTATATTTATATCGGCCATTTAATTCTAAATCTCTAAAATTTTCTGATTGTAAAAGTCAGTTGCAGATGTATTTTTTTCTCGGATTAATAATATATTTGGCTTTATATAAATAATATTAAGTTCATAAATTACTTCAGAGTAGACTAAACTATTAAGATTATAAACATTAAGACGTTTAAGAACTTAAATTTTATATTTTGAAAGAGAATTTTATATTCTATAAAATATGAAAAACGAAATGTGTTTCATCTATATACAATTAACTTTATTACAAAATTAGAAATTATAATTCTTTAAGCATATGATATAATTAAAAAAGCCTCTTTTTTTATTTAAAAAAATTTCTGTAATTTTTAAAATCAAGAAAAATGAGTAATATAAGGTGTTAATAATACAAAAAGAATACTTTCTGAATTTTCTTTTATAAAAGTTTTCCATTTTAAATAATATTTATTAAATATCAATTATTTTTAGTCTTCAAACTCTAATCAAACATTACACAAATATAAAAATTCACGAAGAAAAACATAAAAATTTTCTCAAAGAATTAAATCACATAATATACTGCATCCTTATCGTGATTTTATTAATGCTCCCACAAGTTCCTCCTCTGCTATCCGCTCATTTCCATCGAGTGGAACGTGAAACGCGATTTATCTGCGAAACACCCGTTAAATCGTCGCTGTCGATGCGGAGAAGAGCTCGCCTGGTTCGTTGCGTGCGTGCACGCATGCAAATTTGCAACTTTGTTGCTAAGCACAAACGGGGCCCGGCTTGTCGTTCGTCGGCGTGAGATGTGGTCCGTCAAAAAGCCGTAAAACGCCGTGGGCCTCGGTCGTTCTGGACCCTCCTACCCGCGTCCGCTCGCGTGTAAAAGCCAACGCACACGCGTACACGCACGAGCTTTCGCGCCCGTTCACCGCGGTTTATTTGCGTCGGGCAGGCACCCGCTCTTTAAGGCCCTGCTAGTCGTTTCCCAGGCATCGCCTTAAGCGGCACTCGGCGAAGATAATAAAAGGCCGGCCCCCGATCGACCCGGTAAACTCGGTGACAACAACGCTCGCATCTCTTAACGCAGAAAATGCGTCTCTGTTTCTCCCCTCGCTCTCCTGTTCCCTCGGCCCGCTCCTCTCTCACGTCTTGTCTCTCGCGATCGACGGACCCCGACGGGCCCGCTGGCTTTCTAAATCTTATCGACCGGCTGTAAAACTTTATGTTCGCGCCTGGACGAGAGATTACTTCGAGCGGCGACAATAGCCTCGGAAATAGCGCCGCGAATCTTCGCAAGCAAAGTAGAGGTAGGAAGAGCGAAGCGATAGTAGAGAGAGTATAAAATAGAATATATTAATCCTTTCAAACGTTTCTTTGGTTGGTATACATTTAGAAAAAATATATATATTTTTTTCCAAAATAATTTTAATTTATTTTTATATAATATGTAATATAATTTTTGATTTTTTTATTATAAATACTGTCATTTTTCTAAGCGAATTTTACATATTTTCCTGTGTTTTTACATCAAATCATAAAGAGGACAAGTGTTGCTTGAAAGGATTAATTGAAATAGAATTTTTTTAAATTCTGCAAATATTTTTCCAAAATGAACGAAAATATATTTAATATTCTCTCGTCTTATTTATCGTGAATTCAAAGGATTAAAGTGAGGTGTCAACTGGATATTAATAAAATTATTAAAGAAAAATATATTAATATCAGAAATATCTGTCTAAATTCTTCCTTATTTCCAATGTAAATCTATTAAATGAGAAGCATTGATTAACAAGTATTTGTGATAGTGAACAGATTTCTTGCATAAATCCATCGCGCTTCCAGCCGCGATGACGGGCTAAGCAAAAACAGCCATATTCCGACTACGAGAGTCGTATTGCGCCGACCACGGGGTGACGGCTCGAAAGTCGGCGGCTGTAAGGGTGGTCGCAAAACGATTCTGTTCGCGCTCGCCGACGTACCGATGGATCATCCGTCCGTTGTCACCCCATATCGCGGGCGGTCCTCGAGCGTAATTTATCCCGTTATGCTAATCGGGACGATTTGTCTAAATTAAAAGGCGCTCGGCCGTTGATCCGCGGTCAGGCCCTTCCCTATTTTCGACCCTCCCGACTCGTCGTCCTTTCGCCACCGGCTCTCATCGCTCTCTTCTTCTCCTTCTCACCATCGTCATTGCGCGCGCGTGTTCCATCATTATTTCTGTCGTCGTAGTCGTGTCGGGGGGCGAGAAACGACCGCCGGACACTTGCCGGCCTCTCGCCCACCTCCCCGAGGGAGACGACGACCGTGTTATCGCGGCCAAATCCCGCGGATGATGAGACTTTAGTTTATTGTACGTGCGGCTCGCCCCCGAAAGACAAAGACGCGCCCCCGCCTCCGCTCCCTGCCCCTCGCCCTCCCGTCCACGGCCAAGAGTGGGCTCTCTGATGCCCACGGATTTGCTTCTCTCCTTCTGTCGACGAGGTCCGAATCGAAGCCCGCAAATCCTACATCGTGCACGAGGCTAGCCTGCGAAATGAGATTCCTTTGAGAAAGGAAAAGAGGAGAAGAAAGGCATGGCTCCCGCTCGGACGCATCGATTCTCGTGGGACTCGCTGTTTCTGGATCGACGGAATTTCACCCGTGTTCTATTCAATATCTCGTCATCATATTTTTTAAACAGTTTAGGAGAAGTTGCGCGATTTTTGATAACGTACTTTTATCCAGATAAACTCGTTTTTAAAGCAACAAATAGAGGCAGGTTACAGCTTTGTAAAGATGTTATTGTAGCATTATTTCTTCCGAATGACAGTTATTAAGTACATAATATCATCTCATTAAGAGAAGGAATAACTTTCGACAATTTCTGGAAAGTATCAAATAAATAAAGGCATAAAGGGAAAAAGAAAATAAAACACCATAAAGAGAGCGTATCGTAGGAAATACACTATTCTTACCGACATCACTCAACGTTACGTCGCAACATTACGTTTCTGCTTCTCCCCTTTTTCTTAGGGCGTTTCGTCGTACATCCTAATCGTCCCTTCCAGGTGGGAAACTGGGATAGCTTGCGCGTTGATGACGCCGATGACGATGATGACGGCAATGATGCCGCCGGTCGCCGATGATGATGGCGGATCGAGCGTTAGAGGCCGCAAACACGGCACTGCTAATATCCAATCACATCGCTTCCTCCGGCAGCGAGCGCGTTCGATCGGCTAATTTTCCATAATTAAACCGCCATAAAGTCGTCACGGCTGCAACGCGCTCGCGAGTTTCGCGTCGCGGTCAGTTCGGAATCGATCGGAAGAGAAGGATTCGGTAATTATCCTCGCTTGATGGATCTCGTCGTAGCAATTCGCGAAAATCGTAGGTTTAATGGCACGTTCACTTGAAGCTCGAGCTGATGTTTACTGCGAGATTTCGTTTGCAGAGAATGATCTCGGCAATTGCGAATAACCGAGTGATTTTTTTCTTCGAATGAGCGCCCGGAAGTAAGCAAATTTTGATAATAAATGGAGTAATAAAAATAAAGGCATAAAATATAAGAGAGAGTTCGCCAAATGTGAGACGTAAACTTACTTTTACTTTAAATATGTAAGTATTTTTTGACATATTTTTATATCTCATTTATACAATTAATATATAGAATTTCAAAATGTATAGAATATTTCAAAAGAATTATGTTAGAAAAAATTATATATTTTTATTGAACTTACTAAAAATTATTTTTCATAATTTATTCTTAGTAAAAATAAATAAATTCCTTTGACATAATTCTTTTGAAGTATTCTATGTAAATAATATAAATATCAAAAAATATCTAATATTTGGCGAGAGCTCTCTCTTATATTTTATATCTCCATTTATTATTACATTTATATCTTTTTATCGAAATTTGTTTACTTCATGATGCGCGTTCGGAGAAAAATCACCCGGCCACTCGCAGTTGCTGAATCGTTCGCGGATGATCGGTATAACGTAGTAACGCGCGGGCGGACTAAGCTATACGCGCTGGCATGCTAAGCTATATAAATCTGAGCATCTTACGGCGGCATAAGTCTAAGGATTAACTGGCGTCCTCCGCCGGGTACCAGCATCTCGCTCGGCGCTACCACCAGGATTGATCCCCCGCCGACTTTCTTCTCGTCTCAAGCATCCTCGTCTTATATCTGTCCGCGATATTTCTTTCCTCCTTCGAATCAACGCGCCGACGAATGTTAATTTTTTCGAGCGAGACCATTGTTATCCGGTCGGGACGTTCTGATTAAGTCCATTATCCGTCGCCTGATCATCCGGGTTCTCGAAAAAGCCCGATTTCTTCGCCATGATCTGTCTTTTTTTTACATTTTTAGGAAAATTAGAAAATATAAGAGATAATAATTATTATTAATTTCATTTGAGTAGAAATTAAACAGTAAGAAAATTTAGTAAAATATCTTATACCTTTTTTATATAGTCTTTATTATTTTATGTTATTATATTATTTTTCACATACATTATTATAACATTTTTTTTTATTTTATCTAGAGCATGTATTTCTGAATGCTATAGTCGAATATTGCGAAAGAGTTTAGCCTCGAGTATCCTTTAAAATGAGCGAATATTCCCATCGAGATTCTTTGGAAGCTATTTGCGGCTAGAGGCGTCGTTGACCAACTTTTGTCTGTTTCCATCTTCGGAGGAAACGGCTGCTTGGTATTCGCGTCGGTCTCGAAGGGAGATGGCGAATGGCTGAAGGGGCGATGGTGTGTGTGAGCGCAAGAGAAAGAGACAGGGGGATACAGGTTTCCCGGGGGCGGCTGATGAGGTATTGATGATAGGATCGCGTCAACACCAGCTGAGCCAATTACACGCCTAAATCTCCACTCTCTCTCTCTCTCCCTCATTCTCGCTCTCTCTCTACCTCTCTTTCTCCTCTTCACTTTCCTCCGCGAAATTACATCTCTCTTGCATTTATCGCTTTCGTGTATCCCAACGCTAATCGATAACACTAACTTGTGACATATTGAAAATATGTTCCGAAGCTTATGTTGCCAGATTGCGTTTCACATACATTATAAAATTTATAAAAAATATAAAAATATAAAAAAGTGGAAAAAATTTATTTAGCTGATTTCTGTATCTATAAAATTATGTTATATATATTATTGAATTGATAAGCTGAGACTTTAGTATTAATTTGCTTTGCTATTTGTCTTTTTGATTTTAGGAAATATGCAGATAATTAAAACTAAACTTTATCACGAAATCTATTTTGAATTCTTTTTTTTTTAGTTAAATATGTGTTTGAAAAAGTTTTTTATTTTTTATTTTGAATAATAATTATTATGCTTAGCACTTATTGCGATTCATAAAACGAAATCTGTGATACGTTAAGCGATTTAATTTTCTCGGAGATTTTCTATGGTTGTAACATCAATAATTGTAAATCCCGGATTGAAACAATATCGTTAGTTGAATCGCTCTTCGATTCGCTAAAAGACGAAGAAGAGAGTTTTCGCGATAAAATCCACGCTAAAGTTCGCTCTGGTCACCTCGACGATACTTTATCTTATTTAAGTCGGATGTGGTTCGACCCGTTAATAATACCGTGTGTCTTTTTTGTTCCAGGTAAGTGTAGCCGCGACGCTATCAGCCACCCAAAGTAGTAGAATGCCTTTTCTCATCAACGGCTTTATCTTTAACGCCGTCTCATGTATACGCTCGTAAGTAAGAGGATGTTCGTCTTAGACGAAGAGCGATAAGAGGCACGGCCGCGCCCTGCAATAATCGTATATGAAAGTGGGCCCGCAAAGAGGGCCTCACTCTTTTATGTCGCTCGTAAGTCGCGGCCAATATGGAATGTCTCGATTCTTATCGCCCTCGCGACGTTTGATTTTACTCGCTGATCAGGAAATTTTCCTTATTTTTTCACCACGTTGGATATATTCACGCATTTATATTTATCAAACTGACACGAGACTAAATCTGTCTCGCTATAATAATCTTATCAAGATAAAGAATCTCTTCTTATTTTTGCACGATTTTATCGTGCGTTTAAAATCGTCGAGACTTTTGTAAAAAAATAATTTTTGCCCGCTACAGTTTTCAGAAAAATATAACATTAAATGCGTATTATTTCCGAAGACGACTTGTAAATTTGAATATCATCGCGAAAAGAAGAAAAACGCGTGCAAATATATTTTTGCTTCTTTTACATCAAGAATATCGTGAAAATTATGCATTTATCGAGCATTAAAAATTGTAATCTTGCATTGATCGAAACTGACAGCTTCTATATTTGTGTACATAAACGTAAACATGCACAACGCGTGAAGTCCCGGGGGTGCGGGCATACGTTATTCCTGGCGGCGTTTTCGTTGAAGGGCGCGCGTGGGGGTGGCTATTTGTCGCGGTATCGTGGTTCGCCTCACCACCTTCGAATAACAAACTGGTAGGAAATAACAAACGCGCCGCTACATTGAAATAGCCCCGACAGGTCATATCTCACGACCGAGATAGGAGGAGAGAGAGGGAGGGGGTAAGGGGGAGAAATTTTCGCGCGAAAGATGCGGGCTTCGAAGGGGAGCGGAACGCGCAGAAAGACAGGCGAGAACGCGCGAAGGAAGACGAACGGGGGCGTTCTCCTCTCTCGCGAAATCGCCTCCCAAATCTCGCGTGAAAATTACCCTATTGTGTCGGGCAAGAGAGGGGGAACGGATGGCCCGACCCGTCCTCTCTCCCCGCCGCGGCAAGCTCGTATTTCATCCCTCGGTTACATAATCGGCTTTTTGTTTCACGTTTTTATCCCCGAAGCGAATCCCAACCCTCCCCCTCCCCCTCCCGCTTCCGAGCACCGCGCGGCTACCTTTCTGCCGACGGGATAGAACGGGTCGGCGGATCCGAGGGGATGGTGAAAAAGTGCCCCGAGGATATCGTAAACCTTCTTGGTTCCCCCTCCCCCCCACAATCCCCCTTTCTCTCTCTATATCTACTCTGCCACCGAGCCGCGCTCGATTTGTTTCTGAGCACCTCTTCGTGGTATCCCCGAAGACGGCCCGGCCTAAATCGACCGGCAACGAGCTTCGTTTGCGGGCCGAGCAACAACTTATCCTGGCTTTCATCTCCCGAGGTTAACCCTTAACCCACCGAAAGTGCGGTCCCTTTATTCTTCATCTCTTAAAATGTCGCGAAATATTTCTGAGCAATTTTATGAAGTTGTCGAAAGAATTGCTACTCGTATATGTATTTTTGAAATATAAAAATTATCTAATTTTAATTAAGCTCGCTCTATTATATTTATCTAATAATATATTACTTTAATTAAAAATCCGTGAATGAAAATTGGAAAGAAAAGATACTGAAGAAAGAGAGCGCCGAGAAATTTCTCGAGGAAAAGAACGCATGAAAAACTATATATTTTTATGGCTTTCGTTTAATCTTGGTTTAATCACGACGTATTAAAATTTTCATTCACTACGATATGGAAAGAATTTACTTTGTTTCCGCTTCATCAGCGAATCTTGCGCCGATTATTACGTAGTCTCTCGAAAATCGCGATACTCCGCATTCGCAGTATCTCTTAGCATCTCTTGATAACGAGCGCCGTCACCTTGATCAGCCGCCTATCGGATATCGCGTCCCAATTAACCCGGTTTTAACAACCCGATGCTCGGCCTCTCTTCTTCGCCCTCTCTCCCTTTCATCGTTTAACCCTCTTTTTTTCATAACCGCTACACACTCGAACCGTTACACGTACCGAAATGTCGAAAAAAGGCAAAGCACACCGCTCGGTCATTCGGTACATAGCGTTGAGTGGTAGTCAGGTATTATCAGGGGTTATCGACGTATAGTCTGTGAAAGGGTGCGGGCGGGTGGGTGGAGCAGGGAAGGGAGGAATGGATGGACAGAGAGACCGATGTGGACCATATGCCACCCAGTATGTTCAACACTCTCTCACCGGGACAGTCCAGTCCTCGACTCGAGGCCTCTCCTCTCTTGTTCCCCGTTTTCCCTTTTGCCCCATCCCCCCGTACCACCGCCCTTTTTACCCCGCTGCACTCTTCATCCTCTGACCTTCTATCATCATAATCGATATATTATACCGCGGTCTGTATTTTATTCACGTGTCACATCGTGGAATGCGTTTGTTCGGGATATTGTGCGCCTCTCCCCCTCTCTTCTCCTTCTCTTCTCCCGTTCTCTTTTTCCCATCCTCTTCGCTTTTTTTCCTTCGTCGATTATTTGATCAGCGAGAGAACGTGTTTTTTTTTCCTTTTTGATACAATGCATTTTTTTGGATTTGATTATGATGCCGAAATTGCGGGAAATTATTGAGAGAACGAAACATGGGAAATAAACGAGGCTTTTTGTCAATTCGTATTTTTCTTCTAAAAAATACATCAATTTTGAAATACATTAGATTCAATTTATTAAATTTATTTTTTGGAAAAAAACGAAAATATATATTTATATATTTGCGAGTATGCATATAATTCAATAATACACACGTAACATAAAGGATGAGAATCCCACTTTAGTCTAACGATTGTCTCGAAATCATCTTTGAATTATCGACCAATCATCTCGTCAAATCTCGTCCAACAAAGACTCATCCTTTCATTTGTTATCTCAGCTTTTCTCATCTCGACGAGAAGTTTCTTGATTACATCTCAGTGACATCCAGTGATGTAATAACTTCGAACTTTGTCGGAGACGAATCGGACCATCTCTTTTCTCCGCGAGACGATAAGTAAAAGCTACGAGGGAGAAAAAGAGAGAGAGAGACAAAAAGATTTATCAGGACGCTCACGTCTTTTATTGGGAAACTTGCTTATCCTGCATGCAGAGTGGACATACGCGGCGAGGGGAGGGGGAGGGAAGGCGGGGGGGATCAGTTAATATCGCGTTAATTTACAATTTGCGCGACTAGCGCGACTCGTCGCACGAGGAAACGTCGATACTGGCCATCTGCCGCCGATTCACTGCGGTCGTCCCGCATAATTCTCTGCGGTTGTCGAAATCGTTCACTATTATATCCCGCTTGCGGCTGTAAAAACCGCGTCGGTTAATTGTTTTTTGCCTCCCCCACGGGGAAAGGCCGAAATAGATTACGCATGCCAAGTTGCGGTTTTGCCGAAATATTTCACCGTCGGTGTCATAGAATCGCGAAAAAATCCCATGATAATCGAAATCGCGAGTGCATGCGCGAATCGCGTAGAGCAAAATTTCCAAATATGCGATACGAAAGTATTGCGTTCGCATTTCGTTGCCGAATTATTATAGTGCATCGCATCAAATTATTAATTATTAATGTCGCGCTAATTAAAATTACAAATTATTAACATTGCTCCGCGTTAAATTGCACTGTATCAGAACTTCAAATTACTAACAATGCGTTTTAACAATATTCCAAATTATTGACATTGCACTAAATCAAAATTCCTAAAATTGCATTACGTCGCAACGAAATTCCACTCATTATAATTGAATTTGACATCATACTTTGATTGCTCTCTGTCGACGCGATAGCGTCACTTGCCATCTGACATTCTGGCTTATCATCTCGGATTATCATCTGTCGCTACCTCAGTCATATTTGCCCTTCTGTCATCGCGAAACGCGCAAAATCATCGCTCGGGAACTGGTTCAATTTCAGCTGTTACGAAGACGCGAGTGTTTCGAGAATCGATCCGATAGGTGAGAGACGAGCGCAATAAAATTCGAGGGTTTCGACTAAAAGCAGTCGTCTACCTACGTATTGTGTGTGTCTTCTGCGATCAGAGCGCACTTCTTCGGCTTTGAACAAGCGGACAGCTGTCCAGAAACATTTCTCTCCGCTTGTACCTCTCTCTTTCTCCCTGTTTTCTCTTTCTCTCTCTCGGTTTGGTCGAATGTTCTTCAGTTTCTCCTTTTATCACTTTTATTGGACTCCGACCACTGTCGTCATTGAAGTCGACCAGGGTTTATGGACGCGGTGCCATTCAGTAGGCAGGAAATGCCACGGCCGATCCTCCTGCGCAGGATCGCGACTGCTGGAACTCTTTCACGCGCTCTCGCAAGCTCAATTGGAATCATAAATTATCGTCGAGGCTGCGCCTGGTGCTGTATATCGCCGTGAATTATCGGGGCTGATGCTTGGCATCATAAATGACTTTCAAAGGAACGCAACAATCTCGAGTTTCGGCTCGAAAAAAATTAAGTCGACTCTGAATGAGATGTTTCGAGCGAAACGTGATTGAAGCATAAAAAATCAGGATACATGCAATATTTTCGCTGTATTTCTCCTGTAAAAAGCATACGAGAAGAGTGCGTTTCGCATTCACAATATATTTCAATTTCATAATAGGGAACAATATCAATTCCCATTCTCTCTGTTAGGTACTGTATGACACACAATAGAAAAAAGAAATATATTTTGATGATTTTCCGCGTTTTCAAAAATCTCTCTCTCTCTCTCTCTCTCTCTCTCTCTCGTCTGTCTATCAAGTGTTTCAATTTTTGAAATAGATATAAAAGACGCATGTGTATAAAGAGTATTACAATACAAATACAATCGAGATCTGATAGCATCCATGAAACTGCATGAAAAGCTCTTAATAAACATCGGTTCAAAAATCGATCATCACGTCAAAATATTACGCTCGTATATATGGTGTTTATTTTGGGAAAGGTCTAGAATTGTTTCGAATCGTGTCTTGAATGAATCTCACACGCTGGTCGAATTAATATAATATAATTATAACGCGCGTACAAATGCACTTGCAAATTCACTCGTCCTACGTGAGATAAATCATAGGTTATGCATGGGACTTATATGAGTCGATCTGATTCAAAGGAAAAAAAAAAATAATAAGAAAAGATGCCCGGGCGCATGTATTCGGAGGTAAATCATCCCGAAAGCAATCGGCTGCGGAGTACATGCGAGGGTGATTTACAACAGTTAGGTGTTTACCAGCGTTTTGTGACTCGCGACTATGACGCGAGGAAGAATCGGTTCCATTTGGGAGAGCCTCACGAAGTTCACGCGTCGCGATTATTTACGCCTCATGTTGTTCGCTTTGACGAGCGTAAACGTCGACGGTGATTTACGGCCGGTGGTCTGCCCTGTCCGCGGCCGAGTCGCGGAATCTCTCTCCTCGCGGCGATGTCTGCATCAGGTCGACGATTATTGCGCTAATAGTGCTCCTCGGGAATGGTCAGAGAGCCGGCTGAGGGTGCCTTTCTTATGGGAGGTCGAAGCAAAAGACAGCTTGACCGCGAAGTTTGACTCAAGCGAAGGATGATCAGACTATGATCTTTAGCTCCTCAAACTTTCCAGGTCCTTAAACTTACTCTTTAAATCGAGAGAAAAAGATTCTCGTTTAATGAATTCATTTAATCTTAATAAAGACGAAAATATATCGTACTTGCATTAAGGCCTAAGATAATTTAACGGGACATTTCTCGAACGTCATTCTTCGTCTTGTGCCCGAGACTCTTCTGCATCCGCAGCTGCGGATGACCGCGATCGGTAAGCCTCCTTAAGTCCGTAACTCTGCCGTGATTTGTGTCCTCGCTCTTGCTCTCGGTTCGTTCGCGTTTCCTCTCCTCCGCAGGACTCGCTCCTGTCCCCGGAGCCAGTACACCCACACGTCCGCGCATCCTCCCTCCCTCTCTCTTCCTCACTTCTTCCCTCCGGTGCCTACCGAGCAATTAACAAGTCCCCCTCGAGGGTTAATCCCGCTAATCCCTTGACTGATGCCCCCGTCCCCCTCCTCCGTCCCACCTTCTAGCTCATGTCCATGACCCGCTGCGCTCCCGGGACGAGCTCGTTCCACTACCAGCATCCTTCGAAAGGATGCTGGATGCTGGAAGATCGCGAGATATATTGCCCAGCCTCTCGACGACTCTATTCTCGCTCTTTCAGTCGCACGCTTTCGCATAGGCGCCGACAGAATTTTTTGCGGGAGCCCACATGGGCAGCGGCAACATTTTTCTTGCGGATCCGTTTAAATGTTTAAATATCTCAGAAGTACTTTTTCATATTTTTTAATTAATTATTTTAATTATATTGAAGAAATATTTTTTATTGTAAAAAATAATTCTCTAAGTATATTTGAATATAAAAAAGATATAATTATGTGAAAAGAAATTAAGATTCTTTTATATCATTTTTTATAACACAATTATAATTTAAGAATAAATGTTTCGATAATTATAAGCGATCTCTCATATACATAATTTATAAGCTATAATTATGTATCTCTTTAGAAATATAATTATACGCTACTTATTTTTTTTTGTATCTCATTAGTGTCTCATAGATAAAATTCAAAATGAGAATTATACACACATTTATAAATTACTGATTATTGCATATCGTTGACAATATTCACAAACCGGTCATCGTCAGATTTTCATGCTAATTTTGGGCGAACGCGATGACGCGGCTGTCACCTTCGTAGAAGAAAGTATCGGATGCTGATAAATTAAACGCGAAAGCGTAGCGCGTCAGGATGTGCTTCGGGACATTTGTCATCCGTGTGTCCGCGAGGCGATTCCACGCGGTGACTGATGAACCACTTTGTGGACAAACAATGGTTGGCGATTTATTCCTTCGTCGTAAAATGCTAATTCTCACGCACGGTTGCAAAGCCACGATAGCTTTGTGGCGAAACATAATGTACTATTTTCGATTGTGTCCCGTTATCATAATCGTTACTGATTAATTAATGCCTGACATTCCCGCAAGTGCTAAATGTTCTTTTCTTCACAAATTTATACTCAGTTGAGATTAAAACCTGTTATTTAAAAAAATATACAATTATGTTATTAATTTAATTATTAATTTAATTATCGAATTTTATATTTTGTGTAATTATTATTATGTTGTTATAGTTATATATGAATTTTATCAGTATTATTAATATAATTAATAATATAATTCTATTATTTTTAGTAATTTTTAAAAAGATTTTCTCTTAGTGACAAATAGAAAAATGTTTTTAAATTAATCTAAACACAATGTATACTCGAGATATAATTGGAATCGAGATAACAGTGCTTTCTCTGATCTGATTATGTTATTAATTTAATTATCGAATTTTATATTTTGTATAATTATTATTATGTTGTTAGTTATATATGAATACTTTTATCAATATTATTAATATAGTTAATAATATAATTCTACTATTTTTAGTAATTTTTGAAAAGATTTTTCTCTTAGTGACGAATAGAAAAATTTTTTTAAATTAATCTAAACACTGTATACTCGAGATATAATTGAAGTCGAGATAACAATGCTTTTTCTGATCTGATGAAATCGATAATTGATACGAGATTCTTTATCGGTAATATCAATTTTCATGTTGCATTAATTAATAGATAATAATCGCTTCACAATTCATCGCTAATGAACACAATTTAAAATTAAATGTCGAGAGAAAAATAGTCTATCGAACTTGCTTTCGCGTGAAACGTGTCCATCGTATTAGCCAGATCGTATTTAACATCATAAGCAATATTGTGTTACTTACATATACTCGATTATTCATAAGCAAGTAAAGGTTATCAACGAGATAATGTTCGACGCGATTCTTGAATGTGAAAACTTTTCTCATTTATTCTTGATATATGCTTAATTTTTTACGGCTTATACTTTTACTTTGTTTAAATAATTTAAAATGATAAAAGTATGAATTGTAAAAATCGATACTAGTATAAAATATCATTGAGCATAATAGCTTCAACTCATTAAATATTATTATTATATAAAAATTAATTTATTAAATAACTAATGCTTTTTATTAACAAATGCTCTTTTTATCCTTACACAAAGTTTGCCGGTATTTAAAATCAACATTTTAATTTTTATTCATTAACCAGCTTCTTAGCGATGTAGGGGAAAGTGGCACTGAAAAGAGCAATTCGCTCTTTGCGATTTTCACGTGACGTTACGGTCGGAGCACACTTTTGATCAATTTTCCATGCGTCGCTGAACGTCGGCGAAACGAGACGCGTGAGGAAACGGGGAGGGTGGAGAGGGTGAGCCACTGGACTGCTGCAACGGAGCAGGAGGAGGAAGCGGGAAGGCGGGGAGGACGAGGGGGAGGGAGGGGGAGATTGCGCGCACGCACCAGGGGTAGGTTACATCGTGGAGTGAATGTCATTTATACCGAAGCGGTGCGGTACACATTGTTAGCGCGGCATGACGGGGACGCCACCACCCCTTGTCAGGCATTGTATATTTTTTGGATCGCGATTTAGCCGTGATGTACGGCTGCGGCTTTGCGCGTTATGCTAGTCATACACGCCCGTCCGTCAGGTAACGTGCTGCGCTATTACGCGCCCTCGCAGAGACACTCGGGGCGTAAAAGTGCAGGCAGATCATAGAGAGGTCGAGAGAAAGAGAGAGGGGGAATGAGAGCAAGAATGGAATCACAGAGACGATGATAATTGAAGCGATAAAGAGATATTTTCCTGTTACTTTGATTAAACATGTGGCCAAAATTTATCATATCGCACTTTTTTATTTGACAGAGAGAAAAAGAGAATATTTTTCACAATCAAAATTTGTACATAGATGGCTTCGAGAATTATATTACACATTTTTTACACAGAGATAAATATATTTTATATGAGAAAAAGAATTTTATAAATTAAAATTTTCTCTTCTTTTAGATAAATGCTCTTGAATTATGTACACCTTAAATTTTTTTAATTTGCTAATATATTAGAATTTGATTTTAATAATCTTAAGTAATTTTAATTCTAATAATCTTTTTAATTCAAATTTAACGACACATTAGTGTAGTACCAGCGATTCGTGTAAAAAAGCAGTACATTCTGAGAGAAATTAATATTCCTGCTGCAAACAAAAATTATTTAACAATCTTTTAAACAATATATACATATATATATTTCGCGCAATATATCCACGACATATCAGCGGCATTTACTTTGCGTTGTGTAATCTATCCCGTTGTCAATGGGTTTTTTTTCACTCTACCATGTTCCTTTCATATCCGGGAATAACGCCGGGATACCGAATCCCTGTTACACGTGCGACGACTATCGTGTTTTCAAAAGCCATGTGATTTTTCGAAACGCAATATCTCGATTTGTTCGCGCGTAGCGATTATCCCTGAAAATTATTGTTACTGTTACGCGACAATTTTTGGCGCCGTTTCGCGCTTTACCGATATTCTGATTCATCAGAGTTGCATCAGGATTTATAGATATCGCGTTCAATTTATCCGTATTAAAAATAGTTTATAGTTGTCTTATAAAATATCATAGTATTAAAATATCACTACTAAAATAGTTTATAGCTGCGTTATAAAATAGCATACTAGTATATTATATAAATAAAATTGTTTCAAATTTTAAACGTGATGATATGAAATTTATGAGATATAATATATCATTTTATATTTTTAGTGACAAAAGAAAATTATAATTAAAAATTTAGCTACTCTGAATATTCTGCACAACACTAGAAACAAATTTACTAAAAGAACAAGATGTCAAACAGATGTTTAGAAATGACAATGTTAAGGCAAAATATACCAAGATGTGCCCTATTCGCACCAGATGTGGGCACATAATTAACCGCTTCGCGACATAATTGATTCCCTTCGAATCTCAAAATGCTACCGTGCAAAAATTCGGCCCAACGGGGAATCGCGCGATACGCGTCGCGGAATTAATGGTAAATCAAACATACCCCTTGTTCACCCCGTGTCAGTGGTCTTGTCGCGTTATTACAAGGCTACAATGGACCGGGGATCCACTGTGAGCTATTATGTCGCATTTCGTTACGTCTCCCAATACAAATATCCCCGGGGCGATGGCGAGTGATAAATCAGACTTTTCGTACAAGATCCGCCATTGTACTCACCCCACTGACACGAATGGATATCGTTTCTTTTTTTTTCCTTCCCTCTGTCTCTCTCTCTCTTTCTCTCTTGCTCTTTCTGTCTCGCCAGTCTAACCGGTCTCATGTGTTCGCGTTCGAGTTCTTGTAACTGATGGGACTTACCGGGAATTATCGTCTGCGGTTGTGCGGATCGATCGATGCAAATTAAGGGCTCCGCGCGGTCGAGTGTATCCACTATGAATGAACGCCTTTATGCGCGATTACGATGACAATGATGCTCGCGACGCTAATTAATCGCAACTTTTTTTTGCTTGCATTTTTATTTCTGTCGCGTGACGAAACTGTTAATTGCGAAATTGCCGTTTGATACATTTAACTTCATTTGTCTATATTTTCTACATATTTTTTTACGCAATTAAGGAATTTCAAGATCAGTGAATATGAACAATCATTATACAATTTCTTCTCGAATCTCATCTTTTTGAAACAAAAAATTGTTTTAAATAAACATTAGAATAAATATTTGATAGATTTTTTAGAAATTTAATTATATCGTGTAATTGGCAGTAGAAATAACCTTAACTTGTTCAAAAATTGAAAAATAATTTTACTTAACGAATGAGAAGAGATTTAAAAAAAAATAATTTATCTGTTCAGTTAAAAAACATTGTGCTTAGCAACTTATATTAATAATAATAAAGTTTTTATGAGAAAAACGACAGTTTAAAAGTAAATGGTTTAAAAACACAAAGTGTTTAATCGAACGGTCGAAAGACCATCGTGCATGTTTCGTCGGACGCGATTTTTCTAAATGTTTCCGGTTTTTTTCCTCGGCTGACAACGAGAGACCGGGGTGTCGGTTACAAGGCAGAACAGAGGGAACGACAGGTCGAACTGTCGGCTAAGTGGAGTAGCAGAGGCGACGGAACAACAGAGAGAAGTCGAAGGGAGCGACATGAGTGACACATGGAGCGTTGACAGCTTTTCTCTCCTCTTTCTCTCTCTTTACCTATCTTCATCCTTCTCCTTCTGCTTACTCTTTTGGCGAATGTCATTACTCCCATACTATCCATCCGGAATATCTCCGGTCGAATTGGCTTCTCTGAGTCCCCAGAAAGATCCTTTCCGGCCCATCTCTTTCCCGATAAAAAATTGTCTAGAAAGTAATATTACGCGTAATTTGATTTTAATATAATTTCGCATATTATGGATACGCTTAAAGAAAAAATGATAAAGAAATATAATTAGCATGATATAACAAATTTACATATCTTTTTGATACAATTAAAATTAATTGTACAGATTTAATCTAGGATATTAAAATTTAATTAAACCTTGCCAGAATTAATCTTTTGTTTTAATCAATCGTTTACATTACTATCTTACAAAGATATTTAAAGTTGAAAGACATTTAAAATTAATAAATTAATCGCTTTGACGAATAACAGAAATAATGAATATAATTAAGATTAAATGGCAAAAGAAAAGTAAAGTGACAATTTTAATTTGAATAATATATAATATTATTGTCTATTTTGTTTTAATTTTAAAGTTCATTTTTCATTTATTTTTTTACAATACTTTAATAATACAAAATAATTATGATAAATTGCCTTATCTTGTATCAATTTAAATGAAAGATTTAAAAAATGTTCATGTTTAACCGCTAAATTTATATTTGTCTAAAGTTATACATAATTTATACATATTGCCATTTCCACAATTTATATTCTATTTCAATTTTAAATACTAAAATCGATAAATATAGATCGTACCAACGAGATAGACCATAAAGTCTCTTTTCTTCGAGGTGAAAGCAGCAAGTATGAAATCCCTAGGAAAGTTCGACAGAGGTGAGAAGCGAAACGGCCAATTTATTCTCTCTCGAGAGTAAGACTCGCAATCATGGCTTCGTTCGGCGAAGTTTGCTCGCTTAAATGGCCGTAGATCCGAGGTGGGGTGGCTAATCTTCCAGCGAATGAGCATGAAGCCGGAGACGTTTCTCACTGCTGCTTAAACGGCTCTCTCTCTCTTTTGAGTGAGAAAGAAAGAAAGATAGAATGGGACGGGAACTTTACTGCGAAAGAGGACACGGTATTACCTTAATCACCCGAGGGTTCAGAATATTGTTTCAAACGGTTCACCACCATTTTTAACACGCGTGCAAATTAATATAATCATTTTTAACGATATCGATTTTCTATATGTTTGCTACAGCTTTGAGTGGTTCTCTTTTGTATCGAAAATTTAATCGTTTTAAAATAAAACTGTTTCCTTAATATAAATGTTAAATATTTAGAGATGACTAATCCATAGAAAAATTCTTTTAAAATAAACATGTGAAATAATTATATAATATATGTATTATCAAAAATGATAATATTATGAATATTAAATGATAATATTATAAATATTATTATAAATAATTTTGGAAATTTTTGTATATATATATAATAGATTGTTTAAAAAAGTATATATATCCTATATTAATTTTCATACTTTTAATAAGCATTTTTAATTAATATTTTTGGTATTTTTTTCATCTTGCTAAACGATTCTTCAAGTATCTCAAGGATAACTATTGCCTTCTGGACGCTTTTAAACTAGGATAGCTAATACAAAAGAAGTATGGCGGAGACGGGTGGAGGGCGAAAAGTTTGAAAAATAAATAACAAGGTGCTAAGCGGTTATCAGGGGGTGGACAAGCCCTTCGTTGGGGAGCACCGCAGGCAGCTTCAACGATGGGAAGAGGCTGCTTTTGGGGTGAAATGCGACCAAGTGAACGAGAGACAGAAAAGCACCAAGCGAGAAAAGGAGACTAAAGTGAGAGAGGGGAATGAGACTCGTGGTCGAAGAGAGGCCTGTTTAACAGATTTAAAAAATCACCAATAAGTCCAAGGGGGGGGGAGGTAGGAGCGGCTGTTTGCTCACTCGAAGAGATGGGATGTATAACCACCGGGAGCGGAGTAAGTGAGATCGTCGCGGGGATGTCAACGAGAACGTCATTTTTCATTTTAATGATAGGTCTTCTTCCATCTCCTTTTCTCTCGATCTTTTCTGTCGACCTCTCTGGCTCCCCATTTATTTGTTTCTCTTTGTTTCCCCCGACGAGAGATTCTACCGTGGCTCCTTTATCCGCGATCCCGAGTTCCCTTCTTTCTCTCTCTTCCCGCTCATCCTTCGTTTCGCTCTTCTTATCCCCGTTGCTGCCGTTTCTTCTTCTTGCTCCTGCCGACTCGACAGCTTTCTTTTATCTCGGCGCGAACGTCTTAATAGCCTGCGGCCGCTCTTCACGCCCGTCTCGCGTTCCTTTCCCTTCGGTCTCATCTCGTAGCTACTTCGCAGCCACCGACCATCGAAATGGTTACGGTAGAGGTACGCGTCTCACACATTTATATTTAAAATATAATACCTCTAAGCATGTTATCCATATGACAAGGACTTTAACATAGCATTATAAGACAAAAATTAGAATTAGTCTTTAAAGAATGTATTAGATTTTAAATTTTTATTATGATTTATATTAATTTATCAAAATAATATTTAAATTTTATAAATGAAAATAAATCTAAAAAAATATGCATATATTGAAAAAATAAAATTATACAAAAATTTACTATATTAATTTAAGTAAATTTAAAAAATCCCATGTAATATGCGCGAGTCATAATTTTAAAATTGGATAAATTAATTTGCACGCGCCAAAAAATGTGTTTTCGCTTTCTTGACTAAATAAGATAAGCTTTACGTAAATATAATGTAAATATATTCACTTTGAAAATTATTCTTGCTTTAAAAAAAATGATCATACACATCTCTTGTTACGATAAGACATAAATGGATTTATCGGTGCCGCTCAAAAAGGCTAAAATCGCGATGGACGTGAGACGGGAAGAAGGACGAGACGCGAGTCTCGCGAAAAAAATGTAGGTGCAAAAAGACGGAACGGCAATGCCGTCGGAAATCGAGCGATTCTGAGCCGACGATCAAAAAATCGGTCCAAAGGCGCGCCGCGTGTCCTTTTTGTCGCAATGTGATCGCAATTGGAAGCAGTCGAGAGACTCTCGATTCGATGTAACTCGGCTCCACGGGAACCGGTCGGCAAGAAAAATCGTCGGGGACAACTCGAATGACAATTACATATCAATACAGAATTTAAGAACAATACTATTTTTTTTATTATCTTGCAAAAAGTGTCGCGAATATCGGCACATGCTGATCGGTTTTTAAAACTCTTCCACGAACATTTCTTTACCTAAAAACAGGGACAAAAAGGTAATCGAGATGTAAATTACAGATATTGTTTCAATTTGATTTTTGTCTGAGATAAGCTTGGATAAAATACATATTACAGAAATTAATTATTACGTAATGCGATATGTGTCGATCGAATGAGTTTTCAACATTTATTATAGAGAAGCCTTGATAAGATATTATAAAATGTGAACAATCATTGTTACTAATAGTAATACTGGGGATGACTGTATTTTATTGATTGATCTTCGTTTTTTTATTTCCTCAAAAATCACATTGTCATATCCTCCCCCTCTTTCGTTTTCATCGATAGAAAAACTATCAGGAAGAGACAACACACATATACATGCACGTTATAGGCAGGACAGCTTCAAAGTTTCAGCAAAGTGATGCGACTGTCAACGATGCTTCGACATCGGTCAGGTTCTTCCTGTTTTGACAAGCCTCGTAAACTGGCAACGATTTTTCTCGTTACGAATCTGTCAGTGAAACTTCCGAGCCAAGAATATTGTCCGATCATTTTTAACAGAAACTTTTTTGAAGAACTTTTTCCTCACATTCTTGATATGAGAAAACAAGGAAAAATCACAAATAAAGCAAGTGTTGATGACAAGAATTTTATTCTTTCAAGAATTCACGTATCTTCACTTTATATTTTTTATTATATTTTTTATTATATATTTTTTATTATTTAACAATATTGTACAATTATTAGTTTTATTATTAGTTTCAACAATTTCTAATAAAATATAAAATTCTCTGATTGAATCCTAACTTATTTAATCGGTGTTTGATTAAAATTTAAAACAAAGTAAGAGATGATAGTGTTGATAATTGGCTGTTATGGTCGCGTTAATTATTTTGTAATCCGTGATGTCCATGGCAGGATTTGCGGTTATAGGATAATTATTCGGATGATAATTTCTATGTCAATCTCCGGGGCGTTAAAAGTCTCACTTTACCAGGTATATCCGATTACATCAGTGTCTTCTGTTACTCGGAATTGCCATATTCTCGTGTTTCCTCCTTCCTTTTGCGCCGGATAAGAATCGGTCGGTGGCGAAAAAAGAACGAATTCTGGACGTGGGTGGAGAGGGAAATGCGTCGCGCAAAAAATGTGTATATATCATATAACTTTAAATGAGGAAATAATCTCGACGCGGCCAACGAGCTTTTTGAATTAACAGCCACCCGCACAACCGGGCTGCGTTTTATTGCTAATGCTCGCGCCACCTTCGTGCCATGCGACGTATAATTATTCACCTCTGTTAATGAACATCTGATTTCGTTAACGCTGCCACAAAATTTGGAAACGCAAACCATAACTTTACTTGACGTTTGTCGTAAAATGGGGTTGTATTTTTTCCTACAGGTAGAAAAATGCGTCTGTGAAGTGAGTTCTGCTTCAACAAGTAGCTAATAATTATATGATTTTGGATTATCTTTTATAATTCTTTTTAAAAAATGTTTAGAAATCTTAATAATTAACATTGAGAATAGAGAAAAATATTTGGCTTAGAATTTTTAATTTTAAGATTTATTTATATTATTGTCTTACAATTTAAAGATATAAATTATGAAACAATAATTTTTTTGTGACTCTTAATAAAGATTTCTGAATTTTTTTTCCTTTATATTTTAAATTTCTCTCTTTATGATTTCGAGAGAAATTATCTTCGAAATATCATCTGTTTTCTCTCTGGATATTACAATCATTGCGCGATGCATTTATGCGAATCTCCATGATAGTATTAAATTAATTCGCAATATTTAAAGGCATGCATAAAATCACTATAAATCAGACTGAACGAGTTAACCGAGTCGAATATCTTACGAATGCATTACACGAGAGACTCGAGATCTAAAACGACATGGCTACGTTCTGCTCGCGCACCCCCGTTATACTTAATATCACATAGATACTTCCGATAAGCATCGTTCATTAAGAAATACAGAAGGCAGCGATCGAAGTGCGCTTCCTCATCAAGTGAGAGGATCCCTTCGGTCGAGGCTGCGGCTCAGGCAGGTCGAGCGAAGGGATCGGGAGAAGGGAAAATACCGAGCGGATGGGGAGACGAGACGGCGAGAGGGGGAGGCAGGTATGACTGCTGCTGTCATATATAATAACCGCATAAAACAGATACGCGCGAACCAACCAGCCCACGAATATATTATGTTGCCGCGGCTAATTTACGATTATAACGTACGTGTATAACTATCATTGTTGATATACTGCCGCAACGAAGAGCGAGCCGGGAGCGAGCTTGCGGATAGCAAGAGAGAGAGAGAGAGAAAGAATAGAGAAAGTGAGAGAGAGAGGAGGGAAAGACTGCGTTGAATTACTTTGTGGCCGTAGGTACAGTCTCCGAATCTCGCCGTAATATCTCGCGGTGAATATAATAATCGTTCGCCGAGAAAAAAATGATTTGTTGGCTCCCCTGCCCCTCGGCAGATGCGTCCCTCGCGTGTTCGCGCGAGTAATTCAACATTATGAATTAATTATCGCGACTGTTTCCGTGCACCCGGTCTCCTCGATTCGCGACTCCAAGGCTGATCGATTATAATGACGTCACTGATGATAGTAGTTTATGTTTCCGGAGAGTGAAGAACTTTTAAAAAATTCGCAACAACTATACCTAGCAAGTTTCGCAGAAGAACGAATGTGTTTATAAAAGCAAAATGAAGATGATCGAGGGAACGCTTTGCTAAAGCAAAGCTTTATTAAACAGGATAGTTTTATTACTGCAATCCGTATAATTATTCGTCGTTTTATCATCTTAATATCTCCGTCATTTTGATCATGTTAATATACGCTCTTAGAGTCACCGATGTATTATTCAGAATTATGCCTTAATTACTCCAAGATTGTATCCTATAGGATCTACCCAATATTATCTCTCATGAGAAATATAAAACCATATCTAAACGACTTCTCGAGAGAACTACTTTAAATTCCACTAAGGCAATTATAAATTCCTTATAGAGAAAAAACCAGAAATGTTATCTTGATGTATGGAGTAAAACGAAGTGGTCACACCGAACCACTTCGTTACTCATTCATCTCATCGGTACAATATGTTACCCGGCGATGCCACGACGCGATACGCGAGAGGAACGACGGACGGTATCGATGCCAACGGAAGATTGCATTCAGTTGCACGCGCGCCGAAATTTGAGAACTTCCGCGAAATCGAGGGAATCACTGGGAGGGAGTCATGAGCTGCCCTTACATGCTCCTTTTCGTTTTTCCTCCCGCATACTTTCGCGTAATTTCGCCGTAACGCGTCTCCCGAGAAGTCCTTCCAACTCCATCATCTCGCTCGACCAAATTTTATCGCCCAAAATCCTGAAGATGATCGATACGTGTACGCACTTGAATAAGCGATCGGTTTCCACTTTTTTTTATTCTCGCACGTATTTACCTCCAGTATTATACAGGGTGTTTCTTAATAAGTGCGAAAAATTTTAAGAGGTGATTCTTTGTCGAAAAAATCCTGCATCCCTCCCATGGAGTTTATTACGTTTTTATTTTTTTCTCAAGTGTGGAACAAGTTAAAGAAATGAAATTGGATGGATATTTTCTACTAGTAAAAAGGTTATTTATTAATATTTTTTTCAGCTTTCCGTATTGTTATAAGGGGATGAAACTAGCAACCCATATTCAATTTTTTATTAGAACTTTTTAATGGGCCGGAATATAATCATCTAAAAATACGCATTAAAAAGTTTGATTTATTTAGAAACTTTTTTATTTCTTTTATTTTTTTCATAAAATCAGTAGTTTTCAAGAAAAAAAATAAAATACGTTATCGTGCACAGCACGATGCTAAATAGCATAGGTTTCGAATAACGAGAAGTTAAATTTTAAAATAAATATAAGATTAGAGTAAATATTGGAAAAATTGGAACAAAAAAAAAATTATAATAAAAACCTAAAAATCTAATTTTTACTCCATTTTTTTGGAGGAGTGTAACTTCACAGGGAGAGATGTAGGAATACATGTTTATGTGAAAAACCCCATTAATTTTCGACAAAGAATCACCTCCTAAAATTTTACGCGCTTATTAAGAAACACCCTGTATATGTATACAAATGAATTAAATATCTCTTCCTATATTTTTCAAGCAGCTCCGATAATTGATACCCGAGCGTATTTTCAAAGAGACGCACGCACTCGTTAAAGACGTCGCGCTTGATCGTTTCTCATATCACTCGGCAATTTCTGCGGGACGTATTAATTCCGATCTCGCATGACCGTTTCCTAGAAGGAGGGCGTAAGCGTATAAACGATCGCGCACACCTGATCGCCGGAGAAACTTCTTAATCCCGCACCGAGTCCGGCCCGAGAAATGATGTCGGGGCCGTGTCGGCGGGACGGGGTGTCGGAGTTGCATATATACGCCGACGTAGTTTACAGCCGACGTCGGCTCGTACGTAGATTCCCGAGGGAACGAGAAGCCTCTCTTCTTCCTCTCTTTCTCCCCCCCCCCCTCCCCCGTCTCTCTGTCATCCTTTACCTGGCACGGACGACGGCGATATTTCAGAGGCCACGTAACGCGCCGGGCCCCGTCGTCGTTAAATTATGCGACTACCTCGCGTCGCGAGCCACAGGCCGGACATCGCGCATCCTCATTACGGATTATTCATTAATCGCCGGACCGGCATGTCTCGCAGGTTCTGCTTCTGACTTATAGGGCCGGTAGGGCTGGCACTTCGAGCTGGCGCGAGCCGAGATCTTTACGTCCACATTCGCGATCGCTCGTATATATACGAGCGCGTGTAGCGCTTTTTTTCTGTTGCAGAATTTCTGTTAAATATGTATACAGCTGATTGAGACGGAATATTGGGTCTTTTTATGATTATGATCGCTAGAAGAGCGATATCAAGAATTACATGAATATAAAATCTCTTTCAGAGAATTAAGGAATTTATTTTAAGAGTATGGAATAAAACATATGGAATATATTTATTATTTAATTTATGTCCTTTTTCATTTATGTGAAAATAAATTTGAACGAGATTTTTCAGGCCAAACATTTTTCAGTTGATTATTAAATTTTTGTTAAATTAAATTTAATAAATTTAATAAGTTAAATTTAATGAATTAAACTTAATAAATTTAATAAATCTTTTTAAAGTGATGATTCATTCTTGAATATTTTTTGGTGTAAATAAAAATCTTCCTATTAAAAAAAATTAAATTTTAATATTTCTAAAAATGTCTAAAAAATCTTAGCAAGAAACTTAAATATTTGGAATAAATATAAAATAGTCATTTATGAGAATTATATATCCTTACGCTAAAAGTAATAACGTTAACGTTGATGCATTTTGAAAGAAAAGGGGAAAACAGATCGAGAAAAAATAATGAATGCGTGAGTGTCCGTTAATGGAGCGACGTATGTACGTAGGCGACGTGTACGACGAGGCCCTCGAGTACAAGGCCGATCGATAAAACACGTCCGTAAATGGATAATGGCCAGACGAATGACGGAGATTTCACAAGAGAACTGAAATCACGAAAGCTGGCAGCTGCCGGCCGCGCCATTAATAATCATCATCATCCTCGCGAGAGGATCCCGTCGTCGTAAAATCTTTATTTTCCACCAGTCGATGCTTCCGCACTGTTTTCTATTATCTTGACTTGGACTATGATATTATGTTAATAACAATAGGTCGCTAAAAATAATTAAACATTAACTCATTTAATTCTTTCAAGTCCAATCTTCATTTATTGAAAGAAAGCAGACAAGAAAATCTTAACGAAGACATTGAATCACACTACATATGCAGAACATAATTAATGATTCGTGATAATGAATATTAATTATGAGAGGACTATAAAAATTTCTTTTAAAAAAATATTGAGAGAGAAAATAAAGTTACACATGATATATTATGACTAAAAGTTTCTTCGTCTCTTTGGATTAAAACGAACAATTAAATAAGATTTTTCAATGATGGAATTGTGATTAAAATTCTGCAGAGGTTTTACCTCCTTAAAGTCCTGTTTCTGGTGCTGACTATCTTCAAGAGACTTGCCTTGATCTGCAATAACGAAAAGTACCGATAGCAAATGTTCACGTGTGGGTTTACGCAGTTGTACGATTTACGACAAAACGGGATAAATCGATTTTTTGCACTTTTGGGACTGATAACGCCGTCTTGCGCTTTATTGTCGCGCGTTAAACCGGACACTTTAAATCGAGAGGCGATGGAGTCGCCTCGACGGGATTGGCAGTAAAAAGATTCAGCAAGTTGGATACTGGAGCCGAAGTTGTGGATCATTGGTTTCACTGCCATTTTCACCAAAGATTTCTTCTTCGTCTTTCTCTTGTAAACTCCGAGAATGTCTCTTTATTTCAGTAAGATATTAATCAAAAATTAGATAATCCTTTTTCAAAATTCTGAGGGATATATTTCTTGTTATTAGCAATAATTAATATACTTATTCTCCTCAATTTTCATTAATCTAACTTTGCTTCTCTTATTAATTACCATTATCCTGCTACAGGATGTTGGTAATTACAGGATGTTGCGAAAGATTTATCTATTTTTCTGGGAAAATTAGTATCGGTGGTAAATATACCAAAATCGATATGTTAATTACTTGTACACACAGAATCGAATCGATTGATTGACTGTCATTTTCAAATTTCTTCATCTTTCTTCATCTTTTAAATTCCGAGAATTTCTCTTCATTTCAATAAGATATTGATCGAAAATTGGATAATCTTTTTTTCTATTTTAAAATTCTGAGGGATATATTTCTTGTTATTAGCAATAATTAATACATTTTTTCTCCTCAATTTTCATTAATCTAACTTTGCTTCTCTTATTAATTACCAATATCCTGCTACAGGATGTTGGTAATTACAGGATGTTGCGAAAGATTTATCAATTTTTCTGGGAAAATTAGTATCGGTGGCAAATATACCAAAATCGATATGTTAATTACTTGTACACAGAATCAAGTCGATAAGATATCGTTGAAATTCGAGTTTCCAATGTTCTCCCCGCGATTTCGTCGCTACGCTTATTTCCGATATCGAGGCGAGCATCACACATCGTACCCGGTTACAGGCACTTCCGTGGCCTACTAGTCACATGCCTCGATATCCGACATACCGGCGCAATTAATGTCCCCCGACAATACTATCGGCGCGTTTCAGTTTCCGACGTAAACGACGCGAAACTGGCCATTATGACGAGATGATTCTAGCGCGGGCTTTAACGGGATCTCCCTACAAGATTGCGGGATTTCTCGATCCGCCAACATCTCCATTATGATCATCATAATGGTCGCGATTTTCATCTTTTGCACGCGATATAATGCAGATTACGATGCATCTCATCTTCAGATTTTATTTATGTGAGATATCAAATATAAATATAAAATTACACGTGCGATTGTCCAGGCTGCATCCAAAGCAAATTATTCAATACAGGATAAAATTAATTTAGCTCGATTTTTTTTGCAACAATTTTTAATGCAGAATTTATTCAAAGATAGAAAAATATAAATATTTATAGTGACTTTTAATTTTTCGCATTCTCGGATGCTTGGACACTTTCTGTGCCAGTTATTCGCAATTTTGTATTGACACATAGATAGTTAATTTTATTTTCTTGTTGCTTAAGCGAATGGTATACATATATATCAAGACATCTGGATAACCATTAATTTAACGCAAACTATACAAGCGACACGTAGTATCCGCTTCATTATCCGCACGTTTATACATCGATTCGATAGTGTTACTTGCTGTAATTTTGTTATAGTAATGTTAATTTGTATTCTATTTATACGCAATTCTCCTCTCCCCTTCTCCGGGTGACAAATGTCAATTGCGAACAAAACTTTATTACGCCAAACACAGTCCGTGAGAACATTTATCCCAGTCGCAATAAATCGTTATCTCGCGATATTACGCGAATATTCAAAATATGTACGATTACTTTTTTACAATTTATTCGCCGCGCGTATCGCTTGCATCACTCGACGCAATTAATAGTTAACATCGGTGTATATTCTTTACATGCGTGGGAGGTGACTAATGTCGTTCATGCTCGATGCATCATGAGATTCTGTTAATTTCGCGAATATTGAGCAAAATTGCATGTTGAATTGAAAAATTCTTCCTTAACTTAATACACGTTGTTTTTCACAAGTGTTATTTATCTTGGAGATTAATCTTGAATAATTATCCATTTCAATCAGATATAAACTGATATATTATTACATCTGCGATATATAATAATTTTTCGAAGCTTTCTCTTGAAACTTATTAATTTTATCAATTTTTTTTTCCTAGAAAAGCCTCATATTATTCTCTTCGATGAAAATTTAACACGATATTAATTGTTTTTTTTAAATAATAGATACGTGATTAATCCAGAGCATGCTCGAGGCGATAACGACGATATTATTTTTGCGCAATATAGTGAGAATAAAAGCGCATCGAGATTTCGCGAACGGGTGAAGATAGGCCGGTAAAAAAAATGTTAAACGCGATATGATTCGTTTTCGCGGCGGCCGCGACCCAGCCGCATATCGTGACTTTCCGGATCAGTGGGCGAGAATCGCCCGTTACCGTCAGGATCGATCAATTGCTGTTTTTTTTTTCGCTGTTGTATATAAATACTGCGACGAAAAGCGCGTGGCGGGGAAGAGGTAATTTATTGCCAATAAAATCTCGATGAAAAATTGTCCGTCAGATACATCTAACAATATTATATGCATCGTCCTTTTGAGTTCATTTAAGTGATAATTTTAATTCGAACGTAATCCTTAGAAAAAAAAAGATAAAAATTGTAGAGATAAAAATTGCACAATCATATGATTACTTATGCATATATTTATAAAATAAGTGGTAACAGAGTGCAGGTTTAACAGGACGCGACGCGATATTTATAAGCATTTGTCGTGAAGAAATTATTTTGCGACGTGTGTCGTAGTTTTCAGCAACTGAAAGAGTTAAAGCGATCAGCAGCGGAATGCCAGGGGCGTCTGGCCAATAAATAAGTCGACGAGGCGCCTGGTGTCGCGTTTTACCTTGCTCCCTATGATCCGCCAAATCTTTCGACAGGAGGTAATAAAAAGGCGGGCGCGGACAATTAATAATTCGTGCTGAACCTCATGCCATCAATTTGTCTGGCACGAGACGAATTCTCCGTGTCGTGCCGCTTTTTCACGAAGGAGCAGAATCCGCGAGATCACCTTTCAGCCAACGAAAAGAACGAATAAGATCGTCCTCGACAATTTTTATCTTTTTATTGTTTTTTTATATAATGGATATATTATGCGCGTGCGTTATTTTTAAGACAATAAATCCGCGACCCATGAATTGGGGGCGAATGGTAAATGGTGATAATTTGCGCCAGGTATTTTTAAAAATACATTACCAGAGAGTACAACGAGAACTGTGCATTTTTCCGGCACAGTTGATGGGACAGCGATAGGCGTAATTTTGCGTGATCGACGTGTCGTTGGGATTGTTTTCGTCGCGGTCTGAATTAATATTGAGGCCGATCGGTTATCGAACAATCCGGCCGCCCGCTCTCGCCGAGCAAAAGAGATAGATGCCGCAAAAACATGCACACGCGCGTACACACGTCGCCGGAAACGAGACCGAGAGGGAGAGAGACACCGTCGGTATCCGCAGCGGCAGAAAAGGACGCGTGCGAGGGTGGATGGGCGTCGACGGGGGAGGCAGGATCGGGAGGCGGGGGGTGCACATTGACACATCGCCACAAAATTAACACATTCTTCTCACTCCACCGGCGGCCCGGCGACAATCACGAAATAATGTGGCCTGCGCGAGCGAGCGAACGCCACCGAAATGTGTGGCTGCCGTTGCGGTTTGTTATAACCCACCCCCGACGCGCAAAACCACCCCCGAGCGTTGCCACTTGCTGTATGTCGCTGCACCGCCGACAATTATCAGAAACGTCTACACTCGCGATTCCGCCACAGGTTTATCGGATCGATTGTCGCGAGGCCGTCGCGGATTTGTCGCGTGATAAGGCGATCGGCCGATCACCTGGTAGCTGTCAAAATTATAATAGTGATTCAATAACGAAGCGTGGGTAGAGGAGACAAGGTCTGAAGGTCTAAATAAATATCGAGTTTTGATGCGATAACTATAATATTTTATTCTATACTTTCTATAAAATAATTTTGGCAATTTTTCGCAAGTTACTATTTTTTACAAAAATGAATAATTTATTTTTTTTTTCTCACATTGTACTATTAATTTCGAGTTTTATCGCGAGGAGGTAAATTTCTCTGCTTCGAACGACCTATTTATCCAAATCGTTCTCCTCCATTATCAATCGTGCATCGAACGCAAGAGTTTTCGACTTAGCGGATAATAGATTTACAAGATTCATGTCGATCAGCTTTGCGCGCTATTTGACTCGCGGCCAGTTGCGGGCGCGATCGGAGGGAGGGGAGGGGAGGAAATTCAGCGAAATTTTGAATGCGAGTGCATCGCGGTTA
This sequence comes from Camponotus vicinus, assembly GCF_025532165.1. Lineage (NCBI taxonomy): Eukaryota > Metazoa > Arthropoda > Insecta > Hymenoptera > Formicidae > Camponotus > Camponotus vicinus. The sequence continues at coordinate 16,269,995 of NW_028141967.1, read as the reverse complement.
CGTACTCGGGAGATCGAAATTAACGTTCCGCGTTAATCGCCCGCGGGCTGCACGTGAAAGCTGAAAGTTTAATTATCCCGATAATTAATTGATTTCGAATGGCTCGGCGATCGGCTTCCGTTGATCGTCCATAATTCGCCACGGTCCACCTACGCTCCCTCCCTGCGATCTTTCCCGCGGCAGAAGTAAAACTCTCCGCCAAAGTGCTCGGATTTATACGGATTCGTACGCTAATCTCGCTGTCGCGCCGTCGATCGCCCGTAAATGTGCTTAATCTCCATCGCCGGATAGCTCTGTGTAATGCATTCCATTAATGCCCGCTTAATAACGTTATTCGTTGTGCTTTTATATTTTCGAAATCCGCCTGAAAATGATACGGTGTACAATGCTACTTGGAAAACATTAACCGACATCGCCTCTCTCCTTTTTCGTCACACGATAGGTTAAACTAATAACTGGCGATGTGCTCTTTTACTGAACATGATTAAATAATAGAAAACAACACTTAAATTTGATCCTTAAATTTGAAGCTTTTAATTTTAAACATTTTCATTTTTTGCTTTAATTAATTATTGACTATAAAGCGCCATTTCTAATATTTTTTTACTTGTGTAACTATCTTTTTATATCAGTATATTTTATAAAGCTTTATATTGAAAAAATATTAAGAGCTTAAATGCCTTTAAATAAATTTTAATTTTTTATTGGCAAACTTATATTTTATTATCACACAAGGCCTAAGGTTGTAAGGCATAATAGTAAAATATTATAATAGTATGATTCAGGAATGGAAGAAGAGTCTGGCACATGAACATAGAGATAGGGTTTCGATTATCTCTTCCCACAAGGTTCAAAAAGGGGCGTTTAAGAGAATCGCTCGTGGTGGCAAATGCAATATTTCACGAGCTTTACGAGGCAGTCACTCGCGATGCCTCGGTAACGTATACCTGACGACAACGAGGCGACTATGAAAGCGATACAAAAATCCCCGGCTGGATAAGAGGTCGGCGTTTCTGTTCGTCTCTTTTTCTCTTTCTCGTCTAGCTAATTGTCGCTTATTAAAAACGGTCCTCTTTAGAACAATGTCGAAGATAACAGGAGCGAGACAAGGAGAGACGGAGAGAGGACAACAGTGATCAAAGCGTCTTCCGAAGGATTCTCCTTGGGCTTATCCGGGACTCCTTAATCTCCGCAGCGAGCAATTTCCGCCTCGAAATGCTCGAGGGAATCATCGAGTCGCACTCGACGCCTCTTTCGCGAAAAACATAAGTTTTGAATAACGAGGTCGTCCTTTTATTTGATGTGGTTAAAGAAATCGCCGAGTTTGAGAATATTGAATGAGGTTGCAGCTTGATGAAAACAACTGCAAAATATTATGAATTGGTTATATCGAAAAAAAAAAAATTTTTTTTTAAATCATCATAATTTTAAGGCATTTAAAGTTTTGTGTTTTTTTTATTAATTGACAATTTATATATAATCAGTATTTTTTTAAGCAGATGACTTTTTATCATAATAACAATATATTGTTATTAACGAATTATCACATTTTTGCTTGACTAGTCTTTCCGAAGAATTTTTATTTCATACAAATTATCATATTATTTTATACGAAATTATTTATTATATTATTTTATACAAAATTTAAAATTATTTCTGAATATCAAATATCTTAAATTAACGAATTATTATCTTACATTTATTGATCTCTTATTGATTAATAATCAAATATCATAGATTTTCTCGTTTTCGGAACAAGAATGAAATTTTTTGAAACAGTCATTCTCGTAAATTGACCGGTTTATTTTAACCCGGCAGGACACAATTAGTCCGGTCGCGTTTTCGCCGGCGGAAATAATACGGATCCCGATGGCGTTAACGAGGAGAGAAGGAGAACGGACATCAATCGATTGCCGGTCGATTTCACCCGACACACCCAGTAGAGCGGCTCGAGGCGCGCCGTCCGGCTCTCGATACTTTCTTGTAAATTGTATTAAAACGCTCGTCTTTTACGACCGTGTCAAACTACCTACACGAGCATTCTCGAGAGGCAGGGAAAGGAGAGACGCCTGTCGGTTCACGGGAGGGAAGGGGGAGCAAAAAGGGAGCATGGAGGCGAGGAGGATGCTGCGTGCATCAACGGACACGCAACACGTGTGCGATTTTGCCTCGCTGCGTGTGCGTGCGAGCAAGAAGCTATCCTACTTCGACAGATTTGACCTTTCGAGCATCATGCGCGATTTTGCGGCAATGAAAGAGAAACATTGAAACGCGATCAAGATGTCGATCGTTCCTATAAACTGTGCACACAACGAGAGATGGAGAAATTTAACGTGTATTTTATTTTTTGAAAAATTATCACATTTTCGACATAAATCTATTTGAATTGGACAAAATATATTTTGAGAGTTAAAATGCAGAAAATTTTTAGAATTTATATTAAATATATTTTATTCTAATTAATTTTGGCTTTTTAAATTACGAACACACACATTGTTTACCACATGGATTTGTATCTTCATCGCATATTTAACGCTAAAACGTTTCGCTTTTAGAATATATTTACCTAATATAACGATTATATTTAATGCGAATATGAGAGATGAAAATCAGGCTGCAACATTTAGAGCTAAATATATAATCAAAATCATCGGTCCATATCCTCACCATATATATTTGACTAAATAAAATACGGCCATCTGATTTCGAGTTGTATATGATGCAAATAACGCGTCAGAAGGCAGATTAATAACAATCGTAAAGTTTAGAATTGAAACGCACCGTAAGAATCGACCGGGTATCTAACAAAACTCTAACACAATCTAATAAAAATTTCTCGCAGTTGCAAAGACGAACGGCTGCTCGCGTTTTTCGCGCACATTTACGACTATATCGCCGACGTACGCGCGTGTATGTTTCTGCGTTCCCTGTGAAAGACACCCTCGGCACCCCTCGATATCCCCGTGACACGACGTGCCCCGTCTCCGCCTCGAATCCCCCATTTTCCCCTCCCCCCATCCGCCGCTTACGATATTGAATCCCGATTTTATGATGCCTCTCTCGGTGCACCCTCGCGACGCCGGTCGCGGTGTAAACTTTTATTCGCGAGTTTAGAGGAAATCAGGCTGCGTGCGTCAAAAGCAACGTGCCTCCCCGATGGGGGAAGACAAAGGGTAGTCGAGCGTGCGAGTCGAGATCTGAGGGGGAGAGGGTCGCGTTTTTACGCGGGAATAAAAATATGGTTACTCGGTGAATCTCTTGTATCTACGACTCGTTCTCACGCGAATTCGAGTAAGAAGACGGCAATAAATCCGCACCTAGACGCGCGTACGAAAATTTGAAAGCATTTAGAATTACAGAAATTTTCAATTTTTGACACTTCTTCGATATAACCCGAGAGAGAGGGAGGGAGTTTCGACTTTGAAGAATTTTATATCTCCGAATCTTGTGAGATCTTCAATCCAGCCAAAATCTCCCGAGAATTTTATTACATTTGCCGCATCCTTACTCCTCTCCCAAGTATCTCTCGAATATTCTTGTACATAAACTTTATTGCTCTGTTCATTCCTCGTGATTCTCTACTCTTAATTAGCATCATCTCGCGTCTCCCTCCCGCGTCCTCTCATAATATCACGCTCGATTGGCGAAACCTCTATCGATCGTTAAAATGATTCGAACGGTACATCATGCGACGACAAAGTTGCCAGAAACATTCTGAGATGGAGAAAGAGAGAGAGAGAGAGAGAAAGAAACGAACGGCCAGTCGGTCCGGACTGAAAAAACGAAAGAAGCCGCACCGCGACGGGTCCGTCTTCCCTCCCTCGTGACGGCTTTTACGGCCCGAGAAACGCGGTGTGCTCGCCGTGGAAAAGGTATATCCTCGAAACGTATCCATAAAACGAAGATAGCCCCGGTATACCGTAATACCGTTTCGAGCGAGCGAGCAGTCGCTATTAATTAATGCTTTAGTACCAGTATTGCCGCTCTTCTTTTCGAGGCGAGTGGTAGCGGTCTCGAAACTGCGGCGAGGAGGAAGGAGGGTGCGCGGGGAACGGGAAGAGAGGCCCGTGGAGAGAATATGGGGTTGCTCCTTTTCTACGTTTCACTTTGTAGCCACTCAAGGGCGGCTTCCGAGCCCTCTAAGAGCCGCCTAATCGACGCTACTAAACCCACGCGAGCATCACGAGGAGATGCCACGAGGGTCGTCGTATGTCCGACGTTTCTGCATAACTCCCGGGTCGGCGGCGGAGGGCGGAGAACTCGTAAATCACGCGCGGCCAGATGGGAGGAAGAGAAGAGGAGAGACACGGCTCTTTTCGCTCGTGTTACTCGCGATTTACCTTCCTTCAGGAATGGTATTTTTTTTTAAATTGTACATATGAAATGATCCATTTTTCTCCATGATATTTAAATTTTCAACGATAATTTTTTCTTTAGTTTCGACAACTTTTCAACTGCACGAATCCTTATCTTTTATGCTACATGATTAAGATGACAGAATTAAAACTAATAAATGATAAGGGAAAAAAATAAAGAATAAAAATATTAGAAATATTAGAAATAAATAAGAAAAAAAAATATTAGAAATAAATAAGAAAATTATTTTCGCTGTAAAAAATCCGAAACATTGTATTTCACGTGCCAGCCTCTTCATGAAATTGGATCCCATGCTTTGTGGAGGTAAACTCCGGTTTAAAGGATCATCCGTAGTTGGGTCCTCGCGTAAAATTAGTACGAGAGGTAGGAAGGAAGGGGGGGCTAAGGATGTGCTTTAATATCAGCCGACGCTCGGTTAGCAAAACGCCTCGTTGCCCGAAGTAGTCGCGCGTTTAGAGCCAAAGGGGAGGATAATAATAAGGATAAGACTAAAGGATATTAGTTGATACAACCATACCAGACCCCACCTCACACCCTTATCTTAATCCTCCGAGGAAAGAGAGCCGAGAGAGAGGCGTCCGTATTTTGGACTAATTGTTTAATATCCCGCCCCAATGATCGCCAATTACTGTCGTCGCTAATTATGTACAAGACGCAAAGAGTTACAATTGAATTTAATTTTAACTGAAAAAATTATCACGGATCAAGATACCTCGTGTATGCGGAATAATAGAAAGAAGGAGGGGAAAATAGAAAAATGCCTCATTTTCTAGTAGCTTTGTGAAAATATTGGCAAAATTGACTAAAAATACTCGTAAAAATATTTAAAGGATAGAAAAAAATTGGATAATTTCTTCCGATCAATTATCGCAATCGAATAAAGGAAATATATTCGCGAATGATACGAGAGGAGGTTGTTGAAACGCCATAATAATTTAGCGGAAATTCGAAGGAGGATCGGGAAACGTTTCACCCGCCGCAACAAAAGGGTATTATAGAACGGCCAGGCTCAATATACGGGTAATAATAATATTTTGTGGATTAACTAAATCATCGCGCTCGCAGTGTGCGCTTTACGGTCATTAACAATGCGCATAATCTACTTACTGACGGGAAATCCCGCGTAACGAGCGGTTCGCATTGATGGATCGGCCACATTGATCACCAAATTGATAGAATAAGACTTTAGGCGCTGGAGCAATATCGTACAATTGCGAGGTATAGAATTTACGGTCGATCAAACTCTTGTCTGTCTCTAATAACGACGAACAATGATTCTTTAATATAAACGCAGACATTCTAAATTTTTACTTACACTTGAATATTTTAATTATTTATTTTAAATGCTGTGATATATATTTTTATATATTTTTATATATTTTATACATTTTATATATTTTTATATATTTTATAAATTTTATGTATTGTGTATTTTTCTATATAATTTAATATTATATATAAAATTTTGTGGTGTGAGACAGAAATCAATTTTCAATTTTTTTTTAATTAAATTTTCCAAGAATTTTAAAAGAAGTAAGATTTTAAAATTCTCCTTTTATAAGCCATATTTTATTAAAATAAAATATACATATATTGGACATGGATTTATATTGTACAGATATGTATAGATATTTATTATCAATCTATATTTACGATATAAAAATTTTTTCTTTTATAATTTGATTTTTGTTATAAATTTAATTAAAAAAAATAATTTCATATTATTATATTTTTTGATATTCATGGGGATTGATTCCAGAGTTTCAGAGAGTTAAAATTTTGCTGATTTAACATACACTTAATATTTCTCTATTAAATACACTTCTAATACTTTGCATGCTTTCCGACAAATTTCGATTACGACGCGAATCCGCAAGTCATCGAGGACAGGACGCATCTATATCTCGTCTGGCGGTGGGATTATCATAATTTAAACATACCCTTTGTGCACGAACGCAGCGTGAAATCAGTCCGCGCTACCGAAGGACGACATCTTGCCGCGCCCTACAAACCTGGCAGGTGTGCCTGAAACCGGAAGCCTTTAGGCCTCACCGCGCGCTCGGCTCAATGGACCGACAAATTCGAACTGTGACTTTTGACTGTATAATCCCATCCCCAGCGCCTTTTCATGCCACTGGGAAAGTCTCAGAGAGCGGGACCAGCGGATTTTCTCGCTGACGATGGCTACGCGACATACCACGAGGCTTTTCGAAAGATTCTATCCAGTCATTATTTAATATAAGTTTTTATCGCAGTCGAAATCGCCTCGCCTATTAATTTGTGTCCAATTAAAAAGAATGATAACGAACGCACGAGAGATTGATGAGATTTAAACCTCCTGATAATAGCCTTCGTCAAAAAAGGAGGTCCTTAATTGTGTTGAATCAAACTCTAATCAGCGTCCAAACTAAGGATAAGCCTCAATTTTTAACTTTTGTCGATATTCTTTTTACAAAATACAGTGTTGCATATAACACTGACAACTTTTTGCTAAAGATACGTTTGTTCATCGCGTTGACAAAAGGATTACAAACAATCGGATAGAGAAAAAATATCGAGCTCTTCCGATATCGATAGGATCAACTAATATTCGCGAAAAGGTCTTAATAACGGTTCGATTGATGCGAGTAAAGGGATATAGAGCGAAGCGTCCATATAGTTCGGCGGTATATATTTATTTATGTAAAACCGATCGCGCGCGGCGAGGAAGGATATATCACGGGGTTCGGCCGCATTCGCGATTTATGGCGGTGTCATTTTCGGTTTTGCACTGCTCGACGTGTAAATCATTCAACCGACCGCTCGCGCAGATCGCCGCAAGAATAATATCGACATGAACAGCCGCCCATAGGCGATTCCTTTCTTCATGTTACAATTATCCCTCGCTGCCATTAAATGAAAATTTCAACATGTCAAATATCGCGATGTTCGACGAAAACCCATATGCATTCACACGCATTCACGACACGCAACGGCAAATTATTTACAACTAATTGCGTGGAAACCAGCTGCCACTGATTTATCACAAGTCAAGCGCAGATGAAAATACAATAATAATGAGATAATAATAATAAACTCATTTAATATTAATGATTAATTAATATCTGTCATGCGAGGAGAATAATCGGGAGGAAGGAGAGATGAGATGATCTCAGAAAGGCTATGTCGCGAACATGCATCAGATTATATAATATTCATCACCCCTGGCAAGCAAGCAGTGAGAATCTGTAGGTCATCGAGTCAGTCGGTCAGTGATGCTCCGAAGGGGACTTTGCATCATTAAACAGAAGCGTGAATCTTTCATTCGAATTATTGATACACACAAGTAGGAAATTTTTGTAAATTATCCCTAATAATTGCTTATTTTTAAAATATTTCATTATGCACGATTAATGTATGATATGATTTATGTAATAATATTCACTTAAAGACATTTAACTTATCGATTAAGACACAAGCAACATAATTAACTATTGACAGTCTCTGAAATAAAAAAAAAGTGTATTAAATAAAATACAATATCTTTAAATCTTATGCAAAATTTATAATTATGCTAATTAAATTAAATTGTGACTAGAAGATTTATTGCAATCTGCAATATATTTACGCTGAATTTTAGATCTCGGCAGACCAAACAAAGAAGAGGCGCAGGCGAGTCGTGTGCGATTCTCGCAGACCCTCGGCGCACAAACAACCCCTAAATGTGTCAGCTCCACGAAGCGACTAAGAGCTAGCCGAGGACCACTGACTGACTGTTCTGACTGACTGGATGACTGACTGACTGCCGTGCTACCCGCGGACACAAAGGGCCGGCTTTGTGCGTGCCTACAGATTAGTGGACTTATATACAAAGTCATTCATGGCGTGCGAAGACCCGTATCGTTCTTCTCTCGCCGCCCCTCGTCCTCATTCGCACCTATTCCGTGTCCGAAACCGGCTGTGCATCACGTATATCCGATCCCTTCTGGATCCGGGGGAGAGAACCATCCGGTAATCTCGCTAATACAGATGTCAGAGCGGCGTGTATACGAGGCGAGCATTCGACGCTTCACGCCGCTTTGACTCTTCATTCTCCCTCTAAGCCCCTCCATTTCTTCCGCTTCCTCAGACAGGCCTCTCACTTCGGTCGCTTTTGCTCGTAGGTCATAGAATTCATCGATTAGGATACGTTCGCCCAATCGAATTTTAAAAAGATAAAGAGATTACCTGAGAGAAGAAATTGAATTTTCTTTGTCTAATAGTTCTTTCTTTGGTCACAGAATAATATATTTTTTTTAGATGAGGAAATGAAGGATAGGACCTTGTAGCGACATATAAAAGCCATTGATAATTATTTATCCTCGCTTAAATGCAATTACTAGAGAATAAATAAAATTGCAAATTATTTACGATATTATTTGTAACTAGTGTACACACAATTAGCATACATTATATATTATACACATTATTATTTAATAAAAAGAAAAATAGTTTCGATGAATCATAGAGAACTGCAGTAATTTCCATTAAAAGATATATATTATTCAAAGATTGTTTTACCGATACTGATAATTTATATCCGGCTCTGATCAAGTTATTAATTTTTCACAGCTCATTTAATTAATTTAAATTAGTTATTCAATTATCCATTTCTTTTTATTGTGGTGATATATATAATGCACGCTATAATATTATATTATTCGCATATTGATTCGTGATTCATTCTTTTAAAATTTTTTATTGTATATAGCATCGTACACATACAATGTAGCTATATATCACAGAAAAAATGTTTTTAAAAAGAAAGTGAAAGCGAAAGTACAACTTTTTGTATACAAGTCGCACAGAAAATTTACTACATGGGTCGAAAAAAAATGTAATACGTATATAAAACGTATATTTCTAAAAATAGTCAATTGGATAGAGCCTTCGCAAAATCCGGTGCGGCTCGAGAATAGTCTTTTCACCCTCAGATAGTTTAATGTGCCCCTCCTCTCGTGTCGACACCCGAGGCAACTCACCCCGAGCTTACTAAGGCCGCTATTAGTTCGGTTTCGGTGGTGCGGTAGTGAGTTACTCGCAACGACGCGTTCGACCCCTCGATGATCGACCGGATGGCCACTTAAAGCTTCGTGCATCGCTCATTCGACCGCTTATGGACCGCTCGAGAGATGTATGCGAATTTTGCTTTTTTGTGGAATTTGCACTGTGAGTACCGGATTCTGCTTTGTATCTATCTTTCTCTCTCAGAATAATGGAAAACGAATAATAGGAGCAATCCCACGAAAGAAGATACCCCTGTTGATGTTTTGGGTGCAATTTTCTATTTAACGAGACAAATAGCCACACGTAGTGTTAAACACGGAATAGTTAAATAAATTTGAACAGTGTAAAATTCGCATGAAAGCTTGACATTTCGGAACAGTTAGTACAGCAGTATTAATTACAGTGCGGTCATAAATTGATCAAAATTATAATAACATCGTAATCGTTTCTGTATAGAATAAACGAGAATATTTTAAAAACATATTGCAAGCAATTAATGCCGCCAGAATGATAGAAATATCGCTCTATCAAGCAGTGAATAATTTATATAAATGTTTGTGAGACACACACGCACAAGACCGAAAAATTTTCTTCTGATAAAAAAAATAGTGCGTATATACTTATATATTAAATTCATATATGCGACAAATCGAAAGAATTAAAATACTTTTAATTTTTTTAAAAATAAAATATTTTTAATTTTTTTAACAAACTAAAAAAAATACTATGAAGAAAAATATTTCAATCTTTGCACTTAAAGTCAAATCAAATTGGCATGGGATAATTCGTAGATGAAAAATAGTGGACATTTTTGTGATATCTGCCAGTGCAATAAGATTATGATCAGATCATCATTATGATCGAATAGTGCGCGCGCATTATGAATCTGTAGCACTTCCGTGGCGGAATTTCCGCCCGGAGCATTCGACAAAGCGGGCGGTTTACAACTAAAATGAACACCACTCGACTGGTTCGTTAGCGGATAGTCAAAGTGCATTTCACTCGAGCAGTTGCACCCGCTCTGGGCCGTCAATTATTTCCATTAGGCTATTGACGTTTCGGGCCACAAACGATCTATCTAGTTTTACGCGACTTGTACTTCCAGTTGCGCGCGTTTATATTTAACGTTCTCGCGTTTCGCACTTTAAACTTGCCGTTATTTACGCACTGATTCGATTATTGCAACATTGGCTGAAACAGCACACACGTGTCACTAACATATTTTTAAAATTTAAACTTCTTGTAACATTTAATCAAACTTGGGTGTAAAATCACATAAATTGCCATACAACATCATTTACCAAATAAATATTAATAATTTATTAAAAAAGCAAAGTGTAAAATATTCAACAAATTAATCTCATTTAAATACAATGATGAAAGCAATATACGGTCCGGATGATAACAAAACCACGCAATAAGAAAGAAAAGCTAAAAGACCGTGGCGCAAGATGTTAGAGCGTAAAAAATAATAAAAGACTAAGTAAGAGACATAATATATTAATAATCAGTTAGATATAAAAAATACATACGTACGTTTCGATCTTTTCAAGATCCTTTTCAATGTTCAAGAAGTCGGTAGAAAATAAACAAACATTAAAAATTTTAAAATAATAATAACGGAGCGCGATTAAACAAAGACAGGCGCGATAGGACATAAATAGACATTGTGTACAGTAATAACGGTCGCAAATTTTAAACGCTAACAATTGATGTGACGAATGAAAGCGCATAGACAGTTAGTAAATTAAAAAGCTAATAATGTCTGGCCACAAGCTAAATTTTTGAAAGAAGGCCAACGTTCACCTCTTCATCGGCAAAAAGGCGTAATAAAATCGCATACGTGAAAATTATTCTTCGCAAATTTATATTGTATGACGATCCCCCGATGAAATTAAAATTTGAACATTGAAAAGATCGAAACGTACGTATGTATTTTTTATATCTAACTGATTATTAATATATTATGTCTCTTACTTAGAGTCTTTTATTATTTTTTACGCTTTAACATCTTGCGCCACAGTCTTTTAATCTCATTTAAGTTGAAGACAAATAAGCTTCTCACATACGATTTTTAAAATTGGGCGATTCTATTAAATCTATCATATTAATGTGTAAATATAAAATATATTAATATTAATGTGAGAATATTGCATTTTTGATAATTTAATCTATGCGCTTTCAAAGATCAGGATTAAAGGTTGCGACCCGTGATATCTCCTTGTTCTAATAATTAATAATTCAACGCAATAAAGGGAGGTAAGTCGAGGAAAAAATTGCAAATTCCCGCATACGTTCTTATCGAAACGATCTCACCGCGTTCATTCTGCGTTGCATCCAGGTGTACCACGTTCAACAGAACACGCCGTCGTATGTCTCAAACTGGTTTGCAAGGACAACGCCGACAAGGACGAGAAAGGGACAATAGTATCATACGTAAAAGCAGGGGAGGGGGTCAAAAATTCACTTCCTCCTTCTGTTTTATAGACGCATAATTATACAGCAACAATTATCGACGTTTGAGATTTAGGAGAGATTTAGACGAATGACATTTTTATATAACTGATCGATAAATAAATCAACTTTTATAGACAATTATTTATATATAGAAAAAAGAAAAATATAAAATAGAGATTGGAGAAAGACAGAGAGAGAGAGAAAACAAAAAGAGAAAGGAACAAAAGAACAAGAGGAAAGAGGACAAAAGGAAAGAGAGAGGGAAAGAGAAACTCTTGGTATTTACGACGGACGTGGTACGTATGTATCAACGCATTATAGGCCCTACGGTATCAAAGGGGCCGCCTTTACAACGAGCCATATACAGCCGTTTACAGCGTCGAAAATCTGACTGACGTCTATATGAGTATACTTGGGACTCTTCTCGCTCCCACTTCATGGGCGACGTCAAACGAATGTCACCGAGCTACATGTCGCGATGATGCGTCCCATCTCGTGTCGTGAGAACGAGAAGACGGGAAGTGAGTGGCACCAATCGTTCTCATCACATCGATCAGAATAGCACATTTTTCAACGGAATAAGATCGAAATACCTGGTAATGTCGGACTTTTCAGAATGCCGTAGTCGCCAATCGCCGTAGTTAAAACCTTCGCCTATTATGGAGAGGCTAAAAGGGGAAGCCATGAATTACTCCGACATCCTTTGCGCGAAACACACGCGTGATAACGCGACGTGCGAATTGTCCCTCGCGCTCCGAGAGAACCGTGTCCGGGTATGCGGGTGCTTTAACAATACCTCAGCCTGCTCGCTATCTCGATAACGAGTTAAATTCACGGTCGCGGTCTTATCTTCTCGCGACCTGTTCTCGTTTGCGACGCTGGTGTATCGTTTTATCGCGCGGACACGCTCGATTTAATTATTCGATATTGCGTCTGGTGAAAAAAAAAACCACGTAGTATCTTGAGTTACGCTTATTGCCGCCGCGAATAGGACGACCCGCAAAGTGTTCCGGCTCCTCAACAATGCTTTGCTGTTATTTACGAAACTAACGAGAACGCTAATCCTCTTTCCCCTGAAAAGAACCTTGATTTAGAGAAGCCTCTTTCTCCTTCTGGGACTTTTAATGCAATTTTGAATTAATAATTAATTTTTGCTTGACGACGTCATTATTTTATCGACAAAAAATTTGCGAGTAAAAGGAATTTATAGTCTTAATTTTCCTTCTTTTATTACTTCTGCTGCAAACTGTTATTCGCTCTTAATTTAAAAGGATCTCAGAATCGAATATTCATATAAATCATGAATATATAAATAATTTATTCAGAAGAAATCTGCCTGCAAGCTATCATTCGGTCATTAACACGAGCATTCTAATGTATGCCAAAGTTGGAGCGCGAATAGAGAGTATTTAAAAGAGAGAAAATTCCCTCCTTCCCTCCCAGGAGAAATTATGTTCACGTTTGGTGTTGAAAGGAAAAAAAAGGATCCATCGCTTGTTTCCTCAAACAGAATCATTGCTCGCAGATGTAACATTCGCGGACGCGCGAAAGCGTAACATGTACGTCCTCCCACCCCAGCCTTCCCCCCTCCCTTCCCTCTGTGCACGCTATTCAGGCGTAACGGAGAGTTTAATTAATATTCGCACAGCGGGTTGGCCCGTTTGATTAGCTCTAGGTTGCGCGGCCTGATGGGCAGGCATGCATCCACGTAGAATGCACATAGACGGAAGGGGATGAGACATAGATAGAGAAAGACAAAGAGAGAGAGAGGGACCAAGAGAGAGGCAGAAAGACTGCTGCAGGAAGAGGGAGAGAGAGAGACAAGGAAGAGGCTACGCATTCCGAGAGCCTACGCGAACCAACCGTAATATCACAATCATAACCAGACCCCTCGCGTCCGTCCATCCGCGTCTGTCTGCCAAAACGTCCTCACGCTTCAGCGATATCAAAGAACTGCTGGCCGCTCGTGACGTTTACGATACGCACGCGGTACAGCCGGTGTCCCGCAACCGGTTAGCGTTTTCCGCTCTTCGCCGGCCTCGCGCTCGGTTATATGAACGATACAGTCGATATATACGCGGGTCTTGCCTGTGGGGAATTATTCGCTAACGACGCTTGCCGTTAATTAATCGCGTCGTTCTCAAGCAATTCCCTTATTCCTGTGCGTTGCTGCAAAATTTGACATTATTATGAACGTGTCATTAATGTTAAATATTCGTTAGAATTAATTTCCATGAATATTAGTTGTCAAAAATAAATATCTATTTGTTCCATCTACAAAATTAGAATTTATTTTTCCCGTGAAACGCGTAGGACAACGTCGTGTCCCCATGTGCGCTTAATAATAGAGCGTGTTCAACAGAGAATTTTTAGCGACATCTCACGATGGGCCGCAGGGAGTTTCTAGGAAACGCGCGGATGTAATATTTTGCAAGGGCGATGAATTTTCTCTGCGTGACACGCGCGGATTCCAACGGGAATGGCAAGAAATAAGGCAACGAATGCGGGACCCCGGGAATTTACCGGCGCGAAACGAGTCGTTCGTTTTGGGAAGGTGAATCCACGGAAGCTTCACCGTATCTCTTCCAGCCCCCTCCTCGTCGTCCCTCGACCGCGTCGCAAGGTGGCCACCGGAATAAGAAAAATAAAGATAAAGAGATGAACCGAGACAGCATCAGGACGTACGAGTCGCGCGAACTCGCAATAGCGCGAGCTTGCTTTACGAAGTGGACGCCTACGTTTATTGTCGTAGCATAATATCCTCGGTGAATCATTCACTATGGCCGAAGGTACTTCTTGTTCTTTTTCCTCGGCCGCGGCGAGTCGGAGTGACTTTTCACGCAATCCCATGAACGCTCCCATAGCGTTATATTTTATTGTGTCAAGCGGGAATAAATCTTTCATACAATCGCGATGTACAAAATAAATGTTTGACATATGATAATCCTTGATGGATAATGAATTAAGAGAAAATTAAAAAATTAAAAGGAAATTAGAATTTTACTATAAACATCGTTTTATTTAAGATTCGAAAGAAAATGTAAGATTAAAACAAATCCAATGTCTTTGAGATACCTTTTATTTTCTTCTCGTCAAAGACACCTGAATAGATATTCGACGGATTATTTTCATGGCATGAAATATAATCGATGATAATCCTTGATAATGAATTAAGAGAAAATTAAAAAATTAAAAGGAAATTAGAATTTTACTATAAATATCGTTTTATTTAAGATTCGTGAAGGAAAATGTAAGATTCAAACAAATCCGATGTCTTTGAGATACCTTTTATTTTTTTCTCGTCAAAGACACCTGAATAGATATTCGACGGATTATTTTCATGGCATGAAATAGAACCGATGATAATCCTTGATAATGAATTAAGAGAAAATTAACAAATTAAAAGGAAATTAGAATTTTACTATAAATATCGCTTTATTTAAGATTCGAAGGAAAATGTAAGATTAAAACAAATCCAATGTCTTTGAGATACCTTTTTTTATTTTCTTCTCGTCAAAGACACCTGAATAGATATTCGACGGATTATTTTCATGGCATGAAATATAATCGATGATAATCCTTGATAATGAATTAAGAGAAAATTAAAAAATTAAAAGGAAATTAGAATTTTACTATAAATATCGTTTTATTTAAGATTCGTGAAGGAAAATGTAAGATTCAAACAAATCCGATGTCTTTGAGATACCTTTTATTTTCTTCTCGTCAAAGACACCTGAATAGATATTCGACGGATTATTTTCATGGCATGAAATAGAATCGCATAAGTTTTAGAGGAAACTTTAGTAAACCCTCGCTCTTGTGCGTTTCGACGGAGATAAACACGATTCTTTTTATACGCGGGCTGTCCATTCGCGTTGTGTGTGTTCCGAAAATAATTCCGGCGAAACTTTCACAAACGTTTCCGAGCCCGACGACTTAAACACTAGGCCGCATTGGTCCGCTACCGCGATTCGTGATGGTCTCTATCCACCACCCACGGACTCGTACAAGACTCAAAGCTTTCGCGTCGTGATCTGAATTCGATGCGGCCGTCGAAGAAACAAACGCGGCCATTCCTCACGACCGCTTGGAAGCCGTGGTCCAGATTCCTCTTCTTCTCGCGGCCGCGAGAGAGCGAGAGAGAGATCTGCTGTTGAATAAGATATCGGTTAAGACTGCCGGACGTGTTTATGAATATTGGCACGTTGGCGAGCGAGCGAGCCTTTCGGGCTGGCGCGCACAAAGGCGAGTGCTAACATAAGTTTCGAGCTCCGAACGTGCAGCCCCCCCTCAGAATCCGAAGCGTAGAAATTATTAGCTGTTTGCTCTGTCGGATTAACGAGTTACTCTCCAACTCTTGCATCGTGTTACGATTAAATCACATGACCCATGATTATCAGTCTTTGCCAAAAAAAATTGACAGTTAAATTGTTAGATTCAATATTTTAGAAAATCTTCGAAGATTTTGAGATTAATTTAGAAAAAATTCTATAAGACATTCGTATAAATATATAATTTTAAAAAATGTATGAAAGATATTCATGTAAAATAGAATAGATAAATCGCGCAAGGATTTCGGGGATCAACGTCGCGAATAATTATTTTCTGAACGATAAATCGCCGATTCTCGGGAATATTCGAAATGATACAAGTCCAAAAAGTCGTTTGTGATCGTAGCACGCGCATGAAACTGGCTCGAGAAGTTCACGATTGGTAAGAAGGATATGGGATTCTTTCAGACCAAGTGACTATATCAGCGGGCGAAAGATTACAAAGCAACCTGCACGAGTTCCGAATTGAAATTGATAGCCATCTCGTTTGGGCTACCACGTGCAAACTGCACCCGGGTGCACTTATAAAATGAGAAAGAGAAAAATGAAAGAAGGAGGGGAAAAAGAGATATGGATTTCGACAGGAAATGAGCGGTTGATTAAGAAGGAACATTGAGCGATATGAAAGTGAAAAAAGAAGCTGAACGGAACAACGTCTCGTAATGCAATGAGAGATGCATCGCGATTGAAACGAACCGCTATTATTAAATACGTGGATAAACTTGTATGCAATCTTAGACATCATTTCGGAGCATTCATAATGTCTACCTGAACCGGTGCGTTTATCAGTTGCATTTTATTGTTGTATCGTTAGTAAAAAAATTGACTTCAATTATTAATTGTTTCCTTACGCTTGTCTTTATAATTAAAAATTAAAATTTAATTTTTATGAATATATATATTGATATACTCGATTTTCTCAGCTTAATATGATTCTTTCATATTCTATTAGATTCTTTATGATATAAATTCCTATTTTTGATATTTAATACAAATTAATACAAATATTGATATTTAATACAAATTAAAAAAGTATATTTTGCACACATAATTCTCAAATTATAAGATACTGAAAAATAAATCTAATATGGAAACTGTTTAGAAATTTTTCGCTAAACAGCGGAATACTGAGAACATCCGGGGACACATTTTCATACCGTGTGTCCCATTTTTTCTCGGAGCAATGGCATTTCCGCGTTTGGGCGTAAATCGCAGCCGCTTGTCGGGGAATTTCGAGAGCCGGAGAAGGTAGGGAGGCGGAAATCAGTTCGGCGAACTGTGGCCCCTGGGTCCTGTTGTGTAAATGAGGGATCGTAAAGAAAGCTACACAGTATCAGCTACACACCTCGGACACCTACCGAAACGCTGGCTGGTGCTCCGGCCTGAGACCCCCCGTCGCACGGTCTCCCTTAAATCACGGCTGTTTGTAATTAAGTGAATGAATGGCCTGTATCAGAGTTAATATTTGCGGCATGACGTATGACGGTGCCGCGGAGACAAATCCCTTATATATCACCGCGCTTTATATAAGTGCCCCCTTCCCTCGCGCCCCTCAACCCCTCGACGGCTGACGGCAGTGCGAACGCCCATCGACACCCTGATGATCGCCTTGTTCGATCGCGTCGCGATTTATTTCGCGACGAGCGAAAAATCGAGAGATCGCGAATACCTCGCCCTCTCTTGCACCGTGTTTTATTCCCTGCTGCTCGTGAATCGTGTTAGAATTAAAGCATAGCTCAAGGAATTACATGTTGGAATCTGAAAATTGAATTCTCCAGCTCTTCGATTCTCAGCTTTGAAGATTGCGCAATCGCTATCTTATATAGCTCTGAGATTGTAGAATACTTGTAATATTTCTCTTGTCAAAATTCACAAACTCACTAATTTTTAAATTTTAAAATCCTTGAATTTTTGAGATTTTAAAGAGAGTTCAATTTTCTAAATTCTCGCATTTCGAATCCTTAAACTTTGATCACGTTCTAATTTTTAAATTCTGGATTTCTAAATTCTTTTTTTGGATTTTTAAAATTTTTCATTTTTTTCAGATATTCAAATCTTGAAACAAATACATCTTCACATTCTTAATTTCCCATACTAAACATGTTCCAAGGACTTTAAAATCTTATGTGCGTAGGCCAACTATAAAACTTAAAAATTCTCGAAATCTTTAACGATCGCACCTACATCTTCTCGGATCTTCGCATCCCCCGTTCTTGGCAAGCTTCTCTCGCCACCTGCGAGCTCATAGGCGCGTTCTTATCACCGACATCGGCATCGTTCCGACGAAATCCGGCGCGGCGGGAGAGCCGCTCTTCCTGTTTCTCGTTACGCCGGGATTTACGCAAATTCTCGGGCGATAAATTCATTTCGACGATCCGCAATCTCGAGAGCGAATCACCTCGGGCGAACGAGGGGGACGTCGACCATTTCTCCCTTTTTCTCTCTCCTCTCTCTCTCTTTTTCTCTCTCCCTCTCTCTCCCCCGCGCATCCCCAGATTCGCACGTACATCCTCATGCGTGCGTATGTGCGTGCATGCGTGCGGGTGGCCGGAAGGGCAGAGGATGCAGGAGCAAGCACGACGAAAGGCAGAAAGGAATGTCTATATGAAACGACCGTCGGCGGACGCGGTGACGCGTGATTCTGCACATCGGCCAAAGGAAAGATTACCATCGCTCTGCTTTTTCCCAAAACTACCAACCCTGCGCTTCTCCTGGCCCCGTCCCTGAAACGCTCTAGATGCTCTACCGTGTGTGCCGCCGGAAGATTCTTTGATATTAAGCGCGTGAGAGAACCTGAGGGTTCCGAACGGCATCGCGATATTAACGGCTCGATGGATGAGCAAGGAAAACAGACGGGATCAACGGGATATCCGAGATCCTGAATGTTGATGTTGATCATCCACTTTGCTCGACGTCATTTATTTATTTATTTGTTTTCTTATTTGCTTGAGAGAAAACGAGAAATCACTGAAATCAATATGATATTGTTTGATATTGAATTATTGATAGCAAGGTATTAAACTATAGATTGTTAGAATTCTAAAATTATATGAGAGCTAATTATATAATTATACGCGCATAAGTGTCCATATAATATATATTTGTATTATAATATTGGATAATTCTTTTTTCATTAAATTTTGTACATTAAAAATTCTGATAACACGAGATTTTTCAAACTTTGCAAAATTAAAATTCTAAGATGATGTTAATATTTTTCGTAAATTAATACTTATATGATACTTTTGAAATTGAATAACAAAATTATATCTGAGGACATCACCAAACTTTTCATTTTAATACAATAATATTCCTATCTTTTTAATAATAAAATTATATGAGAGCGAATTATTTATAATTATACGCGCATAAGTACCCATATAATATGTATTTGTATTATAATATTGGATAATTCTTTCTTCATTAAATTTTGTACATTAAAAATTCTGATAACACGAGATTTTTCAAACTCTGCAAAATTAAAATTCTAAGATGATGTTAATATTTTTCGTAAATTAATACTTATATGATACTTTTAAAATTGAATAACAAAATTATATCTGAGGACATCACCAAATTTTTCATTTTAATACAATAATATTTCTATCTGTTTAATAATAAAATTATATGAGAGCGAATTATTTATAATTATACGCGCATAAGTACCCATATAATATGTATTTGTATTATAATATTGGATAATTCTTTCTTCATTAAATTTTATATATTCAAAATTCTGACAACACGAGATTTTTCAAACTCTGCAAAATTAAAATTGCAGATCTAAGAGAAAATTGCAGTTCTAAGCTGATACTCATTTTTTTCGTAAATTAATACTTATATGATACTTTTGAAATCGAATAGCAAAATTATATCTGAGGACATCACCAAACTTTTTATTTTAATACAATAATATCCTATCTTTTTTAAACTTAAAAAGAATTGAAAATGGATAAACGTTTATACATCTAAAATTCAATGGCCATATAAGCGGAGATCCCTTATGTGATCGTGCAATTGCAAATCGAACGCTTCTCTCCGCGCAGCCATCGGGACGAGTGTCCTTCGGCCTCGTTTTTTTATTTTTCCATCGCGCTTCTTACGTCTCGAAGCGGCGAGGACTCTCGCGGCGACCCATAAATCTCTTTCGAATTACCGTCGCGACCGTCGCTCCTCGTCGCCTGCGATTGCCGTACGCAGGTGACGTTTTTTGATCAGGGCGAGCGGGCTCTCTCCTTCTCCGCCTGCCGCGGGGCTGTAAAAGCGAATTAGGCGACCCTTCCTACAGGTTTTTCGCTCTCGTCCTGTAATACGTCTTCGTCCTCGCCCCTCGTTCTCTCTCGAACTCTCGTTTTACGCGCAAACGCGACGTGAAATTCATACCGTGCGATAACTCGCGGTGGGATACTCCTCGCTCGTCCTTCGTCCTTCGCGCAGCGAAGGCGAGAGAATGGAAATTTGGCGGGTGCAATAAGGAGAGATAAAAGGACAACGTGCTCTTGGGGAAACCTGAGGGAGGGAGGGGGAGAGGGATGGGGCGAGAGAGGGTAGACCGTATACGTAAGTACTAAAGATACTCCGGTATGCATGAAAGGACTCCCGTCCTCGGTCGGCTCTCGCCCTTTCGCGCGAGTTGCATTTACCGAGGCGCACCCTCCTGCTCTTATATCCGTAACTGCCGAACTTATGGCACGGTATCTAGCGTAACCTGCAGGGACAATCCACGACTACTCCCGTCTATGAACTTTTCCCGAGACGCCTAAGACGCGCGTCTTGTATCATCTCGACTGTTATGATACCATCCGTATACTCGATACGATTTCGTAGATAATAAGAAAAAAATGGAAAAATTAAATTGAGAGAATTTTAAGAGAGAACGTAAATGAGACTTTTAAAATAAAATAAAGCTAAAAAATATAAATAAAACAAATATTTATTGACGAGTTAAGGTAGATGAATCATAAATATAATTTTGGAAATTAAATAATAATATATGTATATAAAAATAATTAAATAATAAAAATAATAAATTAAATTAAATAATAATAATGATGATGATGATATTGAGATTAATATATTATTTATTAATATTTATTAATATTATAATTTTCCTAATTAATATTTTAATATTATATTATTTATTAATATTATAATTTTCCTAAAAAATTTCATACATATGCATATTTAATTGCAAATAATGCAATCTTTAAGTAAAAATTATATCTTCAAGAAATTAAATATATTAAAATAAGTAGTATTGTGTGAAAACTTATCGACACAAGGGAAAGCCGAACAACTTTATACTTCCGCCGATTATGTGAACGAATTAAAAGAGAGAATGAGGAAGTTGTTCGGGTGAGATACACGACAATAATACGATTTTACTACCTTATGTACCGCGGACTTCGTCCGGTGTTTGCTAATTCTTTATTCTAATACATGCTGGCTACGTAAGTTTTCTCATAGCGATAGACAGCTGACATTAAAATACGATATACCGTGTATACGTGACAGTTACTTCGATGTTTTATTGCTCGCTTTATTTCCTATAAACTGCAGTTTCTCCCTACGAGTTGCGCCATGGCGTACAAGACTACATTACGTACCGACTTAAGATTGAACGACGATGTTTATAATTCTATTGAGATTTATTACGAAGTGCTTCTCTCTCCGACATGTTTTAAATCCTTATTATCTCTGTTTATAACTTAAAATTATTAATGTACAAACATTT
This sequence comes from Camponotus vicinus, assembly GCF_025532165.1. Classification (NCBI taxonomy): domain Eukaryota; kingdom Metazoa; phylum Arthropoda; class Insecta; order Hymenoptera; family Formicidae; genus Camponotus; species Camponotus vicinus. Next base: position 16,248,071 of record NW_028141967.1, on the reverse strand, counting down.
TAGTTAGGAGAAACTTTACTTTGAACGAACAATCTATCGATAAAGATAGAGAGAGTTTGAAATGGCTTGTATATTTATGATTTTATCATAAATGTATATTATTTACGTTTCTCGCGAGAAACTATTTATTTCAAGTAATATATTAAATTAAATGTCAATTTACACACACACAGAAATGGTAAAATGTAAGAGGTATTTAAAAATTCAGATTGAAGATTACTTCGAAAATCGAAAGAAATTAAAGATTATAAAAATTATTTTATAATTTTTCTTTAAACAAAATCTTTCTACATCATTAAAAAATATTATTATCTTCTTTTATGCTCTGCGATATAATTCCATTTTTTTCCTAAAACTACTTTTGTACACACGATTAATTCAGTTAATGTCCAACTAGCTTCTAGAAACGGAGATTCCTCCCAAAAGGGTGCAACGCGATCGTCGGAAGCGAGTCGTTATCGTTTTATTTCGCGTTTAAGCCGGTTAATTGTTAAGAATGCTTGTTTCCATTGTTTTCGTGGCTTAAATTATTAATGAAACGATCCCATCGCCCTTTTAGGGTGTCTGAGAATCATCATAAACGGAAAGAAATCCTTTCTACAATCAATTTGAAGTTTCCCATCATTCTCCTTGACAGCTTCTTTTTTCACAAGTTTTTGCATTATTAAAAAAATTATGCTTTCATAACTTTTATATGTAAAATTTAATAATGTGTCATTCATCTAGAGAGTAATATATAATAACACTAATCACGCGATATTGTTGTAATAGTCATAAATCGATAGAAACCTTTAATAAGGCAAATGGAATAATTATCGACTTGTCATTTTTTTTTCTAGACATGCGTGACTATTTTATTATTATTATTGAAACGGATAAATCGCCCAGAGTTCGCGCCTTTCACTTTGCTAACGGCACACCTGTCGACCCGACGATACCGATCTTAATTGAGTGCTTCATTACTCAGAGACTTATCGCGCGGGATGTGCAAAAAAGCGCTAAAGCGAGTGGCGAAAGATGCGCGACGGCGATACGTTAACGCAATATCCGGCGTAACAATCGAGTGTATTAACATACAAGTGAAACCGACAAACAAAACTCGCGGCCTAATTAACATGGAAATATTATCTACTCGCAAATCACATGGAGACCCGTTTTTTTTTTTCGACCTTCTTTTTATTCTCAGGCCCCGCCGGGGAATATCCTAAATTATTTACGATCCCACACACGCTCCGAGATTGCGCAAAGATCTCGAATCATATAATTACATCAAGAAGGTTATAATTAGCATGATAATGTACAAGTTTCTGTAAACTCGATTTCTGGCACGATGATATTGATAAAGATACATTGCATCCTATCACCGTTTCACCTAGTAATTAATAATTATGAAGAACATCCTTGACGACTATAAAAATCCAAAGCATGATGGATAAATTTTTAGACGTCGAGAAAGAGAAGAGAATGAATCAAATATTTTCTTTCCGCTCAAGTGTGGTCCAGTTTGTTCGAATAAAAACAGAAACCGAGGATTTCGCAATTTCTTGAGTACAAAAATCCAGAGCATGATAGATAAATTTTTAGACGTCGAGAAAGAAAAGAAAATGAATCAAATATTTTCTTTCCGCCAAAGTGTGGTCCAAGTTTGTTCGAATAAGAACAGAAACCGAGGATTTCGCAATTTCTTGAGTACGAAAATCCAGAGTATGATGGATAAATTTTTAGACGTCGAGAAAGAAAAGAAAATGAATCAAATATTTTCTTTCCGCTCAAGTGTGGTCCAGTTTGTTCGAATAAAAACAGAAACCGAGGATTTCGCAATTTCTTGAGTACAAAAATCCAGAGCATGATGGATAAATTTTTAGACATCGAGAAAGAGAAGAGAATGAATCAAATATTTTCTTTTCGCCCAAGTGTGGTCCAAGTTTGTTCGAATAAGAACAGAAACCGAGGATTTCGCAATTTCTTGAGTACGAAAATCCAGAGTATGATGGATAAATTTTTAGACGTCGAGAAAGAAAAGGAAATGAATCAAATATTTTCTTTCCGCCCAAGTGTGGTTCAAGTTTGTTCGAATAAGAACAGAAACCGAGGATTTCGCAATTTCTTGAGTACAAAAATCCAGAGTATGATGGATAAATTTTTAGACATCGAGAAAGAGAAGAGAATGAATCAAATATTTTCTTTCCGCCCAAGTGTGGTCCAAGTTTGTTCGAATAAAAACAGAAACCGAGGATTTCGCAATTTCTTGAGTACGAAAATCCAGAGCATGATGGATAAATTTTTAGACGTCGAGAAAGAAAAGGAAATGAATCAAATATTTTCTTTCCGCCCAAGTGTGGTTCAAGTTTGTTCGAATGAGAACAGAACCCGAGGATTTCGCAATTTCTTTTTTTCGATATGTCACTCACCTCGTCCTCGGCGAGAGGGAATGTAAAATCGCTATTAAATGCTCGGTCCGGCTCTAAAAATACGCGCGCGCGCAGCGATATGGAACGTAATATAAAATAATTGTCCGATCGCCGTCCGGTTTTAAAGCAGCCTCACGAATCGACGACTTGTCGCTCGCGTATCTGTGTCGTTCGAAGGTTTTACTGCCGGTCGACAATATGTTATCCCTTACGCCTGGCAGATGATGCGACGGATACCTCTCTCGCTTAGGTTGATTGGCGCTGACTGTGACGCCGTAGTTAAAAGGAACCAGTTCTTAAATATGTCAGGGAAGATCATGCGAATCATCGTCGAGAGCAACTATATGCCCGTCTACAGTCTCTTTCAGAACTGCAACCTGAACGAGATCGCGATCGTTCATGCGCGACGTAATATGTGCTATTTCTGTTGAATTATTAGCATGTTTTTGTTAAATTTGCTTTAGAAACGTTTCTGGGTAAATTATATACTATTATGAAATAAACAACACCGTGAATATTAAATACAATATGTAAAAAAATGTGATTATTTAATAATAATCATAAGCATCTTTGATTTTTTTTATCGTGATTTAAAATAATTATTAATTGAATTATTAATTAAAAAAATTTATGTAATTATTTAATAACAATCACAAGCATCTTTGATTTTTTATCGTGATTTAAAATAATTATTAATTGTCGATAAAATCTCCCTTTGATTTTCGCGGGCGGATATCTCAGAATTTTTCAAAACTCTTCCTCGAGTTCTGAAGCAGCCTGTATAGAAAAAAATTCTGAGGCGCGTCCACTTACTTAGTTCTCTACCTGCGGCGACGAGAAGCGCCTCTTAAGGCGCGCGGGTTATTAAAACCGCATCTGCGGAATGACGGAGGGAACTTTTAATACCACTAAACGCTAGGATTTACGCACAAATTCACTGAAAAGATAATATTTGTAAACTCGGATTTCATGCGATTCCACACTGTGCATTTAATTAAATAAACGGCTTTTCGCCGCCGGGTGATAATTAGGATCATGCAAGAACATCATAGAGGGTTCAAGTCGTGTGTAGCAACAACGCGATTGTAATTAAATCGATCACGCGAGAGGCACAAAATTTGGTTATTATTTAAAAATAAAAATATAATGCAAAAGAATTGATTGCACGAGAAGCACAAAATTTAGTTATTATTTGAAAATAAAAATATAGCGATGCAACAATAATTTCGAATGAATAATTTCTATGAAGCATGTTTAGCATGATTATGCCACGATATCAACCGTGTAGAAATTTACAGGGACATTACTCGAGATAATTTTTCAACGAAGAGAATTCTTTGAGAGATCTAAGTACTGAACAGCTCGATTTACGTTTTCGATTACTTCGACTGAACTTTATAGTTGTTAATAAATAAGCACAGGATTCCGGCGAGTCAGGTGCAAGGAAAGCGATCGCGCTCGTTAAAGCGCGGATCGAGAAAGAACGGGGCATAAAATCGCGGCTCCCGATGTAAATCCAACATTTAGCACTAATTAAATGATCCTTAATCCACGTGATACTCGCAAGCGTCATTCTGGATCCCGTAATAACTGCTTGTCGCATCGCGGGCCCTTTTAAGAGCCTCGCGGCGACAGGCGTCAACCGTCGAGACACCCGTTATACTAATGCCAAATTTATTAATTTATTTGACGTGAAATCGTCCCGCCATCAAATTATACAAAGTAACCTTTGTGTATTTGTAATAAAAAAATATCGGATATGTGTTTTAAAAGGTAACGATATTAATTAACACTAATATGTTTGATTAGCTTTGTAGTAACGTTATTTACACGAGCTCCGTCCTTGTTTATTTTTAATAATTCAGCAAGTTAAACCGTAAATTTTAACGCGCGTTGGCGTGTTTAGGAACTGTAATGGTAGCGTCAAATTGCGCCCAGGTATAGCTCTGATTTAAACAAGCATGTCGGAAAAATCCGATAGTATCCTCCCCGCGGCGCGCATCTCGTTGCTGCTCGTACAATAAATATCGACATAATATCGGGTTATTGAATTTTTTTTAACAAGCTCGATGAAACGCGACGAGAATGTTTATGGCCGCGTTTAATATTCTTAGAGCATATTTAGCCATTTTGCATTTATTAGGGATTGATGAAAACATAATCTCTTGTGAGAGAAAATGACATTTATACTTTTATTCTCTCCATCATTTATATTAGTAAATGTTATACTAATAAATTTATTTTATCATTTTTTTTATTTTTAAATGATTTTTTTAAATACTTGTTTACTCTAATTGTGCATGTCCATGATTCATACATTATAATGCATTGAGCGAAATATAATAACGAGGATTTTGAAAAGATACAGTGAATAACAGAATTAGATATAAGCTATATCTTTCTTTTGCATTATCAAAAATTGGCATAAATCTTACCACGTTTGAATAGCTAGTAAAGTTAATATCATTACACGTGAGAGCTTCATAGGCTTCATATCGTTATTCGCCGATCTTTTCCTGACCTCCGGCCGAGAAGCACCGCTGGAAGTCTACGATTTCTATCGCGTATCTTCTTTGCGCTATTCCAGGTATTCCCGTTTTTCACTTTTTCAGATTGCCATTACAGAAAATCGGCGAAACCTAGGTTGAGAATTTTCACAAATAACTGAGAGATCGACGTTCCATCCCGGTTCTTACCTCATCGTTAATGAAAGCTAGCGCGAATGTAAATTCAGAATTTAGTGTCAATTAAATTTTTCTTTAGAAGTGCTGTGCGACTGCACAATTTCGGCTAGAGTATCATAAATTTTAGTTTTATTAAATTTTAATTCAAATGCATTTACACTGTTGTAATTTTTATCTACGCATTGTATGCTTTTAACGAAGTTAAAAATCGAAATGCGAATTTTCTTAAAACAAATTCAATGTATGTAATATTAGTTTGATTAATTTATTCCTTCATTAGTGGCTTCGTTCGGTAGAAATTCATGTTCTAATTGTTCAAAATACGCTGCTTTTAAGCTAACAATAATTTAATCCGATGAATTCCGCAAAATGGAAGACCGATCTAATGGTGGATGTGTAATTGCCGTCGTCGCTGAGAGAGCGATTAATTATTTTCGTCGATCGCCTGCCTGTGTAACATCCGCGCTCGATAACGCGTTCAATCTTGCAGAGGTGCATCGCGTGATTCCATAATTTTATTTAATCATGCGCCTCTCCTCGAAACTTCGCCGGCGCTGCTTTCGCCATTATCGATGTTCGAACACGACGGTGCACGTGACGTGTGACAGATACATGCGTGAAATCTTTAACGACAGCAAGAAACAACGTAACCAGATGTAAATTTTTTACAAAATTATTGCCATTTTAGATATAAATAATTCGACATCTTGCTGCAGAATATCAGCAATGTATCTCTTGTCCTCTTTTTTTATCGTATACGTGTTGTCAATTCGGTAACAATCATTACAAATTTATAAAATGATTATTTGCTTGTATGAAATTCGATTAAAATTAGAGAATATTTTCCTCTTTACCAAAGAAATATTTATGTGAAAAAGTAAGAATGTGCTGCCTGAAATATGCAATAATCTTTAATAAAAATTAAATTAAATTAATAAAATTTAAAATTATTTCTGTATCTGACAGAGAGAAAGCGTTCGGTAACACTTGTAGTAAGTGAAAGGGTTACATCCTCGCGCGAATAAATCTCTCTCGCTGACGAAGAGATCACGCGTGGGACACCGGGCCTTCGGGGGAGATTTGCTCGCGCTTTCGACTTGCGGAACCCGTAACCCACGCCATCGGAGACGACAACAGTTGCGGTTAAATGCCTGACACCCGGTGGTCGTGGTTGATCCCCACCGCCCATCGAGATTTGGCGTAACTCTTTCGGTTCTGCACGACTCCGCGCGAAAAGGAGGGTGTAGGAATTCGCTCCAGGACTCTCTCTCTTTCGTCCTCTCTCGTGGCGTGGTTCGGGGGCGAGCTCAGTTATTTAATTAAAACCGGATTATACACGTGGTGGCACCACGCCGTTATACTAGTGCCTGCACCCTGCGTCTGTAACCATTGGCGCTATCGATATATATACTAATTGCCCTATACAGATTTAAGCGCGCGTAAATATTCCCACCGCCATGGACGGACTAATTACTCGCGGCTTGTATTTCGTCGAGAATCGGCGTGCGATGAATTTTTGACGGCCGCGAAATCCGAGACAGACAATGGATGAAAAAAATGGACAGGCTCGGCGAATTCGCAGGCTAAACGGACGTGTCTTCGTGTATAAAGTATATCGAAAATTTCAGCTTATTATTCTAAGCATTTATTAATCGTTATTTGCTTGTAATAATAACTTTGATATTAATACATGATTTAATTTAATTTAAAAGTTTTTTTTTTGGATTAAATAGTTATTTGTAAAAGTATTAATAATTTAGATATTTCTTTAAAGCGTTGTATAATTATTTGCGTAGAATATATTTATAGTATTACACACATATAACATAATTGAAAACTTTTATGAAACCTGAGAAATTATAAATTAATCTCAGGTTTTTAGATTCATATAGATTATTGAACTGGCATTAATTTAGAGTGAATTTAATTTAATTTAGTTAAATTAATTCCAATATCATTTCCACTAGAATATCGTAACACGAGACGATAATTTATAGAAATGTTCTTAATCTTTTTTAAAAACAATTATATATATAAAATCCAAGCATTATGATTATTTTATCTCCTTTATATTCTTTGTAGATCTCCTTTTTTACATTGCTCTGATTTATTTAAAGTCTCATATAGATTCAGATTGATAACATCATAATTATCAGAAGGAAAAGAACAATGATTCGCGTCGGTGCAAAACTCGAAAATTCATTTGGTTGGCTTTCCATCCCCGTCGGCAAACGCGCTTTAACCCCTTTGCAGACGCGCTGCCGCCCCTTCGAGTTCGCGTTGATGTTCTCTATTAAATCAAAGGGGCATTCAGATGGCGGCCGATGCGCCAGGAATCCAAATCGGGGCCATAAACCCTCGAAAGGCAGCGCTCGAATTGCAGCCAAATGTCTCTCGTCCTGCCATTACGCGGCCGTCGCCCGCGAGCTGCCACCGCGTTCTCGCAACATCGAGGCGAATTCTTTCTTCCGTTTGCCAGAGAAACGATCAACGAAATCTAGCTTCATTCGAGAAAAAAGGACACGCCAATTTTAATTTAATTTTATCACTAGATACTGCCAATTTCATTGTTTATCACGTTTTTATTCTTCCTACATGATTTCGCGACGCGATTATTTTTCCAATCGAGACCGGTCGAGGGTGTCCTTTTCAATAAAGGCAGGAAAACGGAATATCGAGTACAGTAACGGGCGCGGACATAAATTTGCGAGCGCATCTAATTGAAAGGGGAATAGAAGACGTTCTCAGACGTTCCTTTTTTGAGGACAAAGAAGACGGGAAGGAGGGCGTCGCATAGGAGATAGAAATACGAGATGTATATGGGAGGGAGTATCGAGAGAAGGGAAGACGGAGGGCAACGTGTTTGCCGGACTGTTTCACGAGATATGTTAAACTGCTCGGGAATGTCGACATTCTCTGAATAAACGACGAATGAAGAGCGCGGTCCGGAAACGAGATTCCGTAAAAAAGAAGCGCCCGAATCGTGCGAATTTCAAGTATTGGATCGCCTCGCCCGATGGCTTTTGCACATCAGTCTTGCCAAGTCGTTTCGCATACTTATTTGGAGCTGAAATATTATTGCTTCTTACACAATAAAAAATCATAATCAGAAAAAAATATATAATAAAATAAAAATTTATTTTGAATTTATTTAGATTATATTTTTAATTCTAGAATTCGGTAATATTTTATTTTACTTTCAATATCTTTATTTACTTCCAGTTTAAAACTTTTGCAATTAATAAGAAAGATTTAAATCTTTGTAAGATTTCGCGAGGAAAAATTAATGTTATAGATATATAAATATAGAAAATCATTTTAATAAATCTTATTTTTTGAGCGAGTTTCCTTTAATGCTACTTTTTTATAAAACTATGTAAATATTTATATTAAGATTTATTAAGATTAATGAAATACAAAATCATCAATTGAGCTTTGTTTTGAAATAACTATTATAAGCGTATATGCGACCAATAAAATTAGATTTCGTTTTATTGATTTCATTAGTGATTATAGGCATTAGCTGTAATATAATAATTAAATATCATGCCTTCAAATAGACTCCGATCCGCAGAAGTATACTTAGTTGTACTAATTCTCCAGAGATTGAAATGATCGACATTTAATTCGATTGATTGGTAATAGTCCACATTCGTCAAATGGAATTAGCGAGCTAAGAATATTAAATCGCCTTTTCTCGATTTCCTCTCGATTCCTATTATTGCACAAACATATTCTTATCCATATAAAAGGAAAGGAACAATTATAATTTGAACGTTTCAAATTATTCAACGAAATCTAGGAAGTAAAAGAAAATATAATTTAACAAAGAAGGTGACATATTAAATCTCTATTATTAAAAGTAATAAAAACGCTTATCTCTTTCTTGAACAATATAAATAAGTGATAAATTCTTGAACGTCGCCAGTAGATAAAATAAATGAAAGTAATTTAATCGACCACACCGGCAATATTTATTGATGAAAAAATTCACAACGTTTCGACCATGGGTTTTGGTCCTTATCAAGTGAAATTGTCTTAGATAACTAATACGTGGTGAGAAATAAAGAAATCACTGTGTCAAGTCATGTCGACCTCTCGATCCAACACAAAGAGAAAGACTAAACCGCCTTTATTAGTCTATCATAAATATCGTTTAAACTTTCAGTGTCCTTTTGTAAGTTAACAGTGTTGTCAGACTTTTTGATGAAAAACATTTCAGCAATTTCTCTCTTTCTCACATGTCTCTCATTATGCAGAATAATCGGTGTTGACCAATCGAAGTCATGATTAAGTTCCAGTTTATGTTTGCTAACCACAGAAAGATTGCTTTCGTGCAATTTAATGTTGTTGCAATGTTCTTTGATACGAGTGCCTAAATGTCTTTTTGTTTGGCCAATATATGACATATTACAATTTTTACAGTTTAACTTGTAAACGACCTCAGTCCTGTTATTAATAGGCAATCTATCTTTTCCACGTTTGATTAATGAATTCAGTTTATTAGGTACATTATAGACAACCTTCAGACCAACATTTTTAAAAAGGCGACTAATCTCATCGCTCAAGCTCTCTACAAACGGCAACGAGATGTAACATGATGTAGTCGCATTATCACATTCCGTATTCATATTTACATTGCCGCGATGTTTCAAAAATTCTAGTCTTTTTTTAACGTAACGGTTTGTAATTTGAGTTGGAAAACAATTGTTGGAAAGAATCTGTTTAATAATATCGATGTTCTTAAAATGAAATCGAGCGTCAGATAATAAAATTGCGCGGTCAACAAGGCTATAAATGGTGTTAATTTTATATTTAAACGGATGTTTGGAATGAAAATTAGTGTATCTATTAGAACAAGTAGGTTTTCTGTACCAATCCGTCAAAAGCCGACCATCCGAGCGAATAACAGTCGTGTCCAAAAAACCAATACGCGAATCAAACTCAGTTTCATGTGTAAATGTCAAACGTTGATGATAGTCATTGAAAGTCGATATAATCTCGTCAATTTTTGAGCGTGGAACAATGGTAAAAATGTCATCAACATATCTATAATACAGCGGTACATCAAAGCTCAATAAACTCAAGCAATGCGTTTCTAGATCATCCATCACGATATTTGCCAAAATAGGTGACAAGGGAGAACCCATGGGGCTACCAAAAATCTGTTCGTAAAACTGTCCATTAAACGAAAAACTAGTGGAATCCAAAACCGTTTCAATCGCGTATAAAAACTGAGACAAGTTAAATTTAGTGTTAGGCGCAATGTAATTCCAACGTTTAGTAACACCATTTACAACTAAATCTTTAGGAATATTAGTAAAAAGTGCAGTAACATCAAGTGAAATCATTAAATCGTCATCGTTAATAAATTTATCTTTCAAACTATTGGCAAAAGTCCAACCATCCTTAATGTGAGATTTAGGTTCCAAAATCGAAATCTGTAGTATATCGTGAATGTATTGCGCAACATTATATAACGGACTGCCAAGTGATGACACAATAATCCGTAGTGGAAAACCCGCTTTGTGAATCTTAGGCAGACCATAACACCGCGGCAAGTTACCATTAGTAGAGTTTAATTTTCTATATGTAGTCTCATTAATTAAATCGTTACTTCGCCAGGACTTAATAATAGTATTAATTCTATTGGTTAATTTTCTGATCGGATCCTTATTCAATTTTCTATAAGTACATTGATCACCCAAAAGAGCCTCCATCTTACTCACATAATCACTTTTGTCCATGATTACTGTGACTTGACCCTTATCAGCCCTGGTGACAAACAAATCATCATTATCACGCAAGAACCGTTTACAAAGAGAGAATCCCTTAAGAATATATCTGTCTACAGAGCTAATATGCTTACTCTCACAAAGGAATTTTTGGAGAGAATTGGCGATCGAAATTCTGGTCATTTCAACAGCTTCCCTGGGGATGCGATTATAATTGATTTCAAAGTTCTTCAAAGTCTCAAGAACAACACCCAAGCGGTCGCTCTTAAAAGACTGATGCACCGGTAACCCAAAATTGTCACCAAGACTCAGAAGTTCAGAAACTCTATCGGGAATATTCTTACCACTAATGTTAATCAGCCAACGCGCTGTGTCGATATTGTTGAAAGGATTAAAAGCTTTATTATTATTAGTCAAATTGTTGAATTTCTTGATTAAATTAGATTTTAATCTGTTGGTAATTCTTAAGAACCTCCGTTCATTGAACTCAAAAAATCTAAGAACAAGATCTCGTGGTAAACCTTTTTAAAAATGTTGGTCTGAAGGTTGTCTATAATGTACCTAATAAACTGAATTCATTAATCAAACGTGGAAAAGATAGATTGCCTATTAATAACAGGACTGAGGTCGTTTACAAGTTAAACTGTAAAAATTGTAATATGTCATATATTGGCCAAACAAAAAGACATTTAGGCACTCGTATCAAAGAACATTGCAACAACATTAAATTGCACGAAAGCAATCTTTCTGTGGTTAGCAAACATAAACTGGAACTTAATCATGACTTCGATTGGTCAACACCGATTATTCTGCATAATGAGAGACATGTGAGAAAGAGAGAAATTGCTGAAATGTTTTTCATCAAAAAGTCTGACAACACTGTTAACTTACAAAAGGACACTGAAAGTTTAAACGATATTTATGATAGACTAATAAAGGCGGTTTAGTCTTTCTCTTTGTGTTGGATCGAGAGGTCGACATGACTTGACACAGTGATTTCTTTATTTCTCACCACGTATTAGTTATCTAAGACAATTTCACTTGATAAGGACCAAAACCCATGGTCGAAACGTTGTGAATTTTTTCATCAATAAATATTGCCGGTGTGGTCGATTAAATTACTTTCATTTAATATAAATAAGTTTTTTACTTTTAATTTAAAAAGACAGAATATGAATTATCATTTCTAAAATTAAAATTTTTTAAAATTGACATTAGTATATTTTTTCTTATCATAAAAAATTATAAGTTCGATACATTGCTTTATTATTTAAAAAATTAGATTTAATTTTTGATATTTAATCAACCTTTCAATGATAATCGATTAATCACTTATAACCCTTCCCTTAATCCGCCAAAGTATGACGATGTTTCTGACGACGAAAGAAGCCCATCGTGACCTTATCATTAACGGCCGGAAGAACGTTGAAGGGGGTGATTCGCGTTTAAGGACCACCGTCTGCTGACATAATTAACGGAAGCGACGTCGTTTTCTCGCGGAGTGGTTCGCGAAGGTTGCGAAAATAAAAAGAGGAATCTGAGATGGAAGAAAGGAGATGTCAACAGCTGGCTAAGCCGCGGTTCTTTCTCGTATCTTCGTCTCATCTATTCTTCTCGCAGCGCGCCTTTCATCTTTGTTGTTTCTTCAAGCTATATCTGGGCTCTACGTCTTATCGCACGTTCCCCATTTTCGTTAAATGTTTTCACTTCTGCAAGCTGCGGGATTCTCGAAAGCGCGACGTACGACGGCGGTCTCCAGCTTTCTCTGGAAAATATTTTCTCTTTGTTTCTCCGACTCTCTCTTCGTCGAGAAAAATGTGACATCTGCCATCGTACGTATCTCTTTACGCGGTGCATCCACAATTCTCGTGCTCTTCATGTCAGTTGAGAAATTCTCTTGAATTCTTTTTTCGAGACAATCTAATTTATGATTGCATCTCTTCTGTATTTTTAGCCAGCAATTTTTTTTATATTTTATTTTGAAGGATAAAATTTTATCTTAATCGTCGGAGGGATTTTTAAAACGTGTCGATGAGAATATCTTAAGGTCAAGAAGTTGACAACTTTCGGGAACCGCAGAGAAACGAGAATTCTTTAGTTTTGACCGCGATTGTCGGGATTTCATTCACCCTCGACTTCCTCCTTGTCGCCAAGTCTTTTCTTTCGATTAAAGGACAATGCCTTTTCGCCACCGCCGTTCTCGGGTGCCTTTCGCGAGGCTATCTCTCCGGCCGTGACCATAACTGTGCTATCATTTACACTTAGTCCCCTTTAGAGCGATACGGGGGTGGCTCCGAGATAGAGCGGTCGCGTATCTTTAATTAAAAGAGGCGTTCGCCTACCTATCTGCGAAATAAAAAGACGCGATGTGTACAGAGGGTGTCGCGATATTAAAGCACCGCACCCGCCTGAAAGACTCGGGATAAATAAAGATGTTACATTGTTCTTAACGGCCAATCAAGGCGCAGATAAAATCCCGCGCGTCCAACTGATTCGAAATGTCGCTTTTCTTTACTCCTTCATTTACTCAATCATGTCCTTTTATTGTCTTATTCAGCGATTTAATTTAATTTAAAAGTGTGACACAAAAGGATATGAATAAAATTAGCTTTTTAATACTTAAAAGTCAGTATTTTCATGATATTTTTTTTTTTACAACTCGATTGCAAATCATATTCTTTGCAATAGAGCAAAAGATAGACAGTCACTACGTTTTCGAATCATAAAATTAGGCTCAAGTTTTGTGTTAAGTTGTTCCCATGATATATATATGGCATAGCAAATATAACAGAAAAATACACAAATTCTTATATATTGAAAAAATTTTGACTAATTTTCTAAGAAAGTTAAAACTCTGTACTTGTGGATATTTCAAATTTTTATTACCCAATTTTATTTGTTTTTTCTCCGTACTTTGCATAATCGTGTAAAAATTAATAGGATATTAAATATAATGGATACATTAGCAAGCTGAATTAGCGATAATGAAATGCATGGTTAGCGGAAGGTACACGAAACAAAGATCAGATTGAAAGAGATCCGACGGAAACCCGTAAAAAATTACGCCTGTTATCTCCTTCCGGTCACGCCTTGCTTATATAAAGACTATATTAAAACGAATAAAAATGAACAAAAATATTGTTTTTGGTTCAAAGAAGATTTCATGACTTCCTGACTTTAATTCCAACCGCCCATAATTTTTTCGCCCCAGCGTGGCCGCGAAATATGTATTGTCCGGTTTATTTTCTTCGCATGCATTTTTTAAATTTATTACTTCTGTCATTTGCATTATTTGAAAATTTTTAATATTATATTTTTTATTCATATCATTATGTTTCGATGCTTCGATATCCATCTTCGTCAAAAATTTGACATTCATATTTTTCACATGTAATATTTATCTCTTTTCGCTTTGTATAATTTTTAGTATGTTTTTTTACAATTAATTTTTAATAAAAATTTTTAATAAAATATTTTATTTTTAACACCGCTATACATATCTTTCTCTTTAAAATCTCTCTGAAAAATGATTAATATAATGTCATAAAGGAAACGAATTATATAATTTCGCGAAATTTTACATATCATATAAACGTTGATTATATCTGCATATATTAAATATCATGATATTACAAAATCTTGCTTAAATATTTAAACTTTCCCTTTTTTTTCTTTTTTTAGCTACCAGTCTACGTTGCGTACCTTTATTTATCCGCATAAAAGTGCCATAATGAGGCTGCGATACGGACATAGCGCGAAAATTACAAACGTAGTTATAGACACTATATCGAATAATGTCCGCGTCCGCCAGAGGAAATCACGGCGGAATCATCCAATTAACGAAATACCTAATTTTCAATGAAATTCCCATTATGCTGCATACGGGGATAAGCTTTAATATTAAAGCATTTTATTAAAATGTAAAATATTAAAACACTGTAATGCATCCAGTCCGGCTCGTCAAATAACGTCCGTGTTTGTACTGCAAACGTTTCGTGCGCATTTGCAGCCCGGAAACAAATTATATCATTTCCGATCCTGCTTACCGTCCTCGCAATCAGTAAATATTCCGCCGTGCGAGCAGGAATTTAAAAGTCATCATTAGCTAGTTGATGACATTTATCGATATTTTAATTTTGATAATAAGAATTTGACTGTTGATTTAAGTAACCGAAAAACAAATTATAAAGTAAAAAAATTATTTTTCAACATTTTATAATAATATAAGTCGTTCAATTTTAATCGAAATTGTACAAATATATTCATTATAGATATTTTCACGAGGTGTTATAAAAAAAACACAACGAATATTCTGTAATAATGATTGATACTGCACAGTGATTAATTTTTTTATAGCGCGATATTTTCTAAATTTATAACTTTATAAAAGTAAAATACTATAAATGATATTTTGTTAAAACGTCATTATATTGTTTTTTAATAAAATGTAAGTTATAGATTATTTATATGCATTTATTTGAGTTGCAAAAGAATCATTAAGAAATTTGCTGCAAATCATTTTTTGATGAAAGAAACTTATATATACATCGAACTTTAATTTTTAAATATAAATAATCATTATTATGGGATAAAGAATAATAAAAAAGTATAATAAAAACAAAGAAAAGATAGTGAATCAGACTTTTTTACATTGAGGATGTTACTTTGATGCGCAAACAAGCCGTCTTTTCTCTGTCCGGAAACCGCGAGAATATCGCGAGTTCCCTCGTCTATTTTTACAAGTCGACCCTTAGGGGTCAAGATTTGTGAGGGCGAGGGAGGCCCCTTCTTTGCGCTGTCGACGTGAAACATTTGTCGCGATCAAATCCTCGTGGCTTCGAGCACCGGATCGTCGTCTTTTGTCAAAATAAACGAGCCAATCGTTCAAATTGTATGTTTGAAAGAACAAGTTGAAAAATTAGAAATTTATTTGTTTTATTACGAAAGTATGTTATCATTCTTCTACGTTTCCTCTCGTCCAACATGATTTTGATTTCTTTAATAGCGTTTTATTTGTTTAAAGTTTATACACTTTACTTTTATGTACATTTTATTTTCTAAAGTTATTAATTTATCGAATTTAAAATTACAGAAATGCAAAAAAATTAATAACGTAGGAAACCTTGACAATTCGAAGTTTTGAGTTGTTCGCATAGAAATTATTCCATTCTATTTTTTGAAAAGACGTCACTGGACGTCACTATTGTCGGAAAATACCAAGCAGGTGTGAACGTTCAACAAAGGACGTTTATTTTCGTACACTCTATGGAATTCGTGTTGGAAAATAATATTTTTTCCTGATTCACAAATTTCTCTATTCGTTTATTATGCATACATTTTTTAAACGATATTGCAATAGAATCGGCTATCGATTAAGCAAGATGCAATCATAAAAAATTATAATAATTACGTATAGTTAAAATTAAAGTTATAATTACTTTATAAGAGATTATAAAATGATAATTATAAAATTATAGTTACTTTATAAGAGATTGATATAGATATTTATGTAATTTATAAATGGTAAAAAGAACGTTTTGGATCGTATGTATATAATTTTGCACAATAGAGATTATATCTTTCATTTGAAAATAAAAGAATTTCTGTTACAGCGCGGAATTACAATTAAATTTAATATCCAAAAATTTCATTTACTTGTTCGAATAATTTGTCGATTAGCAACAAGTATAAATGGCAATTTTCAGGGGACAAATTATCGCTAAAGCGGCGTTTAATCAAGTAACCTATAGATAACGATTGAAATCAAAAAACAAAAGCTCATTGAAAGTTACAGCGCTGATTAAAGTATTCAAAAGTTTGCAATTGGCACGTTTATCAGCGGAAGGAAGGCGCATTTTAAACGTGAAAATTCAATTTGTCGCTTATCCTGACAGTGATATCGTCGTTTAAGTAGACATGCCTGCCTAATTAGATTTCCATGATATCGTCCGTCGATCCATCGAATCTATTTATGATCGCTGTCGGCAGACGAAGAACGATTTATTATTACAGGACAGCGAGATCGAGAGATTTCGTTGTGTAAAGAGGCTAATTCGGAAATGACGATAATTCGAAAGCTATTCAAACTGGAACGAGCGCGATGCAATTTGAATCGGTATGAATATTAATGCGCTGCAATTTCTTAAAATTTCATTTCTCTAAAAATATTTTAACTTGTCAAATATTATCAAATATTATTATATAAAATTTAATACTGTCTGTAATTTTTTTATTACATTGGAAAATAAAGTTTAGTTGTCTATGTTTGAAAGTTGTAAGTACATTCGATTTTCAATCATTATTTTACAGTAAATATCCTTTAAAATTATTAATGTAAATTATTGCAATTTCTTTATAATATATAATTTTTATTTAACGTTGAAAATTCAATCTTTTAAAAGAAATATATTTGGAAGACATATATAAATATTTCTGTAATAAGTCTAAATGTTGAATTTGGTCATTTAAATACTTTAGTAAAATGAGCTTTTCTTGCAAACACGGGAAATATATTCTTAGCGACAATTTGAAACTGTCTGGAACCCAATGTGGAACATTTACATTGATTTAAGAAAATTCAATCGCAAGGAGATAATCCTCTTCACGAAATTATCCCCGATAGAAATGCAATGTAACTGATAAATCTCGTGTCATTCCTTCTTTTGCGAGTCGACTTTCTTTATTGCATCGTCGCGACGTTAATTCCACCGACTTCCGTTATCCGCTGATACCGTGCTCGCAAGACAGACTGCGATTATCATTCAGGAATTTTAAAATGCATGCAAAGTGCATGTACGCATTTACGCGTCGTCGACTCTCTGTTATTTTATTCCGAAGTCGCGGCAGCTTACGACCGATTAAGACCGATGAAGGAAACTCGAGGCACCTAATTATGCAGAGTGTACCTAGGTGTGTATACCTTGCAATCGACTAGGAGGTGAAGATCTATCTTTATATTTTACACGATCTTTCGCACAGAATATACAAAAAATTTGAGAAATATTATAATTAAATATTATAATTAAATAGCAATATTATAATTAAATAAATTGCTGCAGAATTTAAAATTAATTATATAATATAAACATAATAAATAATATAAAAATATAAAAATAAAAGTTATATTTTCCAAGATTTTTTTGATAATTATATTTCAAGTCGGGTTAAAATAAATTGTTTTATAATATTATTTCTAGGAGAGAACAAGCTTTTAGATTTCAATTCGATAATTAACGTGCGTAGTGTTTTACACAAGAAGCCAAGAAGCGTCGTGTAAAACGCAACTGAATAAAACGCAGCTTGGTGTATCCGGTCAAGGATGGACGACCCCTTTCGTCTGTTTCCCCTACGACTGTACGGCTCCTCGCAATAAATATTTAGCACCGTATAAAGGCTTTCAGCATCCTTCCAGCACGACGACGTTATGAAGCCGCTTTGAGATACGGTCGATTAACGCGTAATTAAAATCAACCGTAGGAATCCGGCGGCGTAAACTTTTCCTATAAGTTTATGCATAGTTTACTTCTCCAGGCTGAGCCGCGACACACTACGAGGTGTGCAGGATGCAGGCGGTGACAAGTTTTCGCGATTAATTATGCATTCCCGTCAGAGTGTAAGACGTGAGATAGAAGTATCCCGTTGGAGTACCGCGGGCTGTTTGCGCTGCTCTTTTTCCCCCCCTAATCCCTCGTACCCTCTCGCGCGGCTATTTTTCCTTTCTTTTTCTTCCCTTCTCTTTTACTCGTCGTTTTACGGAGCGATAAATTGCGAGTAAACGAGCCGGGCTCGCGTTGACCTACGGCGGCGGTTTTCGTTTCGCGACTCGTTCCTGGGCTTAATGCAATGCGCGCGTCTCGACGGCGATTCGTTGCGGAAAGTAATTACGAGGCGAGTTGAATACTTTTTAAATCGTGTTAGCCGATATCTTTCAAGAAGTGGAACGTTCCCCCCTCCGTCTTCGGGTGATTCCATTCTTTGACCGCGCTCGAGATGCTAAACCCTCATTTTCGAGGACATCAAAGAGCCTTCGAATGCATTTAATTGTCATACAAGAAAGAATTTCTCTTTATTTTTACTCCTTTTTTTACTAAAAAGCATTTTATACTTTGTATTGTAGTATTAAATTTATTTTTACTTTAAAAGTTTGAAAAAAAAATTTTTTTTTAAATCTTGATTGTCAATGAATTTGATGTAATTGAAATTATTTTATTATTTGTTATTATAATCAATTAATTAATTTGCTATTATAATTAATAGGAAGAAATAACTATATTGGATATGATCTTGGATATAGCACTCGGCGAAATAAATTAAAAGATTTTATAATATTTTATAATATAATTTTGTTCTATAATCAATAATTTCTTAACAAGTTTTCAAATGAATAATTTTTTTTCAGTGTTAATAGGCGATAGCCAAATATTTATCCGATAAAAACAATCTCGTTGCGCAATTTTTAATTAAATTTAATTGCTTTGAATCTCCTTCTGTTTTAGGCAAGAAGAAATTTCCCTCAGATCCATCTTGCTGCCCGGTATGCGGAGTGACAGTGAGACCTCAAGAATTAGAACAGCATTTTGCTCAAGAACTTGATCGACTGTACAAGGTTTCTACGACACCCTTAAGACCTCGATCTTCGAGATCAACCTTGCCACCGACGCATCCACAAGATCATCCCCATGGCCCGATGCTGCACGCCCCATCGGCGGCGGATGGTACCCCTCAGGGTAGATGGGAAACGTACAAGAGGATTAAGGCCAATAGACAAGTAATTCATTGATTATTATAATTTTGTTTCTATGATCAATAATTTCTTAACAAGTTTGTAGATCAATAATTTTTTTTCAAAATTCTTTTCTTTATTTTCATTTCTATTTTAATGCGATTCGTCTATTATTCCGCGTCTTCAATCTTAAAACGATTAAATTTATAATAAATCAAATTACATTTAAATCAAAGTTATTAAATATGCTTTAACCAAGATTGTAGTTTCGCTGAAGCACGAAAATCAATTAATATAAAGAAAGAAAAAAAGAATGAGAGAGAGAGACAAATTTTAACGAATATAAGATTTAAATTATAGCGCAAAATAATCAATATTTCAAAAGATTATTATTGTACGTATAGGATTTTAGGATTTTCACATTTCTGATTAATTATTAATAAACGAATCGATACATAACTTCTTTCCACATCTAAATTAAAAGAAAATTGACCCAGCAATTTAAATCATGTAATCTATCTAAGACAAGAAAAATTTGCCATTTTTCATAGATTAAATTTCAAGATTTCAGAAATAGAGACTACACTAATTGTATTCGAACTAACGCAATTGAAACCTTACATCAAGATTATATGGAAAAAATATTAGATTTTTTTATTCCAATTCTAGAGATATTTTAATTAAAATACATTTGATATCAGAATAAGTTAAGATTGCTTAATAGCACCTCGACGATATACCATCAATATAATCGTATTTTTTACCCCATCGCTTGATATAATATATGTGCGTTGCTATTCTTTCTTTTCGTGCAGGCTAGAATACGCGTTAAGAATCGGAAGAGAAAAGCGGACGAGGCGTCCTGTCCGGTTTGCAACGAGAGATTATCTGGCACCCCGGAGGAATTGAATCAGCATGTCGATCGATGCTTGAATAAGCAGAACAATGGGAATCCGGCCGGGCAGAACGCGAATCTCGACGAGGAGGAGGTCGATGTCGAGGGTGATGCCGAGACCTTCGAGGAATACGAATGGGCCGGTCAGAAAAGAGTGCGTGCCTCTTCTATGCTCGTCGGTGGATTCTCTGGTAAATTTACATTTATGGCGTTTAATTACGCGAATTTATTATATGTGCAGAGGCAAATATGTACATTGAATTTGCGATTATTAAGCACACATAATGTACAGTTCCATTTATTTAAATTATTTTTTTATTTATTTATTTAACTGAATATAGAATATTAAATACATGAAACTGTAAAATAAATATATATTCGATGATTATGAATTGTACAATAGTTAGTATTTAATTTGCATTCTGACGGGAAAAAATATACCGTTCGAAATTAATATAGAACGTTATTTTAATAGAGAGGATTTGAATTTCTGTAGCGAAAATTTGTCTCACATTATCTGCGAATTTACAGATTTATTTAATAAAATTTTATCGACACTTTAACTATGTATGTCAAAAATAATTACTAAATTAAGATTAATATTAGATGTAATTTTTCGGAGTGTAACTTTCTTCATTTTATATCAAAATCTAAAATTAACATCAAACACATTTTATAAAAGAATTTAAAATTGCAATCAATTGAATATTGCATAATACACATTTAATCTTCCTTTCAACGACACAACTCTTAAATTACGTAGGATATTACTTTTGTAGAGAGGAATTATTTCATTACATAATATGTATAAAACATATTATTCGCGTCATACAGCCGATTACATAATCTTTTCTCAACTCTACGCTTTCACGCAATTTCTCATCGACGCGCTAAAAACTCGTCGTTCTTTCGTTTCGCAGCCACAGGTCTCGCGACCTCCTCGAGCAACCGCTCCGGCGTCGGGGGCGGGGGCGGCAGCCACGAGGACGAGGACGTGGACCTTGTGGTCGACGGCGACGATGCCGCCGAGTTCGGGCCTGCTCAATATTCCGAGGCAGACGTGGTCGCGCCGCGAATCGACGGCACGCCTCGCGAACAGAAGGAACGGGACGCCCTTCGCGAAGCTGTCATCTCGCCAAACGCGCCGCATCCGCCGCAACAATTGACCCCGGATGCCGGACTGACGGCGCAGGGCCTGGTCGAGGTGAAGCCGGAACCGGGCACCACGACGCCCGTCGCCCAGCAGAACGACCCCGACGAGGGAGCCTCCGTGTCGCCCAGAAGAGACGGCGACACGCCGGTCATGGAGGCACTTCGCGGCCGAATCCGCGAGCTCGAGGCCGAGATGCGCGGACAACTCTTCAAGTGTCTCATCTGCATGGTAAGTTAATCAACAAACACTTAATTAATCTGCATAAAAACGAATAAGATGATTGTTTCTGAATTTTAAATGATTTATACCTCAAATTTTGTGTCTCTGGTTTATCGTGAGATGTTTGAATGTTTAATTCGGAGCAGTAAACACACAAGAATCTCTATAAGAAAATAAATCGTACAATATAAATATGTAATATTTTAAAAAAATTATAAATATTTTTTCAAAACTGGATGAGTATTAGAAGTGCACTCATAATGTCGCTTTAGATTTTCACGACAGGAAAACAAAGTGTCAAATTGAAACACTTACTTTTCGTTAACTGAAATAATTTTAAGGAATAATTTAATATTGGAATAATAAACAAACATCACAAAATACATATAATATATAAGTGAAACAAATATAACAATGAAAAATTGGTTTTAGACTTCGAAACGATTATTGAACAGCCGCGTATAAAAATTGAATCAACTTTTGAACGCTAATGAAGCACACGGTTATAATCGAATCATTGTAATTAGATTATCTTTATAAATAACTAGTCGGTAAAGAATCAAATGAAACAAATATGAAAAATGGCTCGGAAAAACAGCGCGTTTATCGTATTTTATATCATTTTTTATGTCCTTGTAATATTGCATTATGCGCATTATTTTGTCGCGTTTTATCCGGTATCTGGTAACGCGCGTTTCGCGACTCGTAAATAATTGTAACGTGATATAAAACCGGCGCATAAAACTTGACCGCGTTTCGGTGGCGGCCTGAAATATTTAAATCGCCGAATAAATTATTCCTTAACGTCGTATGAATTAACGAAGTAGCGAAGGAGCATTACGTGTAATATCACCGCCGAGTGTTTTCATCGTCCGAGACGCGATATTACCTGCATCCCCGGATTTGCTGCACTTCATTAGGTAGGTTCGCGATCGCACGAAATAACTCGTCACGCGAGATAAGACGGTGAGCTTGGGAGCGATGGTAATAAAACGCTCGAGTGTATCGATCAGCTGGTTGTCGTTATCCTCCGCCAAGATAGGTAAATGACGAACGTATTCTCGATCCTGGAAGGAATGCCGCTTACGTAACAACCACTAGCAATAATCCTTTTAATTCATCTCACGAGTAGGATGGGACACGTCCCAGCTAAAGGTCCGACTCGACTCGTGATCGTTATAAATCTGTTTATTTTATTTTACCTTGTTCATCTGTTATCGCGCCTGTTATGTCTTCGTTACCTTCGCTTCGTGAGAAGTCGAACCGGATTGAAATATCACGAAGGTTCGACTCCGTTATTAATCTAATGAGATACTAAACTCTCTCAATTGCAGGAACAATACAAGAAACCAGTCACTTCGGTGTGCTGTTGGCATGTGCACTGCGAGGAATGCTGGCTGCACACGCTGGTAGGTCTATTTTCTCTTTATAATAGTGTACTAAATTCTCCAGATTATTTTTTACGTGTATTTCAAGAGGATTCAATTTAATTCTTCAAGAAAAGATTTAACTTAATCGTCTTGAAATATATTTTGAAAAATATTTTAGAGAATTTTCCGAGAAAAAGAAGACTTTTAAGTCAAATATGTCTTGGATTTGCAGATTATTTTCGCAAAATATCTAAACCAGTCGAGTCTATCAAATATTTTCTGTATTATTGCACTCAAATGATCATAATTAATATTGAATTCTAAATCTAATTCTCTTTCATAATTATTTGAATTTTATTATTAATCAATTATTTATTATTAATTTATTATTAATCAATAAAATTTATTTAAATTAATATATAAATAAAATTATCAGTATCTTTCTTTATTTTCAGAATTATCTGCCTAAATAAATAAGCATTTGAACGGTCAGGTGATGATTCCAGTCTTGAAATCGCGAAATGAGATTTCTTACTGTTGTTGCAGGGCGCAAAAAAACTCTGTCCACAATGCAACATGATAACATCGCCGTCTGATCTGCGGCGCATCTTTATGTGAATGAATCAGCTCGACATCCCCATGAAGAATCCATGATTCAGCCGGGATTCTCGGGCAATGTTATCAGCGAGCGCGTCTCGCTCCTGTAAATACCTGTATATTTCTTTGCGTTACGTAAATTAACTCTTTAGAATTAATATGTACGTTTACGCATCATAGAGCTAGTAAATTAACTTCGTTAGTTCTTAACAATCGTCAATCGAGCGTCGCTCTAGGGTCACCCGACACAGTTTTGTGCATCAATCATCAATAAAATCAGCTATCGCGGCCGTATTCATTCGCAAATTTCAAATGCGCCTTCGTTCTTTCCGAAAAGTTGTGAGGTTTGCGTTCATTTTTACACGTTTTCCTTCCGTCAAGTCGATTATGAACAATTTCTTATCTCATAATTCAACGATGCATCATTTGTTTTTAACGACTTTTATGACGGTGCATGATTTGTTCTTGACGATTCTCTGTCAAAATGAGATATTATAATTCTGTTTTGATAATGACTTTTTAATTTTGACCTTTTTGATACTTGAAACACTTTTGCGACAATGACTCTTGCTATGTTTTCACACATACAATCACGAATATATTAAAAATAATTCCTTACAAATGTAATTGATAATTCTTTGAGCGTCAGCAATTGCATCACATTGTATTATAAACTTCACGTGTACACCTGAATTAATGAATCCAATTGTCATTGTTTGTTAATCACGTGGTAAAAGCGATATATCGATCTTCATCGACGAAAGTTGCGCGCGTCATACGCTCTACGATATCTTCGTTTCACAAGCGAGATTTTACAGATTCTTAAGATTACGCGAAAGGACGACGCGAAAGGAAGTCGATCGCTATTATTTACAATTTTTCGTTGTGACTTGAATGTATGTTTCGGTAAAATGATTACGTAATCAAGTTTTCTTTTGAGCGATCGGCCTTTGACGCGTCGGCCGTTCGGTATAATTACCGGAACTTTTAGATCATCGCCAAACCAGTCTCTCGCGATGCACCAGCGAATTAATGTAAATACACTAATCGGATCAAGAGGAGAAAAGTAAGTCCCCCGATCGCTGTTCTGTAATCGAAATAAACGATCATGGAATGTACTATGCGCTGCGTTTGTCACGAATTATTTCTTCTCCCTGGTCAAATATCAACGATCCAAATATTCTCGTCGCAGAAGAAGACTCGGCAGGTACGTGCCAAATAATATTTAATATTATCTCTGAATTGCCAAACGTTATATTTCTCATTTTAAATATATCAAGAATAAATATTCTAACGAAGAAAAATTAGAAGAGGAACATTTTATTGCAATATTTTTTTGTATAAAAAATGAAAACGCAAATTAATGCTGACTTCAATGAAATATATACATAATTTTTTTCTAAAAACAATTTTTCTAAAAAAACAATTTTGTATATTTTTCTAAAATAGATAAAGATATACAAAAACGTGATAATATCTAAAGTCTTTTAAAGTCTTTATTAATTGCCTAACGCCGTATTTAGGGACTCTCATTTGGATAGACAAATCTTCCAAAATAAGAGAACCAAGTATAACTTTTAAAATAGATAATACTATTGTGAAGCGAGATAACTAGAAAGACATAATCTTTCAAGTTTATCCTTGAATCGCGAATAAAAAATTCAACTGCATCGATATATTTGTCTACAGTTGAAAGAAAATCGTACGATCTCTTAAAAAAAACGCATTATGCGCCGCGAGTTTTGCAAATGTCTAGCGTTTAATTTCCGCTTCTTATCTCCGCGCTACCGCCCTGAAGAAACGCTCTGATTAAAGCGGAAGCGGGACCGGCGAGAAGAAGGGTCACAGGGAGAGCGAGGAGAGGTCATCGTGCGGAGGTGGAAAAAGGGTCACGCAAAATGGCGCGTCGGGTTTACGAGCTACGGTAATAGGCGAACGGGAACGGGAAGCGGCGGCGGAAGTGGAGGTGGCGAAGACGGAAGTGGAGGAGGTAGCCGACGGCGGTGAAAGTGGCAGCGAAGGTGGAGCTCGACATTGCGCTCCGTATGGATCTGCGGCGGTCACGAGAGGGGAAGGGAAAGAGTGCAGTCGGGGGGGATGCATTTGGGGCGCAAAGGGACGACGACAAGTCGTTCGACAAGATGGTGGCTCGGTATGCGAGCGCAACCCCTCTCCGCAAAAAGAGGGTGTCTATGGAGTCGTCCTCTCTTACTTCGTCCAGAGATCGTTTCGCTTTAGATAAATGACGTGTCATAATCGAGGGGGAGAGAGGAAAGAAGATGTTTCTATAATATTTATAATTATCGAATAATTTTAAAATTTAACTGGTAATTATGGACATTACAACGGTTAAGAAGCTACCCCTTTTATTTTGTTAGAACCGCTTTTACTGAAAATATTAAATAAATAAAAATAAATGGAAAAAAATATAATAATCTTTCAGACATTATATATGATGAACTTAATCATTGGATTTTATTCTTCAAAGCAACGTTCATTATTCGATTGCCTTAGATGAATAAATTGATGATGGTATTCCTAGTGAATCACTGAATAACACTGAATTGATGATGGTGAATAATCTTTACGACATTCTCTGTTACACGCTAATAATCCTATTATACTTATATTGCGCTTTTACCAGTCATTCCAATGTTTCTTAATGATGTTTTCCAGCTTCGCTCCAATTCCTGCGCTCCAGTTCTATCATTATCATTAATCTAATCATATTCGCGCCTGTTGGATCGGCCGTTTCGAGATCCAACCGATATCACGTTTTCCATTTAGCACTTTTACCAGCCACTTCAGGTTACCTCCTACCGTAAACGTGTTCTGAAGAAGGTGAACTGCAGAAAAATCTAGCTAGCGGGTTCACCGGTAAGAGATAGTCGATAAAGGAAAATGTCAGAGTCGCTCCCGGAGGTGAATGACGGCGGTGGGAATGGAAAAAGGAAAGAGAGAGAGAGAGAGAGATGAAGCAAGGCGCGGTTGCGGAAAAGGTCCGGGAAATCCGGTCCAACGACATACCTCCCGAAAGATGGGCTCGTAGGTGGAAACGGTGAAAGCTCCGCCTCCCTCTACCCTATTTTCCATCGTGCCGCGACGCATTTTCCTACTTCACGCGCGAATTCACGCACAAGAAGCTCGGCCAGCTCGTTTCCCCGCAGTCAATCCTGCGGAATGCCACGAGAGAGAGAGAAAGAGACATTTTCTCTCTCCTTCTCTTCCGTCCCTTTCTGAGTCATTGAACTCTATTCCATCCCGCTGCATAGAAATGAAAACGCTCAGCGTACCGCCAAACTGTCGGCGATACTTTGTATAGCGAATGGAGGAAGAAGCAATGTTATTGTAAGATGTGTGAAGCGATGGGAAAACATGGATAAGATAAGCGGTTATAATAATGGCGGATAAGGGAGAAAATATACAAAATGCGCAAACATACATTCGAAAGATGTCTAAATGTTTAAAGGAAACCCTTTCGAAAAGATATCCTGGAAAAATGATACTTTTTTAGACCTTAAGTTTGTTAGAACCTTTTTGACTGATACCAAGAAAAAGATTTTCATGACTGACAGCTTATTTTTTTTTAAATTGTAATATATAACATATAAAAGGCATCTACCAATATTCATTATAAAATAGCTCATTGAATATTGAACATTGCATATATTCCTTTCTCCCTTTTTTCAAACGATATTTTCGTATTCTTCCAAAATTTCGCGTCTCCTTAATAAATTATATCTATAAAGAATAGATTCTTGGATTAATCATGGCAGCATTAATCGAGTTTAAAAAAGGATGCAGTAAAAGAAATTAAAATTTTCTCTTGCTACTTGGGAGATACATCTTAAATTAAGTCTCTAAAATAATCTACACAACTTGCACTACTGAATTTTATCGACAAGCGAATTTACATTATATTTTGAAGTTTAAAAAAATATCACGTTTAATTATAGACTATCCTCTATTAATTGCAGTTTGATAACAAACTATCGCGCGCGCAATAGCAATTATATTACATGATCTCTCGACAACGTAAATTTGGGTAAAATTGTCCAGATCATCAGACCTTGACATAAGTAAAGATTTTGTACTTTTTGATACTTTTAGACGCTTGATTTGCAGCCCTTCTAAAAGATCGAAACCCTAAGCCTAGGCATCTACTGATGGAAAATCCGTCATTGATCGATGGGATCATATTCAAGATCGTATCGGGCAATCATGACTACGTCGATGATGACATCAAGTCGAGCCATGCCGCTTGATACTTGGCGCCGGATGCCAGCTCGACTCGTGCACACGTGGCAGCCGTCCGGAAGCGTCTGGCTGCACCCGCGGCGTCGTCGGTCCCCCCGGTGGAGGCTGATCGGGGCGTGTTTTTCCCTCGACGAGTCCCGCGGGCGGAAGGGATGACTCCGGCGTCGGCAACACGGCGCAAGTCGGCATCCGCTTCCGACGCCTGCGGACTCGGCCGGCATCGCGCGCGTTGCCGCCTACCATCCCGACAAAGGGGGGACAGACCGCGTCTGAGAGGCCTTCCCGTCCTCGCCGCTCGTTCCTCTCGCCGCGCGGCACCTTTGGCGGGCGTCGCCGCCAAAGCCGGGCGAGCTCCAGGTGCGCGTTCCACTCTCGCGGCGTCTTCGCCGCGTCGCGTCGTTCCATCTCGCCCGCTCGAGCCCCTCCACCTCCTCGACGCTCTCTCCCTCCAACACTCGCGCGCTCGCTTCTTTCTCTTTTCTTTTTCCTCCTTCTTCTCTCTACTTTTTTTATTTATTTTTACGCCACGCTCCGTTTCTGTTTATGAATTCTCTCCCGAGAGAGTGGAGAGGAGCACGCGCAAACGCGTGCACGGATTGAGAACGAGAAACGCGCAGTCGACCGAATATTTTTGCGCACAGGTCAGGAAAGTTTGCCAAATTCGATTTCCGCTTACGTGAGATAATTGGAGGCGATAAGAGACGATGAGGCGCTAACTGCTGCGTCTATAACGTTAGCGGTACTGCTTGAAGAGAATTATTTCATTTATATTTAGCTATGTTTAATTATTTTATAAAAAGTATAAATAAATGAATAATTAATCTTTTTCATCATTCTCCTTCGCTGATATGTATTTGTTTGGTTTAAACTCGGCTTATAAACATGAATTAAAAAAAGAGCATCATTAGATGAGATTTATCAGATTATGTGAATACTCTCTCTTTATTTTAATTTTTTAAAAGATTAATTATTATCATATGACGATAGCTATTTTTATATATTTTTTACTCACTTAATTTTTATAATTGAATTTTATTAATTTGAAAAGTCTGCAATCCAGAATCTTAACAAGATCTTGTCGCTTATATGACAGAATCACACAGAGAGCAAAAGAAAAAAGTTTTTATATTAAAAATAAAATAATTATTAATTAAATTATTAAAATATGTATCAAATTTTATCTGGTTTATAATTTCTTTCTCTCTCTCTCTCTCCTCTCTTCTCCTTTTTCTTATTTTTAATAAATTAAAATGAATTGTAAAATTGGATTTAAAAGAAAGAGCAATATTAATATTATATGTTAAATATTGAGAAACTAGAAACATTCTCTATAAAAAATCTTTTTGATTCATATAATATGCATATATAGTTAAAAATCATAATTCTACGTTTACTCCAAAAAGAAATTATGCTAGTTTTTGCATATTTTCTTACAATTTTCAAGGTAATTGATACATAAATCATATTTACATAGAAACAGATCTTATCTCTCCTCAAGCTTTCCGTTTACAAAGATAGTTAAATGCGTGCAATTATGTACTCACCGATAAAGATGTCGCAGGTAAAGTGAACGCGGACGAATTAATTAATGCCGTTGTAAATGCGCAGCTGTAGCGTTATTCATGGTCTACAGGTGCAACACGGATGGCGACAAGTTACCTGCAGTGCACTTCCTGTTGTATGCAAATGCATTTGGTGGAAGTTGTCTCAACACATTAATTTTCGATATGACACTGACAATTGTGAGCGCTTTCGTCGCGCTTGCAAGTGTAAGGACTGTCTCCGTTCATAAATGCGCAATATTAATTATTCGCGAGAGACGCGACCAAGTTGTGATTACATTGTACTCATTCGTCGGCGTTCACTTTGTCTTACTATCTTAATACGCGATCTATTCAATAAGCCACGAGGACGAAAAAGAAGATAACTTACGTTAAATTGCGTGAGAATGCCTCGAAATAATGTAATATTAATGAGAGAAACGCGCGCGCGGAAGTACGCAACCTGATGGTTTCATAAGACAATTCTATAAAAAGTTGAGCTAATATTACATGAAAAAGAAGTTGTTCATTTTTAGAAAAATATATGCTACGTTATATGTAAAATACTGGTCAAAACAATGGTAAAAAAAACATTGTCTGATGAAATAATCATTTTAATCATTTAATATATATCATTTTTTCTCGTCATACATATACATATGCAAATTTATCTTTTATTCATATATTGTGATTTAAAAAAATATAATTATATATAGTTATATATAAGCAATAATAACATATATAATAACATATTCAAAAATTGGCAAATATATTGGCTAATCTATAGTCTTATACAGTGCGCTTTTTAATTTTTACTCAATTGATATAACGATTAAGAGTAACACACGCATCGAAACAAGCAAATTTTTTAGAGTAAGAAAGAATGTTTCTTAATTTTAGAAAGAGTTCAAATGTTTAAATTATAAAATTATCAAATTTTCTATTTCTATTTTCCATGTGGAAATTCCTCTTCTAAAATTGGTGTTTTGTTTAGTTTCAAATCTACATTATGCTATATTATAAATAAAAATCTAATTTTATCGCGCATTGTGCAATGCATGTCATTATTCTCATGATCGAGAAAGCTGCTAAGGATGGTGTGAACGAAGAATTCATATAATATATAATAAATATATTATTTATTTAATTTCTATATTATTATTATAATAATAATCAATTGCAGTATATTTAATCTATTTACTTAGTAACCGATGATATATAACATAATGTAATGTAATCAGAATCTGACGTGGATGTGAGGCATGACTGCGTCTTTGCGTGGCTTTTGTACGTGTCTTTGCATGTGTACGTGCATGTCATACATGTATTCTGTAAATGTATTTGCATCTAATCAAAGGCACAATTGGTGTTTTTGAACGAACGAGTAATTGACCTACGTATTTTTTTATCGTCGTATTAACTGTCGCTTCTATTCGCGGCTCTACTGTCTCAACAAGAATTGTCAATTCTAAGATGTCAAAATTATCCCCAGGTCCATGAATGGATGAGCGAATAAACTATGTCGATAACAAGTCATATCGCGATTTTATCGTCAATAGTTGTGTCCTAAATACAACTGCTGCTTTAGAAATCGAGCAATGCCGCGTTTCGACGTAAACTATTTTCAGATGGATCTTAATTCGCCAGTAATTTTCAAATTGAATTACGAATACGTCGGAAGTCTAGACATTTAATTCGTTTCTATTTTGGCGAAGTTTGATGCAAATTCCAAGACTTCAATTTACATCGAGACGAAGCATAGCTCTATCTTGCGTCGCTGCGGCTGCAGACGATTTGGATGTTGGACTCGGCTTAAACTTCGACCTTGTAGGGTGAGCCGGGGATGTGATCGTCGCCCCATTTCACGATCACGATGTATTCGCCCCGTTCGCGTACCAGGTAACTAACATTGTAGTTGTTGCGACCTGTGTGCTTCACGAATACCTCCTCGCATGGTCCTTTGGGTCCATAGACGCCCACGAAGAGAATATTGTTACCTACAATTACGACATCGATTGACGCACTAGACAATATACAATTTTCTAAGTGATAATAAAAACCCTATAAAATTAATTAACTCTCCATGCTACAAATATATTGAAAGTATTTCTTTGGATGATAGAGAAGATATGGATGTGTCGCTTTTTTAATTATAAAAAATAAATTTTTAGATGCCTGAACAAGTTGATGATTCCGATAATAGAACGTACCAGCATCTCCCGCGCTTACGGTGAACTGATTTTGTTTTCCTAAATAGGCCTTCTTGAGACCCATTCCTCTATTCGTCACCTTACTAGCGTCTGATTTGAATAACGGCAATACTGGACCAACATTCTTAGATTTCGATATCTTTTGCACGGTCTCGACGACGATCGAACTCGTCTCTTGCGCGCCTCTCTCCGCCAAATCCGCACCTGGAGTAAATTATATTTATTATCTTCTATTATCGTACGCAGTTTTATCGAATAATATAACTCGTACATATTAGAACACGGTTATTAAGGATACGCACCTGTGCAAGGAACCTTGTACGGCGAGCCCACGATGTGGTAGCCGTTATATTTGATGCTGATGTAGTAATCGCCCGGTACCAAAGGCGTGTACCTGACCTTGTAGCCCTCCTCGACCTCGGTACAGTCCATGGCGACCTTGCTGGGTCCATCCACGGTGACACCCAACGCACCACTGCCCGCATTGCAGGTGTCGATGATGAAATCGGTCTTCTGTCCAGTCTTGATCTCCTTCAAACCGTTTCCGTAGGCGTGCAATGCCGCCGGATCAGCGTCTACTTTACCGACCTTGATACGATAAGGGCTGCCCGTTATGTGCACTCCGTTGAATTTGAGGTGGATTTGATGGATTCCGTTCTCTGTCGGCATGAATCTCACCGAGTACGTGTCCGCGTCGATGCTCTGGATGAAACAATCGTCCTGGATACCGCTCGGCGACACGAGCTGAAAGGGTAACGAATCGATTAATGTGACTCAAAAGGTCAACCTTTAGCTGGACATTTCCTAGCCAAAGGTACGATATCGACTTTCAAGTAATATCTAGAATAAAAATATAGTTTCTTTCTTGTAAATTTTTACAAATTATAATAAAAAAGACTATTATTTAATTTATTATCTTAAGATATATTTTTGATACTTAAATTTCATTCTCTTCATGAAATCTTCATTATTTTTCTTGTCTAACATTAAAACTTTTGCTTCTTTACTCTGATGCAACTTAAATGTTTTATGATTCATTAAAATTGATAGTATATAATTTTGCAAGATCCAATGTTTTCAAAATAAAATTACTGGACCTAAAAAACCAAGGTACAGAGAATAAAACATTGCTACTTTCAAATAAACGAACGACTTAAATCATTACAAAGTCAGAGACGCTATTTTATGTCGAGAATAAAAATATAATTTCCTTTTTAAATTGTTACGTATTGTAATGAAAAAAAATTAATATTATATAATAATATCTTAAGGTATATGTCTCATATCATAAAATACATTCTTCTTGACTTTGATACAATTTAAGCGTTTTATGATTCATTAAAATTAGAGAATTCTGTAAAATTCAATGTTTTTAAAATAAAATGAATGGACCTTAAAAAATCAGAGCAAGAAGAATAAAACATTATAAAAAGGATAAAACATTATAAAAACATTATAAAATTATATTATTTAATGATATCTTAACTTATTAAAAAAGATTATATTAATTATTAATATCTTAATTTATTAAAAAAGATTATATTATTTAATAATATCTTAAGGTATATGTCTCATATCATAAAATACATTCTTCTTGACTCTGATACAATTTAAATATTTTATGATTCATTAAAATTAGATATAATTCTATAAGATCCAATGTTTTCCAAATAAAATGACTGGACTTTAAAAAAACCAAAAGAATAAAACATTGCTACTTTCAATAAACATGCGACTTGAGAGAGAGATCGTTACAAAGACGTGAGACGGAGACGCTACTCTGTGTCGAAATCATCCTCCATGTGACTCATTCAGCTATGTACACGGTAAAAATATTCGCGATTCCACCTACGTAGCAGCGTCGTTTCACAAGCGCGCGAGTTATTTACGGCACTCCTCTCCTCTATTTCGCAAGGAGATTTATCGCGAGGAGTCACACTGGTTCGCGGATGTTACGGCACCTCGAATCACGCTTGTTACCAGCGCGGAACAAGGGCCAATGTATTCACCTTTCCATCCAGTTCACCCTTGGCACCGTTCTTGCGCACCAGGAACGTGTACGGTTTGTCGGGCTGCACCCCGCTCTCCGGGAATTGCGCGATTTCGAGCTTGTGCGCGTCGCCCATCGCCGGCGAGATGTAAACCTTGTGCGGCGAATCAGGAATGTGCTGATCGTTGAACTTGATTCCCACCCTGTATTCGCCTGAAAGCAAGCGACACGGTAAATTAATTAATTAATTTAATCATATAAATATGCGATATGTACTATTAGCATAGATGTATAATAGAAATAATTATATACATATATAAGAATATTTGTAATAATAATCATAACAATCAAAATAATATATATCTAAAAAATATGAACATGTATAAAAAAGAGGGAAGGTGGCGGAACTTTATATTTATAATTTAAATTTATTAATTAATTTAATAATTTTGTTATAATTTCGCTCTTAAAGTTAAATTAAATTAAATTAAATTAAATTTTAATATCCAAGAATGATAATTTTTGTGGAAAAAAATGATCATATATAAAAAAAAGAATGATAATTTTTGTGGAAAAATTTGATGTAAAAAATATATGATAAGAAATAAAATAAATTAAGATCGCAGATCAAATAAACTGTCTCTTATGAAATTAATATTTACATAGATTGAAGTGTACAATGTAGTTTTTTAAAATTATTTTTGAGTGAAGCGCGGCAATTGAATAAATCACGGAACGTTTGAGAGACGAAGTGTATTTCCTTAATTATTTTAATGACGCTCGACGCGAGGACACTCGCTCAAAGATCGAACTAACCCTTGTCCTCCTGAAATTCTTGCGGCTCGTTTCCTCTCAGGACGATTTGCGTGGTGGCTGTGAAGGTAGCCATTGACCCCGAATTTATGTCACCGATTTCGCCGGAAGTAAAGATCCAACGTCAAAGCTCGGTGGGCGAAAATAGGAAAGGAAGAAGAACTCGAGGATAGAGCCAGAAGGATTCGATCGGGGAGGGGGGGAGACCGACAAAGAAGGGCGCGAAAAGAAGAAAAGACAGGAGAGAAGAGGAAGTAAAAGGGAGGAAGAGAGAGAAAGAGACGAACAATCGCAGCTGCAACCGAAGGTTGGTCGCGTACCACTACTTTTCCACGGCACGATCCTGATCTCGATTCGTCCGCGAGCTTTCTCCCTCTCCCCCTTTCATTCCCCGTACCCCCGTGTTTCTGTTTTCGCGCCCCTATGCCTCCTCCGATGATCGCCCCACCGCGTCGTGGTCCGCTCTCCCGCGGGGCCCAAATATAACCATCGCGCGTTAATCCGCGTCCAGCCGCGAGTGGCCAACCGAGGCCAAAATATGGATCCACCTTAACAAATATAGACGGCGATATTTCGGGATCGGAACCGAGAGAGCTGGATGATCAACGAGACGAAAAGGAGGGTTGAGGCAGGGAGAACATGGAACGATGACGGATCAACGAGCGGCCGAGCCAGATTCATTAACACTTTGCGGACGGCCGACGTTGATCTACGTCCCCGCGACCATGGTGTAAACGTAAACCCGACCGCGCATAAATACACGGTGTCCCATCGACCAACGAAGGCTGTTTCAATAGCGACTTCCCGACGAACGAATCTAGTGTCAAAAATTTGCGAAAATCTTGTGCAAGTATTTAACGAAGCTCTGAGAATCTTCTAATACACTCTTATCCAGGACAGATTAGAGATAAAATTAATATATTAATATTATATATATTAATTAATACAAAAAGAAGATATATTTTTCAATCACACTTTACGTATTAAATTTTACAGAAATTTTTAAAAATATAATATTGATTTCGAAATTCGCACAACAATATAATGTTAGGAAAGACATAAACAAATATATTGATCTCAGAAAATATCAGAGATCGGCAAAATAATGCTTGCTTTTTGCATCTAGAAGTTATCAAAAATATCTAGACGTTATCGAAAATATGAAATATAAATCGAAAATATAAAATTGTTGAACATGTAAAGCGACGTTTCGTTTCATCCTAGTGAAATATTGAATGTGATTTAGCTGCATGAGTAAATTCGCGTAAAATTAAAGCCAACAGGCGTCCACATTGTGGATGATTTAACTCGCGCGAGTATCATTGGCGATCCACAGAATTTGCGCGGAGATAATTTTGGATGAGCTTTCGCAAGTCACTCGAACGGCGAGTCGCAATTGATTATGTACATGCGGCAAATAATCCATCGCGATATAAAGTGTGCGCGTGATAAATCGCCGGACGATCCGTCTTGTAGCAAAATTATTTCAACGAACGAGTCTCTTAAGGGACGCGGCGTTACTATCTCAAAGTACAAATGATTTTGGGCAACTATGATGGCAAGCAAGAATAGTATATCAACTTTGGCGAATGGCCATCTTTGCCATTACTTTGTGGCATTTTATTGACACTTCGAATGACAGCGTGGTATCTTATATTTGCCGATATTCTTTGAAAGTTGCAGTTCCAAATTAGCGGTCGGATATGCAAATGTGTCATGTGTTGGCTATTTCACATCTTTCATTGAATTCAGAGAAGACTGAAATAATTATAACTGAAGTTCTACTCGCATTTAAAGCTTGTATAGTTTATATTATTAATTTAAATTTTTTTATATAAAAAAAATTAATCGAATTTCCCAATTATTATGTTAGAGAATGTATGATTTATCTCTCAAATATGTGAAAAGCTAAAAAGTGATAAGAGAAAAAGAGAATATTCCATTAATATTTTATGTAAGTTTATTGTAAATTTAAAAGATCTTATTTGTGAAAACTAGATCTTTTTAATTACTATTTAATGACTGTTCTTTAAATATACCCACAGAACCAAAAATTGAAACATAAAGCAACAGAAAATTGAAACAAATTATATTGAAATATTCTATTTAATGATAGAAATATATCGTTATCACGTAAAACATTTTTATGACATGATCTAATTAATGTATTATATTCTTTAAAAAAAGCTGATACACACATCAGTTTTAATGAAAACACATTGAAAAAAAACGATAACTCGTTTCACTTGTAAAGGGATTAACATAAATGTAAAGAGCACACTCGTGACTTACCAGGTTCAGTAACGACGTAGCTAACATAACAACTGCCATCCTTACGATCCTTGAAATCTATCTGCGCCTTGCTAGGTCCCTCGACGGAGACAGCGAGAGTTCCCGCGCCCGCTTCTCTGGTCCAAATATTAAACTCGCAGGGCTCCCCTTGCTCTCCTCTCTCCAAACCAGATCCACCCGCGTGAACCCTATGGGCGCCACCATCTCGGAGAGGACCCACAGTGAATTGGAAAGGCGAGCCAGGGATGTGCATGGACTTGTAACGCACGGATACCGTGTGCACGCCGAGTTCCTTAGGCACGAATGCCACCGCGTAGATGCCGTCTTCGGCCTCTTTGATCTCAGCGTCTTCGGTGACACCGCCGGGGGAGGTGACGGTGGCAGCAAGATCGAAAGATGTAATTCCGGGCATTTTGAAGGTCAACTTGCACTGGCTACCGACCTCGGTAATGGGTACGGCCTCTCGTTGTCTCTGAATCTTCTCCCGCTGCCGATTGCTGCCCTCGCCGCTAACTTTGACAGTGAATGGCGATCCCTCGACATGGTGATCCGCGAACTTGAGATTCATGATGTAGTAGCCAGGCTCGGTGGGCTTGTAGGAGATGTTCAAGGTGCCGTCTTCGTTATCCTTGCACTGGATCTCGGCCTTACTCGGACCCTCCATCGAAAGAGACAAACCGCCGAAGCCGGCGTTCCTCGTGTCGATAGAGAAATTGTTCTCCACGTGAGTTTTGCCTTCCTTCAGACCAGGACCGGAAACCTTGACCTTTTTCGCGTCGCCGACCTCACGATCCTTCACGTCGATCTTGAAGGGAGAATTCGGCATGTGCTTGCCCATTTTTTTCACACCTACTATGTGCTCGCCAGCTTCGCGCGGCGTGAACGACACGCACATGTTGCCGCTCGGCATCTTTTTCAGGAAGCAGGGTTCCTCGAGACCGCTGGGCGCCGTAATGGACGCATTCAGGGACTTGATGTCGGCGTCGGACACTTTACCCGGTAGCTGCACCTCGCTGGAAGAACCTACGGAGATCTGATTCCTCTTGCGACCTTCGCCTAAAAACAGCAAATAATTTCCTCCTTATTCTTCAAGGCTACTTTAGAAAACACATGATAAGATGAAAATTTGAATTTTATAAGAAAGTTGAAAAACTACGGTGTTATAAAAATTGATATGCCAAAATAGTCACACAATAATAAATTTTTATAGTAAATTATATGAATATCTCAAGCTTCTTTTTGCAGTGTCTAAACCAATTCTGATGCACTTACCAGTAATTTTGGCGACGAAAGGGCTGCCATTGATATGCTTGTCACCGAATTTAACGGTGATCTTGTATTCTCCGGGAGCTGTGGGCAGATAAGACACCGACACCGTGCCATCCTTATTGTCATGACAGCATATTTCAGCTTTGCTGGGCCCTTCGACAGCCAGAGAGAGACCGCCTGCACCGGCGCCCTTTGTCGAGATGGTGAAATTTCCAGGTTCACCACAAACACCATAGACCAAACCTGGTCCATATGCCGTTACATATCCACTTGCCAAAGAGTCGACATGGAATTTAAAAGGAGAACCTAAAAATAAAAAATTGTGCATTAATATAAAATATATAAATGAAAAAATATATATAATTCATATTTATTTTTATATGTATAATTTTTTATTTTTATATGCTTTTTATATATACTTATATAATTCATATTCATAAGTTTTGAAAGATGTATTAAATATACATAAATAAGAGTGGAAAAAATAAAGAAATGAGAAAAATATATTGTAATAATTTAAAGATTCATATATCTTATCCTTGTAAAATTATATAAATTAAAAGTAATAAATTAAAAATAAAGGTTTTTAAAAATAAGATATATAATAAGAAATA
Organism: Camponotus vicinus; assembly: GCF_025532165.1. Classification (NCBI taxonomy): domain Eukaryota; kingdom Metazoa; phylum Arthropoda; class Insecta; order Hymenoptera; family Formicidae; genus Camponotus; species Camponotus vicinus. The sequence goes on along the minus strand of NW_028141967.1, from coordinate 16,209,299 downwards.
ATATTATAATAAATAATATATGACAAAAATTTACCTGTGAAAATAATTGGAAAGTTTAATGATGATGGCGCGAAGTAGATTAATTTACCGCAGACGGGGAGAGATTTATTATTAGCGTAAATTGGTGCTTGCGGGATCCATTACACGGAGAATAAATTTTCATATAGCCCTTCTGTTTCAGGATCGCATGGATCTTACACGCATCGTGGATTAGCGTGTTATTCTTGGAAGTTACTATATGATCGATCGCGCCTAACGATTACGTAATCGCTGTTAATTCGCGAGATGAATGGATTAACTTACCCTGGACGTGTTCGCCGTTGAATTTCACATAAATCTCGTGAAGGCCCTCTTCCCTCGGCTCGTACTTGATGGATACCGTACCATCGTGATTGTCTTCAATCACTGGTTTATCTATGTTTCCGCTCGGCATCTTCACTTCGGCTGAAAATGAGCAGAGAGTGACGTTTATCAGGCATAATCCTGGGACACCTACGCGACATAGTTTCCTCGAGTGGGTCGCGATTGGTTGGCACTGGTATATAAAATTACAGTTTTCGCACCCAAATACGATTTCATATTAAAAATAACCGCTTAATGTTTGTGTTTGTCATTTTGCTCGCCATTTCAATTCGAAGACATATAATATCTTCGCATAAATAATTTTTCTCAGAAATAAAAGAATTATTTTTCACATATATCTCTATCACGTTTTTAAAAAATTAGATAAGATTTCTACTTCCTTGACATGTCTACATTTTTCAAAATAATAATAATCGATAGTTTGTACTCATAAAAAGTAGATAAGATTTTAAAAAGTGTGTATATGTTGAGCAAATGAGTCGAAATATATTTTTCAACAAAATAACGCATGTATTAAAAAAATTTATTTTTTTTTACTAAAAATTTAATTTTCGTATATATCTACAAATTAATTTTTTAATCGATAACAGATCGATAATTTAATTATGATAAATTATAAATTATAAATTATTTGATATAGCTTTTCAAGAATTTCGTTTGTTAAAAAACTTTTAATCAAAGTCATATTCAGAGATCTTTTGTAGGCGCGACCTTTTTTCGTACGAATATAGAAGATGCTCTGGAAGATGAGTGGCGCAAAGTTGAGTCCGGGTCCTGGGGTCTCTTCCTTTTCTTGAGTAGGTTTAGCGTAACAGATCGGTCCGCGCTCAGCGTAATCGAATTCGCTGAAGGATATGCTCTTTAACCAAGCTCTATAGAAGGTTGATACCTCCTGCCACGTGGTTACAGTTTCTTCTGTTTCTTCTTCTGCCCAAAACATCTCCAACGATATACTTCAGGATCACGAAAATTATTGTCGACGCACTCAATTAATATCAATAGCGAATCGATTCACTTTAAGATAGAAGAAATCTTCCTAATTGCCGCAAAATTTAATAATTGTTCGTTTCTTTTTTAATACGAAAAGGAACTATATTTTTCAAAAGAATCTTTTAGACGATAATTGCAAGATTAAACATGAATCTCGCACGGAAAAATATTTTACGTATTTAATTAAACGGCCTTTCGATTCTATTTAAGTAGATCTTATCCTTTGATTTCTTACGCGAGAGAAAATTAAATTAAAAATCCGAAAATCTTATATCATTTCCAAATATCGACCGAGATGACTCAACGTAAGTGAAAGAATCCAGTTACAAGCGCGACGTCACGTGCCGAAGGCAACAGCCCGAGGACAAGAAACCCCCGAATAGACCGGCGGCGATAAATCTCCACCGTAACGTGATTGCGCTAAAAAAAAAGCCAAGGATCTCCGAGGGGTTCCGCGGGGCGACCCGAGGAGACCAACCGACCCACCGACCGACTGACCGAACGGTGACAACGTCTACCGACGTTCTCCAGCGATTTCGTTTTCGAGGTCTCCAGCCTGATGGCGTCTGTCAGTCGACCTCACGAGGGCGCATCTCTAGCACGACTGACGGTCGCACGGCCACTAAAGACGGTCGATGGCGAGGGGGAGAGAGAGCCCGGCCGTCGATCTGGCCGGGTGATCTTTTTTTCCAGCGTAGAGCTACCAGAAGAAGCCGATTGAGCGTCGCTCGCGATGCTCGTTCGCCAATCTATCTTGTCTATCAAGTCATCCTTGCCTACAGAAGTAGGTCTCTTTCCCTCTTTCTCCAACAATTCCAATCTCTCTCTCTCTCCCTCTCGTTCTCGGTCTGTCTCATTTTGTCGTTCTCCATGGGGAGGAGGTTTATCCTTCTCTCAACCATGTGCCTACACACGCATACACGATCGGAGCGAACCTGTAGAGGTTCACGCACGCGCTAATCCGAGGATTCCGAGGCTGGTGGGAGGAAGCGGATGGTCGGCGTCGTGGCGCCCGCACCTGGTCCGCCAAGATTTATGGCGCAGGTATATCGGTGTGGAGGACGACACAGGGGTATATTTTATATACATATACATCATATATATGTATACGTGTTGTGGTAATCGCGTCGTTTTCTCTCAGCGACGGACGACTTACGTGGCTGGTACAGATCAACGCTGGACGAGACCAGCTTGATCGGGGTAAATCGGGAACGGAACGACGCGACCATCATTAGGCGCGCTCACGATGACGTTGTTGCCGGGCGCTCGACATATTGCCTTCGATTGCTGAAGGAGACGGCTCGAGGCCGTCTTTGGAACATGATACTTTTCATGACGGGGACCGTCAGATAGATTATTATTATCATTATTTGATATTACACTCTAGCCTGGAAAGAGACATCCTATTCTAAAATAGAATCATCTTTATATCGGAATTTTTTTAATCATTTTGTAAATATTACTTCTAATCTTGTATGCAAAATTAGAAAAAAATGTCTTAAAGTTCATTTCAAAATTTGACAGTTAATCTTTCTCTTCCTTTTATTTATTTCGATAATAATATCAAATATAATGATCTATTCTTGATTCAAGTGAGTCTGAAGTGTATCCAGAAAGATAAAGGTTGTGGTGTATCCAAAGAAACTTTCTTGAAGTACACACATTCTTCTATTCCTGATTCCTCTGTTTATCTTTAACGTTACGGTTACGTAAATTGTTATCATCTAGGATGAAATGCCGGAACTCTCAAGATAGACAAGATGAGAATCTTGGCGTGCAACATCCCGGCTACGCTTCCGTGATCGTCGTTTCATTTACCAAAGTCGTCGAGCAAGCGAACCGGCTCGCGAGTTCATTTAACACGCAATCACTATGATGAAGAGGAACAGTTGTCCGCCGAATTTGACTAATTGCGGACAGGCGTGAAGATACGTTGAACCATCAGCGTGTAATCTATCGTTTTTACACGCATCAGCGCTCAAGAGTTCACCGGAGATATCGTAAATAATTTGTTAGAATCATAACCGACCCGATTCAATATTATTCATTATCTTCTCTAGTCGGTGCCATTTGTTCCTTAATTATGATACTGTACCAAACTATTGTATTAAACTATATTGAGATGGAAGCGACATTTTGCGAATTAGAGACAGCGAAATAAAGTTAAAAATTAAAGGAAAAATTAAAGAAAAATTAAAGGAAAAATTTTACGCAGAGACTTTAGCAACGAGATCTCTTGGCAAGATAAAACGCGTCCGGAATGGAATCGCGCGAGTTCGTCGACCGGAAAATCCGAGTTCCAGTTGATTCTCGCATGCCAGCGCGAGAGGATGACCGGAGCCTGATCTGAGGATGAGGAAAGAATCTCAAAGTGGCAAGGGACCGCTCTTTTTTTGGACTTGCCATCGTCCTCGGCTCGGCTCGGAATCACGAGACTCGGCTTTGGACCAACCACGGGTATCATGCATCCGGAGCTACTTAATCACCCAATATTAATATCGCGGACAGTATGTCACGCTTATCCGCGCGATATACATATACTCCTCTTCCACGTACTGGCCGGCCTGTCCAGTATTTTTGGCGAGGTGGTGGATAAAACGCGACGTGTCCATCGTGTTTGTTATTTAACGCTCTTTTAACGCGGTTGGTCAACCGCGGAATTATATATAATTGAATCAAATTATTCGTTAATCTCTTTAATTATTAACATCAATCGTCAAGAGGAAGAATTTGATTTTATATATATTTATATACGTTAAATTTTGATTATTTAAGAGCAAAAGCTTATTAAATTAATATTAATATTAATATAATATTAATATATAATATAAATATTAATATAATATAATATTAATATTATAAATATTAATATAATATAAATATAATACTAATATAAATATTAATTTCCATAATATTATATTAATCTACTAATAACTAAATTTAAAGCCCAACTAATAATTATTCATCTTATTATTATAAAATTCTTATGTTATTAATTTTTATGTTATTATTTATTTACTGATTTAGCATGCTAAAATTCTTAAACTCCTAATCGCAAAATATTGCATAGCACTGCATCGTCGATTAATCAATCTCACAAACGAACTGTCAAATACACGCGAGTACAAGTCAAGTTAAGTTTAATGCCACGCGTAATGCATGATTAATGATAATTCGTCATAATATTCATTAAATAATTTCGGAACAAATTCATTTTTTTAATTTGTAGAAAAAAGGAAGAGGGTTTTAGCAGGACAAACATTTAAGAGCGCCATATCGCATGAGGCGAAAAAATTCGCGTCGTAAAATCTTGAGAGCAATCATGTTCAATATATGTTCCATAATAAAATCCGAGATTTATTTCTGCGTATCTCAAATAGGTTAGTTTCACGACGTTCTTACGTTCGTTATTATCGTTAAACTAATAATAGAAAATAAATTAATAACTATGAAAACGAATCATGTTGATATTACGTTGATCAATATTAGTTCGAAGCTGTGAACATGTTTACCAAACAATTATAATAATGATTGAAATAATGTATTCAAAATGATTCCATCCGTAATTTTAAAAATGCATTATATAAAACATATTTGTTTAAGAAAAATTAATAAAAAATCCCTCCATTATCTTTTTGCAAAGAAAGGAAGCATTAAAGAATGATTTGTAATATTTCGACAAATACAAAAGCGCGTCATTCTCGCAGTAGTATGAGCTAGTAATAAATCAGACACTCTTGTTAACTTTGTTTGTCATTTTATTAATAGCAATTTTATCTTAATTAATTTGCTTTATTATTTTGAGAATTAGATTTGTAAATACCTGGTGTTTCTTTGTCGCAGTAGTACAAGACGACAATAAGTCATACGCCGCATTATGTTATTCTCATTATTGTGTTGAGCGATTGTAATTGCAAAATTCTTTCACTCTTTTATAAATAAATATTTTCATTTTCGATTAATAATGTTATTCAAAAGATATTATTCAATATTTCAATTTTATGAAATACAATTAAACATTTTAAAAACAATCAAACCGATGTCACTAGATGTCACAATATATTTTCCAGTATCCAACCAATCATACTACACATTCGAGAATTTTTAGTATTAATCTATATGATTGCAATATTATCAAAGCATCAATGATAATTAAATAACATATTTTTTTACGATATTTGCATGTATGTATATGCTTCTGCAAAATTCTCGACGGTATGGAAAAGACGCGTATTATTTTCCAAATGAAAATTATCAAATTATCATTATGTCAATTATTTTCACGAAAAAAAATATTTGAATTAAAGATATTAAAAATGTACTCACAAATAACTGTGCCACCGCTCGCAAGAGGTAGTGGGATGGAATTCAGCCGGATAACGTTGAAATTCTTCTTCGATAGCTCTTGCTGGCTGCTGCGCTTTGTAGTGACAGTGGAACTTTCCTGTAGGGTTGTGCTGCGTTGCTCAACGACGTGTTGATTTTGTCTCTGACGTGACTTACGAGCTCGTTGAGTTTTATGCGTGCTATGTTCCCGATACTCCTCGGATGCCTGAAACGTCATGAAATTTAGACATTAATTTTAATACTGTTACTGACAAGTATCTTTTCTCGTTATCCCTTTTGGTTGCAAATAATGCTATAATTATATAATAATATCTTAATAAAAAGAGAGAAAGAAAATATATTCTATACTATTACACAATAACTGACAATTAATTATATTTCATTAAAATATGTTAAATCGAGATACTTTTACTTTATTTATTTTTATGAAAAAAACGCAGACTGTGAGGAGTAACTGCTGGCTGTGTTAATAAAAATGTAACTTGGGAGTTACGATGTGACAAAGGTGTGTCTCGCGATATCATAATATCGCATGATAAAATATTTCGGCGCTGGAGCGATGCCAAGCATTAAAAAAAACTTTTTTCTTTCATTTTTTTGCGGGCGCTAATAAAATTCTTGCGAAATCTTCACAGGAAAGAGGAGCGCAGGAATTTTCGAAATCGGGAGATGGTGTACGTTACACCTCATTACGATAGAATCTACGTATTTCGATTCTGGTCACAAGCCAAAGTGCGATGCGTGTAAAGAATTTATTATGTAACCACATCAAGATTATTGCAAAATTCTCATCATAAAAAGCCTGTCTGTAATAAATTCACATTTGGTTAATTTGCAGTTGCAATAATATTGAACTTAATTATATTTTGTTGTGAGCCAAATTTAGTTAGTTTTGGCCAATTATAGCAACGACATTTAATAATCAAAAGTTTAATTATAAAGGAAAACAACTTTCGGTTATTTGGTTTGATGTTGCTCATAGAAAATAGTTCTTACAAAAGAATTATCAATTTTCTTAGTCTGCAATCAATCGTAAATGTATAACAGAATAATCTTTTATTATTTCATATAAATTCATGTAGAAATGTATATTTTCATTTCTTCTCAATCAAACAATTCGTAAAAGCCGATTCAGTAAAATCAAATATTAATTCCCTCCATAAAATATTTAGGTGGGGATTAAATTATAAGATATGAAATACTACGCCAAGCGTGTCAAGACGCAATATTGCAGCTGAAATCAAAATTAGCTTTCGAGGGAAAATACCGAATGTGTTGCGTAAATAGTTTGATGGTACAAAAATGTAATGCGGTGAAATCAAAGCAATAACACCATAAAGTAGATATTTCTTACTTCCCTCGCAAAAAGATATTAATTTAATTATTTTTAATAATATATATATTATATTTTTTGTATAGATCGAAAATGTGAATTAAGTTTTGTATAAATCGAAAGTATGAATTAAATAATATCACATTTTTTGTATAAATTAAAATTAAAGATTCTTTTTTTTAAATCATATATTGAGATATATAATCTGTTTGATCTTATTTTCCTCTATCTTGTAAAAAAAAAGTTACAAAGCAATAAAAAAAAGCTAAAAGCATTTTCAAAATTTATTTAGTACCATAAGTAATAATGCTAATAAAGTGCTATAGTATAATAATGAAAAGCGAAACATTGTCTTGTCAATTAAATTGCTCTAAAAAATCCCTTATTTTATTACGATAATTTACCGCGATCACTCACTTAGTTCCCGAACGATCGCGACCGTCACAAGATCGGTGCCATATTCTAATGTAAGCCTTCCGGAGATCCGCAGGCTGTTTATTTCCCTTTACAAGGAGTTACTTGATCGCTTGGTTGCGTACCTGACAACTATCACACTTCACCGATTTATGAGGGAACGCCCAACTACGTCGGTGGTCGACACGAAACTCGCGCTTTGCTGGTATCCAACCGGTAATTTCGGATACAATGCTCAATTTCACGTACTATAATAGATACTCAGCCCCCACTCGCCCACATTATAAAAGAATTAAGAGTGCAAATAATCGCGAGGACATGATTGTGTTATAAATATGATTGTAAATTTACAAGCGACAGCTGATGAGATATCAAAGATATTACTTGCAATCGAAGAGATCAATTTGGGATTATAAGAATTGGTAAGATTATATTTGCAAGATTTCCATGGAATAGAAAAAATTATTGGACAATCATTTTTAAATAATATAATCGCCGATATAATTAAAAATGTAATAAACATAATAAATATAACTTTTTTAGAAAGTTAGCAATTATAAATTAAAATCTTTGTAATTTATATGTGCATAGTTATATTTTTTAATTAAATGACCATATAAATTGACCAAGTATACAGTCTCAATAATATTTTAATATATTCTATATAATACAAATTTGCGAAAAATCTGAAATACGCAATATATGGAACGACAGTAAATTTGGATAAATCCCAAATATAATATTACGTTTTGTTTATAACCGATTCAGCTATATTAAACCGACATTAAAGCAAGAGATTCACAAACCTCTCAATGTTCTACAGAATGTTTTATTTATACAATTATCACATAAACACTTCAAGTGCATATCTTCCGGTTGCAACATAATCGCTTTAATAATAATAAAATAAACTAGCCAATATTTCTTCGATAAGTACAAAAATTCTAGTGATTCTAGAAATTCTAGTAATCGATCATAAACAATCGCGAAGATTATTTCAAAAGTCGATTTTTAATTAAGAGCTATCTTCTGCAGAAAAAGCAGGAAATAACGATAAACATCGACATCGGTTGACAAGAGAAATATCGTACAAAGCCGCTGTTATGAATCGTGGCGCAGAGTTTAATTTAACTCACGATATTAATTCACTCCCTCATCTCCTTCGGCCACCCACTCCGTTTCTGCTTATAAATTTGGGAAAGCCTGAGTCGCACTCGAAATAGTCTAGGAGCTCTCGCTAAAGGATGGACCGCTACGAAACACGTATTGGATTTCAAAATGGATCGTAGCTTTAATTTCCAGAATATAATTTATGCTCCATCGGTATGGATATCTTACTAGATGCATACGTCTTATTAGACAATAGAATGATCACCAGGCACATCGTACATTTCAAGATATTATTTATGCGCGACAGTCGTAAAGAAAGTTATGATGCGTGATATGGTGTCTCTATCTGTTTCGCTCTGTGCACGCAATGAAATGAATTTATTGTAAAATAACGTACTCTCTTATCTTTCTATCAATCTTGAGGTACAAATAAATAATGTAATAAAATTTACTTTAGCTTTTCTAAATTTTAAATTTTACTAAATTATTATTTTTCACTCCCAAATACAATAAAATAAAATTATTCTGGAGTTATTATTAAAACAATATAATAAAAAGGAACCAACTAATTTTTTAAATTTGACTTGTCAAACTATTTTCGATAATAAATATGGCTTATTTGAGTACCGTGAATTAACCACACTTGCAACAATTTAAAAAAATCGCAAATACTTTATTCCATCAGTATGTCAAGGAAAGAAAGCAATGTATCTTGAAATTTTATAATTTAATATAAAATTAATATAAAATACATTGCTTTCTTTCCTTGACATATTAATTAATAATTTTTCTCGAGAGAGTTGTTGAATTTAGTAGACTAATTAAGCAGATATCACAAAGCGTTGAAGCGACCGCACGAATATGCAAGCATTTATATCACCGGCTTCTACTATCCTTATCATGCTTTGTAGCGTTTTACTTCGCAACGAAATAATCGGATCTCAAGAAAAACAAATAAAAATGATCAAACTGTACAAAGATAACAGGAAGATTTAAAAAAAAATAAATTTTTTGGCACTTTATTTATGGAAAGAGAAAGAGAGAGAGAGAGAGAGAGACAGAGAAATGTCAGGTTATTTTACTCTACTGATGAAAAAAAAAGGAAAAAAAAATCGACCGAACAATGTCTGACACATGTGTTTTTTTTCTACTGATTTCTACTGACAGAGTAAATAAAAAGATTGATTTAGAATATATTTTCTTTCATCAGTTGAAAAGATTGAATAGTCAGACAGTGTATCTCTGTAATTATAATATTAACTTAAATTATCCAGAATGATACGAATATAAATAATATTTAGAAAATAAAATGAACATTTTCGATATTTAAAAAATAAGATATTCGAGAAGCGCTTGAATAAAATAGTATCATATGGATTAATAATAAAGTTTTTCTCATAGCTTTCGACTTTTAGTTATGGTTCCAGCACTTGCGATCGGAGGCACTTTGGACCACTTGATGACGAAAGCACTCACACGCGTGCGCACACACAGGCATACATACACACGTAGTTAGAGGAAGTCCGTGCACGTGAGATGGGGGGAGGAATATACAGACTGCAAGAGAGATATATAGCGAGATATAGAGATTTATGCGTGCGTGTGCGTGTGAATGTTACTTAGAGAGGAATTTGTGTTACAGCGCGACCAAGTCCACGTGATGGGCGAGGATTCGTACGATAACGAGTCGGCGAATGCGATCCCGATGAGCCTTCGCAGTGGACTGTTTCTCTGGAGACTACGCGACAATATCCTGCATTACGTGTTGCCTCTATAGTTAGATACACCTCGCGCCCCACCCACCCCGGGACTCGTCGATGAGAGCACCGGCCATCCGGATCGGTATCGAGAAGACATGATTACACATGCTGGACATGCTACTATATTCATCTATCATGATTCTTCGCGTCTTGCGATTCTTCTTCAAAGAGTCGATCCTCGCAAGACGAAATTTACTACCACATTAAAGGATAAAAAAAAAGGAAGATTAAAATTTTTTCTACACTACTCGCTTGTCTCGTTTTGATATGAGCAATTTTTATGCCATAAGTAAGTGATTAATAAATATTTTAATGAATAAGAAATTTGAGGGCGATTCTCCAAATTTCCATTAAAAATTCGCTAAATAAATATGCGTTATTTTTTATACATTCTTTCTCTCTATGAACACATAATTTGAATCTTTCCAGAGTATCCTTTCATGACATTAATGGACATATGTTAAAGCATTGTATATAATAGACTGTTTTTTAAAAATATTTAATTTAATTAATTTATATCATTTTATAATAGTTGAATATAATGAGTTATACAATCTATTATCCTCAAGAATAGAATAAAAAAAAATTTTTTATTAAGTAATGGTATGACAATTTTATCAAATATGGCAAGATATAACACTTTCATTAGCGCCTGCTTCACGGTCTAGTTTCATATAATTACTTTGTATATTGCAGAGATAAATTCGGTGTCACATTTGCTGGTGATAAATAAGCGAGAAAATTCGAGGGTTCTATTCATTAAAGTTCTTTCGCATAATAAATATAATGTAACTATAAAACAAGAAGAAATTTTCAAGAAAATTAAAAAAAAATTTAGTAACGGATTTATATATTAATGTTAAATTCTTATTGATAATATTGTACAAAGAATTTTGCAAACTCTTAATAGTCTTATTTTGAATATATGAAGGTGGTCCAAAATTTAAAGTATGAAAAATGTTGTGTGCATAATTACCGTAAAGGTGTAGAATCCATCAGGCACCGGTTGTCCGCCAAATTTGATACTGAGGGTATAGTCTCCGGCATCGGCAACGGTATAGTAAATGTTAACAGTGCCATCGCCGTTGTCCTCTATGTCAATGTCAACGACTTCACTGAAATCATTAACCGCGACATATCATTCATGTATTAAAATATAGAATGGAGAGCCATTCAAGAAATTTTCGAGTAAATTTTCGTGACATTGCTGCAATTCCATTTAATAATAAATTATGCGAGCATTTTGAACAGTGTCTTACTATTATTAGATTTTATTCATAATTATTAGAATTGCTCTCTTAATTTTTACATAAAATAAAAAATGGAAATTTAAACAATTTTAAAATTTAATTAAAAAAAAAATAAATATTTATATTTAAAAGAAATTGTCTTTATTTTTCGTCCGATGGGAGAAAAATTTAAGAGAGTCGATAACTGTGTGAGAAGTGTTCACATAAATCAATTAAATGGAAAATTTCTCTATATCTGTATTTCCTCAGGAAGGAAACAAGATCCATAATTTTCCCAAAAGTAACATATTGTAAAGTTATATTGTCATTCGTACATTCTAATTGCAAAGATAAGTATTTTTTTTTTAAGAAATTATAAACCTGCTCAGAAACCTGTTAGATTATTAATTGTGTTAAAATAATAAAAATTAGCTTGGAAATTTGATATTATCTAAATATATTTTTTAGAATTTATTAGGCGCAATTTAAAAACTTAAGAAAATTTGCTATTTATCTTTTGTAGAGAAATATTTTTTTTACATTAGTTATTTCAAAACATTGATAAATAAAAGTAAATATATATATAATATAGAGAGAAAATCTTGATGACAGAATCTATTTTTAATAAATGCTGTTACGTTCTATTTTAAAATATAAACAATTATTTGTCACAGGACATTGTCTTATATAAAATGTATTTTGAAAATGATGTTTATTATGAGACACTAAATGTGATGTAGTATTTTATCATTCGGTATACATAGGATAAAAATTGGCCCGTTTTGAAGTATCTTCTTGACAGAAGACACTAACTGTCAGCTTGAACAACGCAGGATAACATGATGATTTATGAGATAGCAGCTGTACGTGCTACTGTCAGCGTTCAGAATGCATTTATACTTGATTCGATTAGAGTTAAATTTCTCCAAGAACAACATAGTGGTTATGCATGAATGTGCGCGATGTATGAGTAGAATAAGTGCAAGTCTATCTAATGCTCCCGAAATACTCACGAAGAACATAATCGCACAAATGCGTGACATTACTACGGCTGTCTCCATCTTGATATTGCAATAAACAAGTTTCATAACAAGAAATGTTTCATAGTAAAACGAATTATTTTATGTCATTATGCGATTTATCATTTCTAATTTTGTCATAACAATATGGTTAAGATTAATTTAAACTGTGTCCTCTCTCTCGATTTCATGGATTTTATAATTAAAATGTTGTATAAATAAAGAGCTATTAAAATATAAAGAGATAAGATAAAAATATTATATCCAAAGTTTTTATATTATAAATATAATATAAATTGAATATAATATTTTATAGCTCTTCCTGTGTATTATTATACTGGAAAACTTTTGCTGAATAGTCTGTTTACGAGATGATTATATGTGACCATCATATTATTTGATTATGTAAATATGAAGTAAAAAAAGTATTGCAAAATTATATTTAACTTAAACTCAATTCAATTATCACTAAATTTAACAAACAAGGTGAATGACCGAAGTAAATGACTTTACGGCGAAATTCAATGTGGCTCCCATTCAGAGAAAGAATATAAAATAATTTATAGCTTGGCATCAACTATACCAATTAGAAGGATATATATATGTCTAATTTATCTAACACATTTAATTGCCAGAAAAAGTAACATGATATAAGCTACTGTATCAAACTGTATATTATATGCTTTTTTAATTAACTTTGATATACTTCATAAATTTTATACAAACTGTTTATACAAACTGTTCAAAAATATATAATTAATAAAAAAATATATAAAATTTAAAAAATTATGAATTATATATAATTATTTGACAGAAAATTAAAAGAATGTAGCAGGATTTTAATTTTCGTGATCTGGGTGCACTGATAATAAGAAAACACGAAAATAAAATAAAATAAAATAAAAAATTAAAATTAATTAAATAAATTAATAAGCACAACAATATATTATAAATGAGAAATAATAAAATATAATACATCTATGTTTCAATTTTTATGTGAAAGATTATTGTTGTATATGAAAGGAATTCTATTAACGTCATCAGTGATCCATTATTGCTAAAAAATGATCTCCATTTGCGCTATTATAAAATTAATTTTAATACTTTCCAAATAATCATTCGATCTGATATTCTTCACTGCCGGCATTAAAAGTATTATTAAAGATATTAAATATATACTTTTTCTCTTATAGATATATACTTATAAATATGTGTTTTTGGATTAATCTAAACCGATATTTAATTTCAAAGTTAGAGTATGGTAATTAGTATGGATATTGCATACGATTAACCGGAGATGCGCAACAAACCACAGACGTGTTATTCTCTCGTACATGATGTTCGTAATGGCAACATGCCATGATTCTGATTTCTCCCGAATTTGTTACAAGATTTATGACCGACTAGTCATTAACATCTTTACATCTAGAAACTAATCCCGATATATCATTATTGGTCGCTATCGTGTACAAAACATTTTTAAAAAACGTAAGAAACATACTGTTGTTTAATCCGTATAATAAATTCACTAATTTGTCGCAACTCTTACAATTAGTGACTTGAAATCACAAACGACAGTTTTGAGAATATTTTATTTATTATTTGAAAAAGTAGTTAATGACTGTATAAAATGAAGAATAAAAAACATATTTTAATATTTGATTATTATTAGAGAATGTATATTATAAAATTGTACAACAATAAGGTATTAATTTTTTTAACTTTGTTTAACTCTTATGCAAAAAGAGAAGCATAACAGTAGTAAGAGAAATCTCTCTTGAATTCACCTATGAATTAAAAATAAATGGGCCGCGGTGGCGCGACGTATTTAAAATAAAATGGAATTTTCGTCTGGAGTCTTACACAAAGATTGAAAAACACAAGAGTGAGATATGCGATAAAAATATAAATCGCTTTTACACACGAACACAAGATCAATTTAGATATGAAAGTGAATACTAAATGAATATTTAAATGAATATTTAATATTTAAAATGAATATTTTTAATATATTAAAAATACACGCGCATCATATAAATAAACGAAGTGATTTCTTATCAATCATTTTGCTTGCAAAAATTAGAAACATGAGAGAGACACACACAATTTAAATCAAATAAATAACGAAATATTTCCGATAAATGCTACATGCAATATCTTTTTGTAAAATAAACATTTTTCATATATACGTTAGTCACAAATGGAGCGGCAACGGAGATTATCGAAAAGAAAATTATATCCTACAGCACACTATCTTTGATTTGACAATAATTTCTGCGAGAGTGAGTTTTAACGTCTTCCGCAGTATCTCTCTGTTGCTCTGATTCATCTTTTCCGAAATAACCGGATTTAAATCGGGCCTGGAGTGCTTACCTTCCGGAAGTGGAACGGATGCGGCAGGTCACTGCACCGCGGCCTGCATTCTCGGTATCCACGGTGATGCAGTACTCCTCACCCTGAGCCAAAGTGCGCTGAATGCCCTCTTTGATCTTGCATTGGTCCGCTTTGCCGGTGGAGACGCTTTGCACGCTCACCGGGCTGCCTGGCACTTCTTTGCCGCCGTATTTCACGTTGACCTTGTAACGGCCGCAGTCATCCGGCAGATAGGTCGCTTTGTATTTACCGTCGCCGAGGTCCTGCACCTCTACCCTGCGCGGCACTTGATCCGGTCCCTGAAACAATTCAAGGAATCATTAATTGAAAAATTACAATTCATTAATCGCTCACTAATCATCGCTTGACATTCGATTCACTCGTTTGTCTGGAGAGAATTATATCTACTATTACATGTATCGTACATGTAAATATGACCAATGGTCTGTATAGTGATTTAGCAAAGCAAAAGCAAGGTTCTGATAGGTACATGGATCTCTGGTACCAAAATAATTTGAAAAATCTGTCAAGATGATAGGTCAATTTGTTTTGGTGATATTGGAAACAGCTCGTATAATGTTTTTATACATTGAGATTGGCGAGTGTACTGAAGTATTGTGTACTGTGCTTCAGATAAATTACGAAAAATAGAAGTTAATAAAATATTATAAATTTGTTATAAATTTTGTTAAAATATTATAATTGTGTAAATAATGAAATAAATCACAATAATTAAAGAAATACAGAGAAATTATATTTTATCTTATTAAATTTCTTATATACTATTCTACGTATTTCAATATTTATAAAAAAAAGAAAAATATCTAAAAAACACTCTAAAAAACTTTATGTGCATATATCGTTACATATTTTTATATATTTACATATCTTCCTATTTATTGTTTTGTGCATTCTATTATACAATAATTATTGTACAATTATACAATAATTATTGTTCAATTATAATTGAACAGATCGATACTGTTCGTTAATATTTTTATGCTTTTGCGTTTTATGTGTATTAATGTAAATTAATAAAGAAAATCTACTTATTTATTTCTATTTATATAATAACATCATTGAATATTAATATGCTAAAGTGAACCTGAATACAATCAAATATAAAGGATTAGTAAATTTTAACTGCTATTTTTTTGGTTGCACTTTTATGTACAATATATTTTAATAAACACTATATAATAATAATTTACTTTCTTTATAAAAAAATTTATTTAATTTTTCCCGCTAATACTAAAAATTAGTGAAATTATATTTTGAAGATTTTTACAACTGAAGATTAAAATAATTACAATTTACAATTTTTTTTCAATATGAAAGTAATCTTCTTTCTCTAAAAGAATAGCAAGTTCATCCAGAAGATGTTTAATATTTCTTAGATGTTTCGATGTAAGATGTCGGAAGATGGTCTTCTTCATAAGGTAATAGGTCCTCATCAACATCCGTAATTGTTATCGTAGGCTTCCATAAGTTCCAAATAATTAAAAAGCAAGTTAAAAAAAGAAAGAAAAACAGATGAATATTCAGCAGAAAAATATATGTAAATTATAGTAATTTTAACAATTTAAAAAAATGTTTATATTATAAAACTATAATGTAGTAGAATTTTCTGATATTTGCAAATATTCAATTAAAAAGTTATTGTAACAAGAGTTAATAATATCCTATTTCAATATACGTAACAATTTAGTGCAGAAATTGCAAATATTGCAACTTTTATTCGTTATAACTGATCTAAGACGTTATCCTATCTAATCGGATAATTATTTAATAATCAAATTTATCAATAAGCTTTACTATCATTACATATGAGATTACTTTCTTTTTATATATATAAAAATCCTTTAATAAAAATAAAAAAAATTAATCATCAAGTTGATATTTTTAAATAAACTTTAATCCTAATATTTATCAGAATTTTCTCTCTCTCTCTCTCATATTTGTTAATTATTATTTTGAAGTTATTATTATCTCTAATCGTAATTATCTTTGCAAATATTCTTTATCATATCAGTGATACAATATCAGATGCAAAACTCGGAATATTACTCACCACAACTTGAACTTCGAGATCGCCGTATCCGGCCTCGGAAGTGTCCACGACGAAATCAGTGGGGAAAGAAGCGGTGCAGACAGGCGACACGCCGGGACCCGACAGTGTCACCTTGCTGGGCTCGACGGTGGGTAAAACTTTTATCTTGTACGGACTTCCATTGATGTCCTCGCCGTCGTAGGTCACGCCGATGTGCACGTTACTTCCGGCGGGCGGTGGTTGATACGTCACTTCGTATAGACCATCGCCTTTGCTCTTGATCTGCGGCTTTTGCGCTTGTCCTTTGTCGGTCGACAATCTGACATCCAGTTGCGCCGCTTTCGCGCACTTCGACGTGTCTACGGTGAACTTGGCGGATACACCCTCGCGTACCATCTCCGGTTGTAAGCCGGGCCCGTAAGCGATCACATTCTTCGCCTCCGAGTCCGACACCACCTCGATTTTGAACGGTGAACCGGGTATGTTCTGCTCGGCGAACTTGATGCCGATCTCGTAATCACCGGGTTCCGTAGGAACGTACTCGACGGTGCACGAACCGTCGTAGTTATCCTTGGCTTCGACCTTGACTTCCCCGTCACCAGTGATCGACAAACCCAAACCGCCGTTGCCAGCCTCTGAAAGAAAATCATATCATTTCCTCTCCAATTTTCCATTTTCTTCTGCAATCATTTTCATATCGAAAAAAATTGTATTTACTTTAATCTTCACTTATGAAAATTTTCAATACACGATCTCTTTAATTTTTAATATTAGCGATACAAGAAAAATTAAATAAATTTTTTCTTTAAAAAATCTGAAGATATTTCCTATTCTGTATCAATTTTTCTGAATTCTCAATCATGAAAAAACGCACGCATTTCAATACATTTCTCATGCAGGTATAAATTTATAAATTTAATAGTCATCATTTTATTTATACGCAATAAATTTTTTTAAACTTATATATTTAATTTGTAAAAAATTATAACGTTAACGTCGAAAATTTATCGAATCGAAATGTTGACTTGCATACCTCTGGTTTCCACCGTGAAGCGATTCGTCTTGTTCACAATGCCTTTTTCCAGTCCGGGGCCGTAAGCGCGACATTTGCTGGGATCAGAACTGCGCTGCACGTTCACGGAGAAAGGCGAACCTGGGATAGGCACGTTGTCGTAGAGAATATCGATGGTGTGACAACCCTCCTCGAAAGGCGTGTAGCTGACGCGATAAGTGCCATCACCCTGGGGGATGATGAGCTTCTCGGTCTTTCCACCACTGGGATTGCTTATAGTGCACGATACCTTACCGTCGTCTGTCTTCGATTTGGCGATGTCTCTCGTGTCTATCGTGAACGTCGCTTGCTTATTCACATGTAAACCTGTAAGATATGATAAGATATGATGGAGGGAAAATAGTTGAATTTCTTTCTATAAATGCATTTATTGAATAATAATTCTTTGCAATTGAATTTTGTCATCCTAGAACGAAACTGTAGATTTTTCCATATGTAAAAATTTGAAATCAATTCTTTTGCAAATGCAGTCAATGCATTTTAAGATAGAAACTGCATTTTATTTAAAAATAAAATCTATGGTACTGGATGTATTATCTTGATTATTATTTTGCATTTTAACTAATATTTTTTTATTTATATTAATGTCTGAGATTGTAATTTGAAACAGTATAAATTTTTGTATAAGATTTATCGCACAATATTTTTATTATTATCTTATCACAATAAATTTATACTGAATAATCATTTTCAAATGTGTTTTATAAGTATTACAAGTCATTAAATTCATTATCACACATCTAAAGTATCATCTACAACTTAATCAAATATCTATATTTTTTAGTTTTCAAACAAACAAAAAAATATACGTAATCTCAAAAATTATTCAGTAAAATACATAAGTATATATTATAAAATAATATAAAACAATCTTCTCGAGTTAATGACTAATGTAAAAAATCACAAGATAGCATACTATAAGATTATATAGAGCATTGGATTTTTTTTACTTATTAGGCAAACTAAAAATGAAGCCATGATTGTAGAAAGAAATAAGCTTACAAATTTAAAAATGTTTGCTCTATACTCTTTCTACAAACATGTCTTCAAGTATATATATATTCTTCTAGCATTCTCAGATATCTTATAACGTGCGCTTGATAAAAACTCTGCAGCAGAGGATATGATAATCGTGAAAAGCATAGTTACAAAAAATGCATGCATCGCTGTACATATCAGATTTCACAACGTGTTTTAGAATAGTCTCCAGGGTATTTCAGTCTTTTAAATTTACGACGACAAAACTCGGAACAACAAGCTTTTCTCAGATATCGCAGTAGGCATGCAACTTGTCAAATAGATCGAAGATCTTAGAAAATGCATTCATTTCCCATGCAACCATTTAAATCACCCTTGCAAAATCCTGAAACACGTTAAGAAATTCATCGCGCAAATCAGAGATCAGTAAGTCACGGCATTCTCTCAACTTGGAAAATCGCACAACGATCTCCGTGCTGGCGTCCTTAACGGTACCGTGTGGCTGGATGCCGTTCCCGGTGACTTTGATCTTGGAGAGGTCCGCGTCCGGCACGACAATGGCCTGGAAAGGCGAGCCTGGTACGTGCTGTTCGTTGAAAGTGATGTTGATGCCGTAATCGCCGGCCTCGGTGGGCAGATAGGCGACGGAGCAAGTGCCGTCGCCGTTGTCCCTGCAATTTATAGCGGCCTCGCAGGGGCCCTCAACAGTCACGCCGAGGCCACCCTGGCCGGCACCCCGCGTGTCGATTATAAACTCGGCCGGTTTGTTAACCACGCCGTGGGAGAGACCGGGGCCGGAGGCCCGCACCTTGGCCGGGTCGGAGCCGTGGACGCAGGTAAGCCGGTAGGGCTGGTTCGAGATCGGCTCGCCGCCGAAGCTGATGCCCAGGAGATATTCGCCGAGCTCGGTGGGCGTGAAGTTGACCAGGTAGCCTTCGTGGGTCGGCACCACGTGCGCCTTGACGCGATTGCCGGAAGGAGCCGTGATCGCCACCTGGAAGTCCGCCGCCCTGCCCGCTTCCTGCGTTATCACGCGGAACTGCTGCAGGCTGTTCACCGGGGCCGCTGCGAGGACGTTTGCGGGTTTTCTCGTGGTGAGCCACGATGTGTGCGCGATTTTTCGCTTTGTGCTGGCGCGACGGGACGACGGCCCGTGTGCGAGGGAACGTCGCGTTGACTTGCCGGTTAGATCGCGATAGCAATCGAAGAGAGGATTTATGATTATTTAGGAACTGACGCGAGAAAAAAAGAGGAATGAGCGTAATATAAAGTCATCGAAAAATTAATTAAAGTCTGCAATTCTTGACAAATTTATATCTATTATCCTTCTCTGATTTCGTATTCTAATGAATTATGCCCAGATAAAATAGACGAAATTGTCACCAGCAAGTACAACGGGACGTCCATCGCATGATATTATACAATAACAGTTAATTCTGCATCGAATAGTGAGAAAAAAAGCCGTTTGCTGCATACACAAGCCCGCAATGTGCGTGTGAATTAAGCAGAGCATATCCCAAGTATGATGACCTCGCCCCGATTATGAAATGTATTTTAGATAAGAATGCATTTAATTAAAATAAATATATTATTTAGCGCGTGCAGAAATAATTATTTAATATTTCTGAAAAAAAACATATATTGATCTTTTTCAGACACGTTATTCTTCGAATTTTATATCTAATGGAAAGTGAAACTGTTATGTTTCTCCGCGAAATTCCAGTTAAAGTTTACATGAAAGACGCAAAGCGTTCAATTGAGCACCGAAGCGTAATATATTTTTAGACGAAACGCGAACTGTGTGCGTGTCAATGCGAGGAATTCGTGAGCGCAGTTATAAATAAACTATCTGCTGTTTACGCTCCAGCGGAACATCTATTCGCGAGACCTTGGCAGCGCGTATTTCAAAAATCTAGAATAAATGTCTTGGTAACAACCCCAAAGATCCTCGAAAAGAATGTCGGTTATATATCATAAGACGGAAATTATTTTTCAAATTATTTTTTTAATGACTGCTGGAAGCGCGCAACTCTAACATGATTAATAATTTCCATTTCGAATTAATAAGTCAGCGTATATCACTGAATTTTCAAGTGCAAAATTTTACTTCAAATATAAAACTAATCACATTCATAAATTCTTTTTTCAAATAAATGATTCTAACAAGTTATCAAAATAGTCTGTATTAAAAATTAATTGCTTAAGTTTGTTTTTTAAATTATTAAGTTTAATTTTAATCTAAATTATTAAGTTTATATAAATTTATTTTATGTATTATAATAAAATTAAAAATAAAATATCTTGTACCTATTAACCAACAATTATAACTATTTTATAATTATTTGTTAAAGATTCAACATATTTTTCATGGAATATCACACTCCACTTATTAACGTAATTCGATCATGTTTTGCAATTTTTAAAATGTTAATCAAATAATTAATTAAATCTCGAGTAGAAATAGACAGTGTGTTTCGTATTCATAAAATCGAAATATTAGGCAACACTTTAAAAAATGGCAATTGTACTCACTTGGTTCCAAGCCGTCCACCTTAACCTTAGACACGTCCACGTGAGGCTGAACGTTGATTTTAATGGGACACTGTGGTACGCTCAGACCGCCATAGTTGAGATTTACAGTATAGTTTCCTGGTTGAGGGGGCATGTAATCTACGGTGTACGTGCCATCTTCATTATCCGTAAGCGAAATCGGAAGTTCTCGATCTTCAGGGGACAGCAGTTTGACGTCCAATTTGCCGGGCCCAGCCTCTCGACAATCGACATTAAAATGCGTAGGAACATTCGATTTCACTCCTTTCTCGAGACCAGGACCAAAAGCGGAAACCATAGCGGGATTCAAAGGCGAGGCTATTTTAATTCTGTATGGAGATTTTTTCGTGGCCACTCCACCATAATTTACCTGAAAGATATTTTTTAGAAAATTATCGAATTAAATTAATATTCTGATTATTAATATTTTAATATTTTTGTATATGCATATTATTTATTTTGATTTATATAAAATAGTCGATTTATTATGCTAAAAACTTCCATTTTGGCTATTTTAATATTTCTGGCTTCAAGATATCATTTATGTTATAAACGTATAATTAATTAATAAAATATGATATGACGTCTCATTAAAATAATCATGAATAATTTTTTTGAATTTTATGTTATACCGAAATTGCAATAAAATCGGTTTATGTAATCATATAAATAACATGTAGCGAAAAAATACTAAACTCGTTAGAAATCAATCATATTCTTACCATTACAACATGTTGAGAACTGGATGTAGGTGTATAATGTGCTTGAACAGTTCCATCTCTCTTCTCGTCTAATTTGAAAGGAACTTCCCTTCCAAGAGCATCCTGAATGACAACTTCCAAAGCCGCTTTTTGACCAGCTTTTCTCGCGTCCACCGTAAAATACGTCGGTTTATCTCTGGCAACACCTTCTGGTTGAATTCCTGGCCCATGAACTTCAACCTGTACAACAATATTTCCAATTTACATATTTATTTTTCTACACAGATTAATAAAAATAACATATTATCAATTCGATCGATATTGAGTTTATTAAACACAGAAACGATAATCTTTTTTTCACATTATTGCGTGAAATGCTTCAAAATATAAACAAAAAAAATATGTGTGTGCGGGAAATCTAAAACACTGTACATTTTTTACACACCTACACGTGTGCAAAAATTGCAGAAACAGATGTTAAAGAAAATTGTCATTAGAATGAAAAATTATGGTAAAAATGATGCAATGGAGTCTTAAATTTACCTTTTCTGGATCGAAGTCCGTCTTGGGCGAGATAGTCGCTATGTAAGGCGACTTGGGAATGTCCTCGTTATCGCAGAGGATATGGACCGCGTATTGTCCCGGTGCGGTAGGCAGATAAGAAACATCGGCGGTTCCATCGCCATTATCATTGCACTCGATCTTCGCTTTGGACGGGCCCTCGATAGAGAAACCAAGAGCACCGGTCTCACCGTTTGTGTCCACCGTAAATTTCGCCAGATGGCCGACGATGCCTGTACGCAAGCCTGGTCCGAAGGCTCTGATGTTGGATTCCTTGTAAGGACCGACATTGACCTCGAAGGGCGACTTGGGAATCTCTTTGCCGCCATATGTAATCATCACCACGTGACGGCCTTCCTTAATCGGCGTGTAATGGCATGCGTAAGTCGTAGCGTCGATCTTGGACATTCTAGAACAATTTAATGCCATTATTAATATATTCAAATTTAAAACACAACATTATATGCAACACTGTGTATTATTTTTATTTTTCTTTTTAAATTTAAATTTAAATCAATTTTTTACAATATTTTAAAATAATTATTTTATTTTATCTTTGATAGAATCGACTATCATTGAAAAATAACAAGAAATTCTAAGCAATGCGACAAATAAAATTCTACAGAAATAGAGTACTTGCGAATCAGATAATGTTGCACTTACTGCACCGGTCGATTGACACCTCCCGGACCGATTATGCGGATATCCGGTATACCCTCCCCAGCGTCTTTAGTGAGGACGACAAAGTCGGCGACGTCCTGAACGCGAACGCCAGTAGACAGCAACCCACGTCCGTATGCTCTGCATTTTTTCGCGTCGGAAACCGGCGCGATGTTGACGCCGATGGGACTTCCGGGTATGGGTTTGCCGGCGAAGAAAATATTGACGGAATGCAGACCCGTCACTGGCGACACGTATTCACACCTCCAGACATCTGGCGAGGTCTGGCGCAGTTTCACCGGCACCGCGGTTTTGCTACCCTGCAATAAAGCCAAACATAAATACTTCGATAAGATAATATTTAATAACGAAATAGTTTCTCGCGCGTCAATTATTTTCAATATACATTAATGCAATGAATGGCATCAGGCTTTTTACCTGAGGGTCCAAGATGATGACTTCTGGCACACCGCGACCAGCATCCTTCGTAAAGATGTCGAAGAAGGTAGGTCTGTTCACCACGACTCCTTCCGTTTGCAGACCCGGTCCGCTCGCCGTGACTTTGCTCGAATCACCGGCGTGTCCTTCGACATTGACGATGTACGGGCTCTTCGGGATCTCTCTACCGGCGAAGAGCACTTTCACTTTGTGCGGACCCTCTGTCTTCGGAGTGTACGACACCGAATATGTCAGGTTCCTGTCCTTGTTGAACCTGATATCAACCTTGAAAATGCAATTGACATCATGAAGATGATGAAGATGACGCGTAAGACACGCATACAAAGAAATGCGATGGCGTTCGTTCAACTTGCACCGTATCACGCATGCTTATATGTATATTGAAATAATACGTAATCGTCAACGCGATACACAAATAGCCATTGCATCACTTCGTGTCCACGTTCTGCAGCGTAATTATTCTCGATAAACATCTCTCGGCTTCCGGTCTTGCACTCGACAATAGCACGTATCTATTTAATATTAGGTACAGGTTGCAGGTTTTCGATCCATGAAAAATTTAGAAAGAATTTTATATTTCCAATTTTTTATATTGAAAACTATTATTTCTCAACAATGTTGTTAAAATATCTTAATAATTTAGCAATTTTTTAAAAATATTATTGAAATAAATAATGTAATAAATATAAAATTTATCTTTACCGGTAGTTTGTTGCCTTTAGAATCGTCGACGGTGACGTCCACGTTACCCTTCCCAGCGGAGAAGGTTTCCACGGTAAAGTTGGCCGGTGCACTGACGATCGGACCGCTTGGCTCTATACCAGGACCATAAGCGCGCACTCTGTATAAGGAAGCACCATGAGAAAAGGCGAGCTGATCAACCAGCGGCCGCAATGTTGTTACATCAATACGTTAAGTAAACTCATTTGCCATTCAACGTTACAAGCGTTGCTTTGTGCTATCATGATTTGCGCGATTTGCATCGTTCCCTTCTAAACAAATTGCAAGCGCGTAACCTTCTGCAAAACTTGCGGCCATTCACTATTCGGTTAGTCCAATTCGAGGCTTCCCGTAAAATTTTCATGTACATGTATGTATAGAGAGAGGATAATTAATGATGGCGTTATAATATATTTATTCGTAAAAATCTAAGAAAATACGTGGAATGATGTTGAGCGCTAATTAATCAAACTCCCCCCTCATTTTTCTGTTCGACAAATTTGTAAATCGTGAATTCGCCAGCCGCGTACTACCTTTGTTTACTCTATCAGGCTTTTATGTACATGTATATATATGTGTAAATAAATAAATATATATATATATGTATATATTTATTATATATTTTTTTATATATTTATACATATAAGTAAATAAATAAATAAATATATATATATATATATATATATATATATGTATGCATGTATAGATAAAATAGCAATTAGGGATGTTGTGGGTTAAGAGATAGATCTAAAACGCTACGGTCAAGGCGGCGAACATTAATTGCGTAAAAACGTTATACGTTAAAAATACATGATTATTGCGCGACTTACCGCGGCGGTGGGATGCTGCGACCGAGAAATGAGAAATCAATTGGTTAATTAATTAAAATCATTATACCAGCGATCTATACGAATACTGGATTTTATTGTACGTTGAATCGAGAAAAAAAATGGAGAAAACTGTGATCAAGATCATAATAAACAGTGCTGATTGTAGCATTTCGAAAAAATTTTTTTTTCCTACAATACAATTTTAAGAAACAAAAATCATGTAAAGTAACTATTTGGCAATATTTAGAATATCATACACAATTGCCATTATTTTACAAATATTCTGGATTGGAATCAAAAAGAAGTTATATTCGATTCAAGTGCTATCAATGTTATTAATCAGTTTGAATTTTCAACAGAAGATAGGAAATACGTTTTCACTGACGCTTTAAAAATGTACGAGTGATCTGGATACAGTAGTATAGAGTATTATTCTTACCTGTTTGGATTCGTGCGAGGACGCAGAGGTGCACCCGTTTTCAATTTCGCATTTGGATATTGCGATAGATATGTCATCATTGACATCTCATCGATATTTGGATTTACCATCTCTTCAGGTTTAATGAGCTGAAATAAGGATGATTCACAAATGTAATTCATAAGTATTCCGTATTCAATAAATAATTTATTTATTTATTTATTTACATATAAATATTCTATTATATATATAAATAATAAGAATATTTATATAAATAATATATATATATATATATATATATATATATATAATTTAAACACACTCTTATTCCATAAATTAAAAAATATTTATCAATAAATAAATTTAATAAATAATAAATAAATAAATAAGTAAATAAATATATATATATATATATATATATATATATATATATATATATATATATTAGATATTCCTATTCCATAAATGAAAAAAAGCATTTTAAGGCATAATAAAATTGCAATAAATTTGAAAATAATTATAAAATTGCCAAATTATTTTATCTCGAACAGAATTTAGACGAATTAGTATTGCAGCGAACCTGAGGAATATTGAGCCAATCGTCGGCGAGGCCCATCGCCTCGGACGCGTTTTGGATCGCATCCTTGGGATTCCAATCTTGCCAATCCGGACAGAGGCCAGGTGCGACCGCGTCAACGAGGGCGCCCACCGCGCGGCCGTCGTTCCAATCGGAGGTGAAATTCGTGATCGGCAAATCCGGCACTTTCGATTGAATCCAGTGCATCAGTCGTTGCTTCGGGGTAGCGCCCTTGTCTTCGCCATCGTCGCCGTCCCACATGGGCATAGAAATCGAATAATGCAGGATCAGGGTCCATATTAGGCCGAGGATCAGTTTCAATTTGCAGTCTACGATGTCCGAAGAATCTGCGGAATAAGAGGAGAAATTAATTTGCCGCGTACAGGCACGGTCTTAAATTATATATACATAATACACTATTGCTAAATGGACAATGATGAAATATTGGCCACAATTCAAAAATATGTTTACGAATCTTTCCTATTTTGCGTTTCCTTATGTTCAGCAATGCCAAATTAATCAGAGATTGTTGTTCATTGATTACACACGCAAAAGAAATATATTTTATACTTTTAGACTAAATTATAACACGATAACAATATAATATTTTTAGAAATTTTCTCTTTATTTTAATTCTATAAAATATTCTGTAAAATATTCCATAAAATTTATATACAGAGAATTCATGCAGAATTTCCATTTTACACAGATGCAACTTTAAATATTTTTTTACTCGTTTTTACGTAATAATTTATTAGTAAATGAGTGAGTAACTTCCTTTCTTTCGAGAAGAAATTCTATTAAGTTTTTTCTTCCTGTTGCGTAAAGTCTTATTATTCATCATCTTATTATCATTCGTAGATTTATCACATCGCTCAATTATTCAATATGAGTAAGAATAAGTGGGCGTTATTAAGGAAATATTTTTCCGCTGTTCGTTTATGGAATCGAGCCGATGCAATCTTTCACAATGTACTCTTCGAAGAGATGCTAACGAAAAGCGCATGTGTGTTTGTGCAATGAAAGTGCTAATAGATATCCTCGACATAGTGATTCATGCGTTGAGAAACCGCCAAATCGCATATACTTGCAGAATCTTCGAATTTTGAGCGGAATGATATAAATTGCGATTGTTTTAACAAGTCGTAAATTTTTAATTTTAAAATAAAGAATTAGAAAAAAGAATGAAATGCATCATATAACATCAATTAATGCGAAAATGCATATGTAATGAGTCAAAAAATATAATCAACTTCAAAAATTATACTAATCTTGAGAAACACACACATGCATACAACATTTGATCTTGATTTACCTAAATAACCATCATATAAACAGATCTATAGTGATAAACAATCACGTCATTTGTACATATCAAGTTACTTATATCTTTCATGTCAATGTAAAAAATGGGGAACTTTAGTTTATCGATTATATGGCCTCTAAAGATTAATTAAAATAATTATAATTTAAAAAATACATCTTTTTTTCTTGCTTCAAATGTTTTAATAATTCAAGCATATGCCATTCCAAAAGAAGAATTACGTTTTATTAGAATCACGCAACAATCGTGAGCGCATCGTTTCCTCGAGATGTCAGTAAGGGTAAAAAAAACTCATGGTTGTCAGATCTTTTAAGAATATATATATAACGCGTAAAGATACATTCATTCGCACGGATTTAACCGAATCCGAGCCGCCGCAGCTATTTCTGGCCTCGACAACGACATTCGACATTGTCTCGCAGTCAGTGTTGTCCGCGTGACGTGGAATCGCCACCACCGTGTGACGATTCATCCAGACTATTTTCAGCAATTACCGAGAGCTAACCGAGTGATGTCAGCAAAAACGTAATTAATGCAGTGACACGCGAACCGGCCAAGCGCCAGCTAATTCACCCTGTGACGCCGAGCCCCCGAGATTCTCGAGCTTCGTATAATGTTCCTCTACCCACGTAAATGTACAACTTTCTCGTGACGAATCATTTCAAGAAAGATACTGCTGTCAAGTATAGACTGACATTTAATGTAACATCTTTATATCAAAGCTGATTAACACTAGAAAAATAGATTTCTGAAATCTTTCATAGAGAAAAGAATTACATAAATATTTATAATTCAAATATAAAATATATAAAAATATATAAATATATAAAATATATAAAATAATATATAAATATATAAATAATAATATATAAAATATATAAAAATTAAGTCGACAGACAATACGAGTCTGATGTTGTTTTTGGTACACACAAAAGTTTTTATTACATAAATGTTGTTTTTTTGTGTACCAAAAATAATATCAGACTCGTATTGCCAGGTCAACTTAATTTTTATATATAAATATTATTTTTATATATCTTGTACTATAAAAATAATATATACATAATAGAGTAAACATAGCATTTTTAGAATTTAAATATTGATAAATTTTGATATATAAGTTTCCCTAGATACATCTATGTATATTTACATTATTGCGCAAAAAATATTGCGATTATGCGCTTTAAATTACCGGCGCCACGACGTGAATAATATGCGTGAAAATAAGAGTGAAATGTAAGATGTTACTCTTTTGTTTGAACACTCGAAATGGATACCCATTGTCGAGCCTCTCCTTGGAGTCGCCAATTCACTTGACCGCGATGCAGAAATGCATTCATAAATGCACGGACAAGTTGCAGAAAAGATTTCTAGACGCGTATGTCATGTACCGAGAGCGTGAAAAAAATGACTGTAAATAATACAATATTAAAATACTATATTATGCATTTTTCTACTCAATGTATTGGAAATATAATTATAGTTATGTGCACAAAACTTCTTGAACTTTTTTTCTATTTAAAATGTAAAATTTAAGAACTAGCTTTTAAATACTGTTAATTATATGTGTCGGATGAAAATCTGGCATCAATCGTAACTTTATTCAGTGCAATTTTTAATTATGGCAATATATAAAATATATAAAAGTCTTAAAATTGTATAAAAAAAAATTTCTATTATCATAATATTATGAAAATGTGAGAATCAGATTTGAACAAATCCTGCATTGCTTTTCTGTCTACGTATAAAAATCGACTTGTTATCTCGATATATCTTAATGAATAATAAAGTCGGAGAGGCCAATTGCATTCCTCTTGATATTAGATAATGGATATGTTTGTTTCCAATGCTATAGATGCTATAAATCTTTATAAAGAATAATTCTTATATAAGATACGATCTTTCGCACTAATTACATGTAAGCATAATCAAATAAAAAAAAGATGAGAATTTCCTATTTCCTTGTATATTAATTTATGTTATAATAGTGTCTATATATGTATATGTATATGTATGCTTTTTTAGCTCTTATATACATATTTACATACAAATAGGCATGCATACACATACACATACTTGTAAAAATATACACACACATATGCATGTATACATGAACTAAGAGAACTTCAATTGCATCATTTCAACAATATATCTTTTTCTTTAGGCTTAACCTCTATCACCGAAAAACTTAGAAATTTACTTACGATCTTGTGTCTACGCTCATTCATTGACGACTAACTTTGACTTTCTGGCTGTGTTGATATCTAACTATTCATACCTGTGTGCGTATGTGGGTGTGTGTATGTTTTGATTTTTATTAACGCGATGTCTCGAAACGAAAACAAAGAAAAAAATGTTTGTATCATCTCTGACATAGAGACTTTCCGTTATTTTACATAATTAAGTATTATAATAATCGTCAGTATCTTGAATATAATAATAATTAATATATTGAATAAAAAATAGATGAGTAATTGAACAGAAATAAAAAATTTGTAAATGTAATCATATGTCAAAATTGCGCTGTGATATTATTTTTACAAAATTGCCGATAATATGTAATATTATTTTTAAAAGTATCGAGCAATATCGGTATTTGAAACTTCAATGCTTCAACTCAACGAATTTCGATGTTATTGATACCCATATGTGCAAATAAACGCAACAAGTAAATCTTCATTAAGAGAAAGCGCAGCTGTGCGTAAATACGGAATCTAATATTATAGGAATGATATATCAATTATATATTTGATTCTCTTAAATAATAAAATATAAATACTCTCATATATAAATAATAATTATATAATTATAATTATTATTAATATATTAATATATTTTATATTTTATGCAAATTAAAAAAATATGTTTTATATACATTTATAAATTTATCTATATTTATAGTTGACATTGATAGTGATATTTATATCATAATTAGTTTTAATGAATTATTTTTCGATATTTATCTAACATTTAATAACTTATATAAGTTGGTAAACATTTTTTTTAAATCAAACAAGAGTAATAAAGTGATAATTTACAGGAGATTTAAAATTTTATTGTTCGCGAAACGCAAAATGTGAAAATTTATTTCGTTAATGCAGTAAAGACTGTTCAAACATTCGTTGTGAATAACGAGCTTCAAAAAAATTCAATGATGTAATAGATATATAGTCTAGTCCCTATCGTAAATACAGAGCATCAGCAGGTATTGGAATCTTCCAAAGGAATCGAAGGGTCTTCCGAATCGAAGAAATTCTGAGAATCTGAGGATTATACATATATACCGCTGTTAAAAAGAGAAATAATCAAAACTTGCGGATTTAGAAACGGGCTTCTTTATTACTCTTTCATCTGACCGACAGCAGTCGGACTGATCTATTCTCGGATTAAGAATTTTTGTTGTGTAAAACGCGAGATTTTTAAATGATTTTGCGAGCATCGTTTTCAGATACGCTTGAATTAGAAGAGAAGAATAAAGAATTTTAGAAAAACTTTCTTCTACCTCAATTTTTCTAGAAAACTGGATATTGTAGAAACAAGAGAATCTAATATAAAAAAAAACGTAAATTGCAGAAAAGATGTGTCATAAACAGAGAAAACTTTGATAAAAACTACAATAATTAGTTCAATTATTTCTTGCAATTTCCTACAAACATTTCTACAATTTCCTTGATTGAAAATAATTCAATAATTAATAACTAAACGCAATTATACAGTCTTCTTTCATATTAAAAGCATGTGTCATATTATAAATAGCTCATCGTAGATGTACAAGTCGTTGAGTCACTTGTCATTCTAATGTTCAATTAAAAGATTCGACCAAGTATCGCGCATACACTTGCCCATGTGTGACGTTTTCAACGACACGTATCCCATGGCGAGTTTAGACGGTGACGTCACTCGAGAGATTACTTCACTGGACCGAGGATGCCAGGTAAAACCTCCGCCGATACGATCTTCTCCTTTCAATCGTCAAGGTGTGCCGTCGGCATGTGTCAACCAAACTGCATTTCGAATGCGAATCTTTGAATAAATATCATTCGAATGCAATTATTTGTTTATTTTTATTTTTATGTTATTTTTTCATGCATATATATTGATATATATCAATATATATGCATGAACAAATAACATACAAATAAAAATAAACAAGTAATTGCATTGGAATGATATTTAATCAAAAATAAGTATTAGAGATTTCAAAAAAAATTCCATAATATCGCAAATTTAATTCTAAAAGATACTTAAATTAAAGATAATTAAAAAAGATGACATCTTAAAATATTTACTTATGACATGTATAAGGTATTCTTTACAATTTGTGGTGAAAATATAATAGATAAACATATTTCGACAGTAGTCGAAGATTTTAATTACGTATGGAAATACGCTCTCATGCGATTTCGTGTGTACAACATAGTCTCTTAATGTCAAGGTTGCATTTGAGAGTGAAAGTAATCGCTCCCAATTCACGCGCAAATTACGATGGAAACACTATAATTTCGGAAATATATTATTTGAATATCATTGTTATTTTATGACATTCCATTGAATTATACCATCCATAGTAAATCCCTAAAAGTAAAATTTTAACACATTTTTATCAAAGATGAAAGATATTTACAGATGAATATATAATATAGATTAACATAATTATTATATTATTAATCTAAGCATCAATAATTTCGTACATCAGTGTTTATCATTTTTTTTATAAATTTTAACAAATTTATAAAATCTGGATCGTAATTGCACTGTATATTATTAATTTATCAATAAATAAAATTAAATTTAATAGTATAATTAATTGATTAAGTAAATTGGGAACCTGAAATATGCTAAAAAAATATTCTTGTAGCACAAAATTCACATATTCTCTCACATATTTTCCTTTCCACTAAATTTTTTTAAAAGCCTCTTTCATATATTATATGCACAAGCGTTAAGTAACCTTTTGCATAAAAGTCCTGTTAAAATATTGAAGATATTTCGCAAAAAAAAAATTGTAAAAATGTCGAGAAACCATTTCCGCTCGACGATAAGGGAAGAAAGAAAGAAAGAAACGAGAATGGGTCACGTAATAAACGCGAAGAAAGACGTCCGTGATGCCAAGGCGAGCTTGACCTTCACCTGATCTACGTGGGCCCGGCCATTCTCTTTCTTTTGCTCCTTGGTGAGTCCGAAATACTTCCCAAGCGAGTTTCAGGGTGTCCCTCACGTAACAGCGCGAATGTGGCTTCCGCTGATATCCGATAATCGAGCGGTTTTAACGCTCGGATCTTGCGGTCACATCTTCGACCGAGATTACGATGACTTAACATCAGACATATTAATTTCTTGACTGGCATTGCAGCTTTTTGCAAAGTTCTTGAATGCAAGAATTTTTCGAAAAGCGAAAAAGTTCTCGACTTATCACGTATACATATACGTCACCAGTTGTGGTAAAAAATGAAGGAATGAAAAATGAAGAAATAATATAAAAATAATCATTTAATTTCATCAATTCGACTTTTGTGCCCTATCTTAGAAATTTGAAATATAAGTCGTTATATTTTAATCGTCAGTATCATATCCTCAAAATTATATAACGACTTATATTTCAAATTTCTAAGATAGGGCAAACGTCGATTGATCAAAAATTAAATAATTATTTTTTTATTATTTCTTCATTTTTTACCGCAACATATATGTGCGATAAGTCGAGAACTTATATATATATATATATATATATATATATATATATATATATATATATATATATATATTTGAAACAAACACACACACACACACAAAAAGAATATTTAATAGATATTAAATAAACATTATTTAGAAAAGTAAAAATATTATTATTTTAAAATCTTTATGTAAAATTAATAATTCAACAAATAATAAATAATTGATGTCCTTGTTCTCAAATTGTACTAAAAAAAATTTAAATATAATCACTAATTAAATTAATTGCATTAGATAAATTGTAAAAACTCATAAGTCATTATATCTATCGTATTTGTTCTGTAGACAAGTAAACTAACAGAAGCGATAAATTAATATTTTTTTCAAATTTCTGAAGAGGAAAAAATATGTTTTTAAAGATTTGTATGATTACTTCATACAAGACGTGGCTCCGCATTTATGAACATATGTTTATCAGCACGTTTTTCTCCTTTGCGATATAACAATTGCAGGTTAAAGAACGTAATGACATCATCGATGATATATTCAATTGCGTCACTACCAAGTCAAGTATTTTGCTCAAGGATGCGACAAATTGTAATGACATCGTCGAGTAAGCAGTCATCAATCTTTCAGTACAAATATAAAAATTCCAAAATTATATGGAGGTTATTGTTTCTAATAAGCTAATTTACGATGCTTGATTTACATGTTAAAAATGAGAATTGCCATTCAATGAAATACCAATCGACAGCGTTGTCTTCCTTTGCCAACAAGTGGTTACAGACGCACGTGGTCTGACTGATAGTGCGGACTCGACGAATCACAGACTTTTATCGAAAATTTCACGAGCCCAATATATATTCTCTCGCAAACTTTTTCGATTTCTAATTTTAAATATTTTTAACTCTAATTCTTAAAACTCTGTTAAATAAAATTCGTGGAAAAAGATTTATTAATTATTTGCATCCCTAAAGATAAAAATTTCAAAAATCTCTATGGCTGATAAATAATTATAACTTAAAAACTTATTAATACTTTAATATAATTTTTTTTAATTCAAAGATAAATATATTTTAAATCGCTCAAAAAATGCGTGAATAAGTTTGAGGAGACCGAGGCATATCTTGTATGTTAATTAGTTTAATTTAAAAATTACGTCATATTAGCGACAGAGATCTTTAGCTAAATTTAAATGGATGGATGAAGATGGATGACGTGATGTTTGTTCATTCGCGAAAAACACGTGAACAGCATTATCCCATCGCTACCCTCTAGTTTCCCGGGTAGCCCGGGCGAGCGTCATCGATCCACAACCCTCTCGCCATGCTCTACAATCGCTTTTATTTCGTCGCTCGATGCATTTGTGCTCTATAGCGGTTGATCCCGAATCTGAAAGCGAGGAAGGCCAGGCAGAAATATTCCGCATATAATTATATCAGTCAAGCGCTTTTTATCTAGCAAAAAAGAAATATTTGGAAACACGATTTTACTATTCGTAATCTCGCAACAAACAGAATTTTTCATTCTTATATTCTTATTATATTCTTAAAAAAATTTAAAAATTAAAAATTAAAACCCGGTTTTATATAATTTCAACATATTTAATAAATTGAACATATTATTAAAATTTAAAATTTATGAAATTAAGAGAATTCGACGAAATTTTTGATGCATTAAAAATTTTGATATTATCGAGAAGGCAATAATGATTTTTTTTCAATTTTGTAATCGCAATGTTTTAAGTGATCAAACCTTAGCGCGTTCGCGCTATATCGCAAGATTCTCTTTATCAGTTAGATCTACATTGATTTCCTCGCAAGCGAAACGCGCAATTAACTATTCGCTGACGCCTGTTCTCAAATTTTGTCGATTAATCACTCATCACGGTTTTTGATTACATTTTTCATCGTGCAAATAAACGCGTATTTAAAATAAATATTACAAATTTTGCACATAACTGTTGTTATGTAAATTTGAAATGAGAAATAAAGAGAAAAAGTAAATGTACATTTTATATTTTTACAATGTAGCATGTAAACGTTATGAGACTGAATAAATATCCTATTGCGGCTTTAAAAGTTTAATATTGCTTTATGAGACTGTAACAGAAAGGTAAAAACATTCTATACAAGTTCTCAAAATTATACGTAATGCACCGCGTATAACTTGTTTTTTTTAAAGTCAATATTTTATAAACATGATTTTTGTTCTATTTTCCTATTATATTAATCAGATCCTATTTATTAATCTTGCTAATTTTCTATAAGTGGATAATTATATTAACTTTTGTTTGTTATTTAATTTTTACGATTATTTTATTATTTTATTATTATTTTATTATCATTATTTTAATTTTATATTTATATCAATATAATATTTTATTAAATAAAGTGTAATATATTATTAAATTGAAATAAATTGATACATATAATAGATTAGATTTTTAATTATTAATATGTCTATTATAATATATAATAAATTATATGATTATTTTATGATCATTGTTTTATTAAATGGCAATTTGATTTAATATTTCTTGGAAATAATTCTTTTCAAATTCTAATATGTAAAAAATATATGAAAAAGCATCTCTTTCTGAAATACTTATATATGTTATTTTATACATATCATTATATATCTTAATATTTTAGTTTTATCGCACACAAATGTAATTTTATACTGATTAATTTAAAAATTACTCCCTTACACACACAATTCCCTTAAACACTTGTGCAAATCTCTATAAAGTGTAGCAATCTAGAAATCGATAAATCTACGTAAAATCCGTAGACCACGCAGGCTCGCAGTAATTGTAACTACCACGTGGTAATGTAACATATCGAAAGATTGTAAATGAAAAGTCTGAAAAGATTAACCACAAATTAAAAATTAATCACGTTGTAGCACCTGTTTTCACCGTGAATAGATATGTTATTATTGTTTTGATATTTGCTCGAAATATAAATTCCTTCTAAATTGAATCAATATTATAGATATGACTTTGACAATAAATATTTCTCGACAATTATCTTGTAGAATAATCATTTTAAATGTGGGAAATAACACACATCACGTATTTTTCAAATTTATTATTTCTCTTTCTAATTGTATAGGAAGTATCTCAAAAAATAATATTTCTGTCAATGACATTTATATATCTACTAATCGCTTCTTTGTTCGATTTATTCAAATTTGATCATTTCCCAATTATTTTATCTAAATATGAAACACATTAGAATTTCTTAAAATAATTATTTTTCTCACTAATAAATATATTGATGCTCTTGCACCGCTCAAACCATCAATTTCTTTGTTTTTAATCATTACAAGAACAGGACGAATCTATTTTCAAGCGTGGTCCAGCACGCACATGATATCACTCACCAATATTGACGATCCTGATGCCCTCGTCCTCCAGAAACTTAAGAGCGACGGACACGTTCTCCAGCTTCTGGGAGCGAAAGGTGGGCCGTTGGTTGTGTTTTGGTAGCCGCTTCTGCGAGAGCACCTCGATAAGGCTCACCAGCCGAAGACCGTCGGACAGGTCGCATTCCAGGTCGCCGATGTGCTTGTTGACCGCCTTCAGTCGTTCGTTCGCCCATCTCGTAAAGGTGTTCTGCTGAATTCGCTTCCACTGCGCGTCCTCGGCCAGCTCGCGCTCGTACATCTCGTCCTCCTCCTCCTCGGCGGAGTTCTCGCACTTAACTGACTTATCATTCTCATTCATTTTATCGGCCGGTCCGCTGCTACGCTCTCACGGATGAGGGTGGTGGGGTGCGCGCCCCTGTGTTAGTATCTGTGGATCGTAGTGTTGGTAGTCACAAGTACTATCAGTGACGAGGACAAGACGTGACTATGTTGGTGACTCGAGAAATAGCGATGGGCACAAACTATCGGCTTGAGTTTTAAAGAGAGCTTCGCTCCAGTGGTATGAACGCCTGCTGTTGTCTCAACGTAAAGCCGGCTTGTTTGTTGATCTATCAGTTGACCTTCAAGTTTACATGCAAGTCTGATTTGGATCTTCGTATTTATTTGGATTATACTTCAGTAGATGTGTTTGAATATAATTTAATTGAATTTAAAAACATGTGAATTTATTAATTTTGGAAATTAATTAAATATATTCGATAAAATATATATAAGATAAAAATTTTAAGACACGTACAGTTTATGTAAATAAAATGTGTGAATCTATATAATTATAAAAATATTTAATTATTAACTTATTTATCAAGAATGTAATTTTTTTCATTCTCAGGAAGACAATACTTTATTATATATAATTAATTATTGCATTATATAATAACTGATAATTTTGAATTAATATTTAATTTAAAAAATAAAGCTTAATTTTAAATTTAATTGCAAATTCTTCATTTTGTTAATTTGTACAATAAATATATTCACAAATATACATAAAGACAATTTAAATGTCAATATTTATATATCCTTAAAACTCACTGTTATAAATAATTTATATATCCTTTATCCACTGTTATTTATTATTAATAAACTTTTACTTATTAATTTTTCTATCTTTATGCAGCTTTATTTGACAAATACTTTATAACAGGCATCGATATCACTCGGAAGCGCGTCGTGCTCATCACTACCGCGAGCACGCATACTTGCAAAACAATCGAAGAAGAGGTGGATGTCGGTGAACCTACCTGCACAGCCGTGTGCCGGCGAATCGAATATGTAAGTGTGTGAGATGCTGACACGATCAGCTGGAGCGACTGTGTTTCTGCGCGAGTCACCGGTAAATCGTATTTTGGGTCACTCAGGATGTGTTAGGCGAGAAATTTTCCTTGGGACCGGTATATTGTCTCCTTGAAATGCCTTTTAGAGTGATCGCTTGTCCTGATTCGCAGTGATTATTCACCTGCATCGCGAAATGTGATTAAAAAATTGCTAATATGGAAAAATATGGGCAATTATATTATATGGAATACAATTGTGTGTATGTGTATGTGTGTGTATTATAATATATAAAATAAAAAATTATTAATTAATTTTTGTACATAATTTTTTTTTAAACAAAAACTTACAACAGAATTGATCTACACTCACAAGTAAAATTTGAAATTATTCAATTTAAACTTATTGGAGAATGAGAAATTAAAAAAATAGAACCGCACATTTAAACATGATACAAGATCAATATGTTATTTTGTGTTAATAAGAATTTCAATTGTTCCAATTGTTTCCATTGATCAAATTAAGTTTGCAAAAGTGCATCGAATCGCGATCAGCTTCGCTTGAGTGAAGACTCGCGCACGTGTTTGACTAAACTGTTCTGCTATAACATGACACATGTTCAATTCTCATAAATAAAGTGCTTAATTATAAATAGCGGCACATTCAGAGAAAACTACTCGTATATCTTTTTGTTTACGCTCGCGTCCCAATACATTTATTACAGTTTAAATTTGCTAGAAAGCGTTTAAAATGTGTTAATAAATAAGATAGAAAAATATTTTAATTGACTATATTTATTTTTGTTTGTGCATAAAATAATATTAAAATGATATCTCCGTCTCCTTTAAATGATATCATCAAATTTTATATAAAATAGTGCATAATAGAAAATTAATCAGACGCACGCTAAATTACGATTCGCGACGCACGGCG
Organism: Camponotus vicinus; assembly: GCF_025532165.1. Taxonomy (NCBI): domain Eukaryota; kingdom Metazoa; phylum Arthropoda; class Insecta; order Hymenoptera; family Formicidae; genus Camponotus; species Camponotus vicinus. The sequence continues at coordinate 16,170,151 of NW_028141967.1, read as the reverse complement.
AGATGCCAAGTTATTTTTAGTTATGCGCATGTATATACGTGACTTTTTTCCAAGGTCTAATATTATATCCAAAAGATGAACTTCATAAACACGAACATTGTCCGAAATCTGAACAGAGCTATTAGCATTTTCAATTATTTTTTTACAGAAGGACAATTTAGTTTTTATTTTACAAGACATATTGCAGAATAAAACATTGCGTATAATAATAAATGCAATGTACACAATGTATAATATAAAATAGCATAGTATAAAATACACTTTAATTAATATATTTCAGCGTGATAAATGAATAAAAATATCTCTTGATAAAAAATAATTTTCTAGAATTTTCTAAAATTAAAGAAATTAATAAAATATATAAAGAAATTAATAAAACCATATAATTTAACATGTAAAATAATATTTGAGAAAAAATGTTACGTGATCAATTATATTTTTTTTTTCCCATAATTAATTGATTATTCAATATTGTTTTCGTTTAATTATAATTATATCGTGAAATAAAAATATATAAATTGTATAATATTAAATTGTCAATGAAATTCATAATAATATACATATATATTGTTATCTGTAATTGTCTATACTATATGAAAAGTCATTGCATGAGATGACGTGATGATGCTAAAAAATTATTTTTTACAGCGATACTTCAGTCAAGAAGATTCAAGATACCACTCTGTTCAATGTAAGGCGAGCGATCAAGCTGTCATCGAATTTTTTACCTCCTATATTTCTTTATATTGAAACAATTTATATTCTTTCGAATCAAAATCTACAAATAATGTGAAAATAAATAAAAAGAATTAAATCTTATGTATATGTTTTTGTCAATATAAACAAGATTAATTAATGCTATAAAATCGATCATTAGGATAATTACGAATAAAACGAGATTATTTTTAAACATATATAAATTAATAGAAGATATTATTTTAAGAAAATGTTTGTTTTACAAACGCACGCGTATTAATTAATTCTTTTATTGTGTTTACAAATTTTTCAAAAATTTATTTTGCACAATCAGCAAAATAGTAAATTTATAATTTATAAAGCAAACTTAAATTCGTGAAACGGATCAAATTTGAAAGAAATAAATACCATTCCCTTGGTAAACTTTAAAGTACTTAGAAAATAATCACGTCACATACATAAATAAAAATCCACTCATTTAATTAAAAGAATTCTCTACCTCGTACAATCGAATGATTCAGTATCAGTGGCCCACGAAAAACTGTCGGCGGAGTCGCACGCCTTCGCGAATCTCTCTCGCGTTCCACTTAAAACCCTCTCCGCACTACTGTGCTCTTCAAAACCGTAATGCACTCGCAATCAGCATGGATAAATCGCAAATGGAAATCTGCAAACGATTTCTCAATTTCACAAATTTCAAACAAATTACGAAAGCAAATTTTCCTTGAAATTAATTTTATTGAAAGAATAAATAACAAATAGATTATTAAAATTAAAATTTTAGTATTGGGCTTTTATAATCGCAAAATTAAACATTTTGCACGATTTAACCTGATTAATTCGACGTGCCTGGGATAGTCAAAAATATGATATGTATAAAAATATACACATTTTATCACTTTAGAATTATTTGTTTGCACCATATATGACACATATTTAGAAATTAAAAAAAAATATATTTATCCCTAATAATTAATATATTTAAACACTTTAAAATTTGTTTTTTTATATAAACGTTCTATTTTATATTTTCTTTTTAAAGCAAAGCTGATTTTGATTTCATCAAAGATTTATCAAAGATTTCTTGTTCTCCAAATCTTGATTGATGCACATATATATATGCAATATATATTTAAGTATTTGACTAATAAATCTTGAAAAAAAGAATACTTTTAGTATTTAGCGATGTGTTATCATTATTAATATCAAAGTCAGGTTACACTGATAAATTAATTTATATGATTGTCTGCTCTTTGATCGTAATATTAAAATTATAAGACGCCTCATGAAATTTTAATAAATTTTTCAACGCGAATTTTGAATTTTTCTTAACGAAAATTTACAATAAGATTTAATTATGTGTAAAAATTCAAATTAGAATATGTATAAAAGTTCAAAATCTTTTAAAATACGAAGAATAAAATCTTCTAAACTTTTAAATCAATATTTAGAAATTTAGAAGTTATGATTTAATTTATACAATATAATCCGGAAATTAGAAAATTGAGATAAATAATAATCTTTCAAATGTTCTAGCTAAGAAAAAATGAATAGGCGGATATCATAAGATATAATCCTATCATAAGATATAATCTTATTTACGTACAAAATGATAAGATTAATTCAGATGAAACAATTAATATTGTTTCCTTGACTTTAATACTATTAAAAAAAAAAAGAATTTCGCGTTAAAATCTTATACCTCGACGTTTCTTTCACTTCCACCTCGCGAAATCTGACAGCGTCTGCAATTAATCGCAATCGGACGAACCGATGTCAGTGCAACCGGGACCGAATGCCAACGCGAATCTTACATGCACACGTCAACGATCGCGATCTCCTCGAATCAGCGGATTGACGCGAGTGCTCTCGATCGACACGACGCGGTTCGTAGACGATTACTGATATCTTCGCCGTCCGCGAACCAGGAGTCGAGCACCACGTCTTACTCGGATTCGTGAAGTTCGTCCGAGAATAGTACGCATTCCCTCGCCCGTACCCTTAGGCGAGGGGCAGGGGGTCGGTCTATATATATACGCACACGCATCGGGACCACCCGGATCCTCCCGTCGCCGTCCACCCTTCCCGTAGACGCGTGCGAGGAACGGGTTTATATTCGGGTATATGAGAGGAGAAAACACACAAAGCGAAACGGAGCCGGTCAACCGCTGGCTGGCGTGACACTGAAGAGGAAGACTAAAACAATCATGGTTACGAGTCACCGCGATATCAAGTTCTCGCTATCCGGATCTTTAGCGCGCACAATAGCAGTTTTAACGTCTCTCGCCTCTTTCCTCGAGGAAACAAATCTCGTTTCCTAGTGCGAAACCTAATCGCATTACGATTAACATTTCATAACATTTTTTACAATTCATCTTAATATAATTATCTTAATATAATTTCCAAAGATACTTTAGAAAGATTGGGGGACACTTTTGGAAAATTATATTGTCCAGAATATTTATAAAAATTGATATTATTTATAGTTTTTTAAAAAATTGCGAAAATATTCAGAGAGCGAAAAGAATAACGGAACACAACGGTTTACAAATTGGAAAATATTTTATTTTGAAAACACGCGTTTCTTTTCGCTATCTTAAGTACTTTTAAGTTCTACATCGATCCGCATACGCTTATTTATAAAAAGTGCGATCCAAACTAACGCCCTGTATAATCTTAATCTTATGCTGAAAATCCATATATGGGTCGTTCTCTCAACGAATGTCGTACATTCAAGGCGAGTTATCGTTCACACCAAAACAGTTTCTGCTTATAAAAACGCAACGACCATACATGGGTTAAAAATCGATTACGCGCGCGGCTTTTACACCTCTTTCCTTTCGTTACGCCTCGCGCAATCGGTGAGCCTTGAATGCGGGATTCAGTCTTTGATACAATCGATGCGAAGAACCTAATTGCTCTGCTAGAGAATTTAGAGATTTGATTGACTGTCAGGCACTTTTCGATGATGGCATTAATGACGGATTAGTATAGATGATTGAAAGCGATGTTGAATTCACAGTCTTATCCATAAATTTTTCATCTTTTTTTCTTCCTTTTTTTCCAAAGTATATAATGCCATCATGGATCACTAAGTATAATTTAATTTAATAAATGGTGCGTGTACAGATTGTTTTTACTGATATCTTTATCTCTCTTTAATTCTTACATTAAAGAGAAAGAAACATTCTTCTTTCAAAAGATGCACTGCTTGACACTATTTTCCATTCGAAACGCAAGATTCTTCGCCTTGATTCAATGCTTCATTAAACGCTTCAAAGCAAAAATAGTATTAAATAGAGTGCATCTAATGTTGCAACGTTTGATTGAGAGAGAAAGAAATATGCAATTTGTTTGCAAACGCCTATATAAACGTGATGCAATACAATAATTAATAATAACAATAAAAATATTTATATATATATGAAGAAAATTTTCTATATTAATTAAAAATATAAACATAAATTTTCTTTTTTCATTCATTTTGAAATTTCTGAAATATATTATTACATATTTCGAGATTCAAAATTCTATATTTTTAACAAACATTAAATATAAAAAATTATATGTAACAAAATGAATATAATATACAGGTATATATAATAAAATAAAAACAAGATTCACACAAAAGATTCTTATATAACAAAATATTAGAAAAAATTATATAAAAATAAAATCGAAATACTTAAATAAACTAAACTTTAAAGAAGTTCTCAATATAAATCAATTTTAAATCTAATAAAAATAAATGTACTTACAATAAAAACGTATATACATGTGCTGATTAACTTTGCATTACTGCTAATTTCAACTATGCAAAATAATTTTGTGTTTATTAGAAAGTGGCCTACAGAAACAAAACATGTAATTACATAAATCACATAATTTAACATAACTATAATCAACTATTAATTATCTACTTTACCTGTTTATTAACAAATAAAATTCTAATTTTACACAGTACCATTCATCTAAAACAAAATAAACTAGATAAATAAACAGATATTCTAATTGAAATGAATTCAAACAAATGTGGAGAAGGCAATAATAAAATTTGAATGTCACTAATATAAACCTCCATACCTGGATTCAATATCGTTCTTGAATCTGTATTCTATTGTATATATGCTGATATATGATTATTAAATATTTTCACATAATCAATATAAAATACACAAACATAATATAAGATAATGATATATTTTGATTTAGCTTTAATAAAGAATTGAGACAACTTAAAAATTGAGACTGCTTAAAAATTCTAATAATAATCTTACCTCGTCAATAAAGATAGATTTGTGTTTAGAATTTTGAACATTTTGAATTTGTTAATAAAAATGAGATCAAAGTGTGTGGGTGTGTGTGTGTGTGTGTATATATATGTATGTATGTATGTATGTATGTATGTATGTATGTATGTATGTCAATTTGAGCAATGATCAAATCAGACTACAACTATTCTATGCTTGAATAATAAAATGTACAAGAGCAATGAACATTAGTAGGCAGTATTTAGATGCTTATGTACACTCAAATTGTAAAAGTATCTAAGTTATAAAAATATCTCAAAAAGTGATATTTTAAAAATATAAAAAATTATATAATTTTTCCTACTTCAAGTTATTCCTAACATTATTGTTCTCTGATATTTTTAAAACATGAAAAATTATATAGTTTTTCCTACTTCAAGTTCTAACATTATTTTTCTCTTATTAAAACCATAGATTTCCAGTCTTAAATAGGTATAAATCGAAATAATGTATCATTATATTAATACAATTATGTATTTACAGAGGTTACCGCTTTTCTCGCTGCTTCATCTAAATTATTCGCTGTGAGAATAGGCAATCCAGATTCGGCCAAAACCTTTTTGGCTTCTGTCACATTAGTGCCTAATAAAAAATAAATTGCAACAAAAATACTTTTGAAATTTATTTATAAATTACGAGAACATATAAGCGAAAATGAAATATATAATAAAATTATAGGATTTATAAATAACAAATAATAAGAAATTAAAGAAAAAGAATATCGATACACATCTTACCTTCTAGCCTTACAACAAGCGGTATTTGAAGTCCTAAGTTTTGCGATGCAGCAATAATTCCTCTTGCTATCGTTATGCAATTCACGATTCCTCCAAAAACATTAACGAGAATAGCTTTGACTTTTGGATCTGAAGAAAGAAAAAAAATTTAAATTGTATATTCATGCTTGAACCATTCTAAATTTTATATCTTACCTTCACTGAGGATTCTAAATGCTTGGAAAACTTGATCTTCTTTTACACTACCACCAACATCTAAAAAATTAGCTGGCGATCCTCCATTTAACTTAATAATATCCATTGTAGCCATAGCTAGACCAGCTCCATTCACTAAATATGTAAAGATTTATATACTTATAGCTGATTATTCATATATTGATATATATTCATTGCTATTTCATAATTTTTTATTCTTTACTTGTTTATATATTTAATTTACTTTGATTGCAATCATAATAATAAAATGTATTTTACCTAAACATCCTATATTGCCATCCATTCCAATATAATTCAGATTATATCGCGATGCATCCACCTCTCTGGGATCTTTTTCACTGACATCTTCTAAAGCAAATAGAGTTTGCTGTCTAAATTGAGCATTATCATCAAATGCAATTTTTGCATCTACTGCTATCACTTGCTTATCTGTCGTTTCCACCAGTGGATTGATTTCAATTTGCAGCGCATCAATATCTACAAACAGCTTCCACAAATTTTTCAATTCATATATAGCTTTGTTAAGAACATCCGGATCGGAAAATCCCAAAAAAGTGCACACGTCCTGTGCTATTTCATCATCGATTCCATGATAGATATCCAATGGAACAGTTTTTATTTTCTCAGGATGTTTCTCCGCAACTGTTTCAATATCCATCCCACCAGCTGGAGATGCTATCAGCACAGGACCATTATACTGACGATCCATGAGAATACAGATATAGGTCTCATGTGCAATATCTACTGACTCAGCTATCATAATCTTCTGCACTAGTATGCCATCCTTCGAAGTCTGTTTAGTAATCAGACGATGACCTAACATATTCTTCACGTAATTGCTAACAGCATTACGACTATTAGAAGGGAAAAAAGATATAATGAATATAAAATATCATCTATAATATATACATAATTTTTATAAAATATATATATATATAATAGAAAAATTATGATGCATATAATATATACATGACATCTCTAAAAATATAAAATGTGATAAAAAAATTATCTTGTTATTTTTCATTTTTCTCATCATGTTGTTTTTACACATATAATCGACATTAGTACATAAATATCTCATGGTATAACAAAGATTAAATAAAATATTTTGGAGCTGTATACATAAGAGATATTTTGCAAAATATTTTTACAAAGACCTAGTTGTCAAACTTACTCTTTGGTGAGATGTACACCTCCCTTGAACCCATTATCAAACCAACCCTTACCACGACCTCCTGCCAAGACTTGAGCTTTAATGACAAATTCATCCGCATCTGCAAGAATGGGTAAACTTACTTAGTAACTTATAAAATAAGTACTATATATATGCACACACAAATAATTTATAGTTATGCAGTTACTTATGACTGCTAATAATTATTAATAAATTGACACAGTAGACACTTTAATGGATCATTTCATGTTCATCTTAAAACTTAACTTTGCACTGGGAGCATAGAATTTTACATATTAACAGATGCAAAATATAGAAAAGAGTACCGAGATACTTACGTAGCTTCTCCAAAGCAGAATTCGTCTTGCTTAAGTCGTCGATGATGGCAAAGTTTTGTACCGAGACACCCGAATCGCGCAGGAGCTCTTTGCTCTGATACTCCAATAGGTTCAAATTCCTCACGCTCGACGCGCAGACGATCTTCGTGGTCCTCTTGAGAAGATGCGCCGAGCGACCAAATATTCGCAGCATGATTAACCTCTAAAAGTTTCAACACAAATGTACTCCTTCCGTTCTATCAACGCTATCAACGCTTAAACGATTTTTTGTTGTCGTACGTACATTCGTAGTTATATGTATCGCTCAATATTGTTATCTCCCCGCTCTTTTTCAAGTCTTCAAGAAACAATTCACCGGCTATATCACAAATACAAACTCGACAAATTTACGTCCATGGTGCGTGATGTCACATGTTCGATACACGTGCTGTCTAGTGTCTATGGCGATACATATGAACAATGTAATGTGGATTATTATATTTTTTCTCACATTACTATGAAAACGCCATGGATTATATTTTTTTCACATTATTATGAAAATATTATGAATTATTGTATTTTCACATTACTATGGAAGAAAAGAATAAGAGTAAATATGTTTACTCATGTATGTACATATAATGGCATATTTTTCATTAATAGCAATGTATGCGCGCCTATGAATCTCGGAATTAAAAAAAATAAAAATAAAAAAAAATATATATATATACAGGGTGGCCCATTTTAATCCATCCAGTCGAATATCTCGAAAACCAAGCCCGGGAGAGAAAAATGTTTCAGATAAAAGTTGTTTGGTTTCGAGGGGGCCATAAGATGGTACCATTGGTTTGACCTTGAAGAGTCATTTGAAGGTCACGTGAAGGTCACTTCAATTTTTCTAAATGGAACACTCTATATATTTTTGCACATTCTTGTAGCTTATCTCGAGAGCTTTCCAAAACACTATAATTAAGTACCTTTTCGTTAAGTACTTTTTGAATTATGAGGCTTGAAATCATTTCTTAATTTTACATAAACCGTAAAATATCTTGTAAAATATTCATTTTTCGATTATCTTACCTTAATACTTTTATGTACAAAATAATGAGAGGAATCAATTGGTGTAAAGAAAACACATAGTTGTTTTTAAGAAAAAATATGGAATTGTTAATTGCAAATTACATATTTTTTCTTCATTAATTAATTATAGTGTTTTGGAAAGCTCTCGAGATAAGCTACAAGAATATGCAATGACAAATAGTAGGTTCCATTTAAGGAATTGAAGGTGACCTTCATGTGACCTTCAAATGACTCTTCAAGGTCAAACCAATGGTACCATCTTATGGCCCCCTCGAAACCAAACAACTTTTGTCTGAAACATTTTTCTCTCCCAAGCTTGGTTTTCGAGATATTCGACTGGATGTATTAAAATGGGCCACCCTGTATATATATATATATATATATACATGTGTGTGTTGCTTGTTAAATAATGCAATTATGAAGCAGTAATGAAGCATATATATGTGAGATTAGCATATGTGAAGTCTCTTTTAACATAGAAAAATATGTTTAAAATATGTTAAAAATATGTTAAAAAAGATGCAAATAACTAACAATATATACATGCAAATTATAAAATTATTACAGAAAGAAAAGAATATCAATGTTAATATTTTAAAAATTATTATATAATGTCTTTCTCTGCACAAAAATGCATAAAAAGAAAGTGTGGTTGGAGTAATGAATGTACCACTATATCTATTATCTTAATTAAGCAATCAATGTCAATTATTTTTCTAGCGACAATTCTAACACATGCGCATACACGCACATATCAAAATTCTGGTTCTTCATTATTTGCATTATATATATAAATCATTTTTATACACAATGAATAATAAATTTATGTAAAAAAAAATCTCTCATATACTACTATATAAAATGTATTAAAATGTTAAACATGTTTACATTTTTAAATATAGAGATATATAATACCTAAATATATATCATTTCTGAGATATATAGTAGTATAATAGTATGAACACACTATTATGGTTTATATAAACTTTTTTCATATAATATCTCTGAACTATCCTAATATTATTATACATACATATATCTGACAAAAATTAAGCAAAAAGTATCTGTAAAAAAAAGAGATCTATTTAGAAAGTTTATTATTATGATAATGTTATGGTAATTAAAAATTAATTATGATTAGAATAATTCACAGAATATTAGAATAGTTCAGTGATTAACAAATATTTGCAGTATTAGTCAAGTGTTCATTATCTACTTCTGTATAAATGGACGGAAAATTACGCTGCTCTATACATTGACATTATATAATTCTTAGTCTTTGTTAATTGTCATTAATTCTTACTCATTACTCGTAAATCGTAGCAAATTAATATATAATATGTGTAACTTAGCAATGAATACATATTTTTGCACGAGCGCAATTTATTATAATTTATTTAATTGTATTATTTAATTTTATTTCCTCTTTTGTTCTAGATCTATATTTATTATTATTTATTTCTCATAATCCGTGCCTTGTTTTAGATCTATACAATTGCATCAATGTTTCAAGATTATATTTTTGTTATTTCAAACTGTTTACATAGCATAACGAAACATTTCTTCACTAATATGCTTTCTGTTTTTTTGGCAAATAAACGAAACTTTTAGTATTCTTGTAGTAATTATTGTTAAAGACAGTGTTTAAAGAATATTTTTTAATGCGTTTTTAATATAAAATGCTCATTTTATAATTTATGTAAAAGTCTAAATGTCAAGAGAATTCTTATATCTTTAAAAATTAATTTTAATTTTACATTATTCAATATGTACATATGATTTATGTCAAATTATTTTCTTTATATCTTGAAAATATACTATAGAATATGATTCTACAGTTATATAAAACTTGGCAATTTTTGAATGAATGTAGTACTTGAAATCATATAATAATGTATATAATATTCGCTTTACGAGAATGAGAGAGTAATAAAAAATATACATATATAAAAAAATATAGATATAAAAATAGATAAAAACATATATAAAAATTTTGCACAAATTACTTAAAGTATTTCGTATATATAATTAGTTATATAATAAAGAAATAATATATTATTCATGAAAATTTTTAAATGTTATATGTGTCAAAAGAATATGTAAATAACTTTTTTATTATATGAAACACAAATTATGCTAAATTTACCACACATACTATTCTGATTATTAGAATCAAATGCAGATCAATTTCAGACTTTTTGTAGACACATAATATTGTGATGCTTCTTAAAAAGAAGTTATGGAAGTACTTAAGCATTAAGTTATCGTTGCTAAAACACTAAACATAAAATTGACTGTTTTTGCATTAGATAAACTAATGATATGCAATATTAATTTTTAGGCTACTGAGAAAATGATTAGAAATTATTTAAGATTAATTATTTAAATTGTTTAAGCAATTTAAGTATATGTGATTAAAGAAATATCTATAATATCTTATTATAAATCTCATTTTTTAAATTTGTTTCGTGTCTATTAAATTTTTTAGATTATTCATTTAAGAAATCTGTATAAAATTTATAGCCGTTAAATTTTATGGCCTATGCAATTATTAGGGATTACTTTACACTATACATAGCCATAGACCCGTAAGAGTAGTAAGAAAGTTATTCCTAAGGCGGCGTCCAGAATCTTGTTTCCAGCACTGCTCCTGAAGGCTGCAGCATCGCCCATTTGGAATGTATGAGTGGGACTCGACATCCTGCCATCACCACCGTTACTAAATGCGAGCACTCTCAAGTGATATGCCTTGCCCGGACTTAGATTCTTGATATCGGCTTCCAGTTTAGAGCCGCCTGGTATTATTGTATCATTCGCCGTGCTCATGTCTTGGTCGACCTCCCACACACGTATTTTGTATCCGATTAGCGGTTCCTCCTCTAAACTCGGCTGTACATAACGCCAAACGACTCTCACCGTCGATGGATTCACGCCGTACACGTTCACCGAAGACGGCGGTTTCTGCGGCGCCTTGCGGTAAGTTCGCTCCAGATATCGTTCGCTTTCCGGACCTTCCCCAGCGGAGTTGTAGGCCATCACCTTCACAAAATTAATGATCTTTGTTTAGATTTAAATTTGTCACAATTTCAAATATTTTTCGTTTTTATTTTTTAAATGACTAATATATATTTATTTATTTTAATAAATTAATTCTTTAATTAAATAGCTTTTATAGCAAACTTTTTCATATATGTTCTAATGTAGAAATTCAAGTAAAAAATTTTTCTGCACTTTACCTTTACGTAATAATATGTATCTGGTTGCAATCCAACTACTAACGACCAAGGACGAGTGGTACGCGATAAATAATAAGTAGCATGTTCTTCGGGGATGCTTTCCTTCCAGTACTTGATCCTGTGTCCAATCAGTTTGCCTCGCACTCGCTCACGAGTTTGTTCAATCGGCTGCCAAGTGATGTTTAAGCTGGTACTATTATAGCTCATTGAGTATACTTGTTGCGGTGCGACTTGCGGCATATCCTCCGCACTGTACACTGTCGTAGTTTCTGATATAGGACCCTCGCCTATCGCATTAATCGCTTGTACTTTTACTTCGTATTCTGTATAGTAAAACCGCGTTTGAATCGGCACGACGCTGCTACCGACATTGCCGTATTCCCTCAGAGATAACGTTTGGTACTCTGTATCGTTTTTATGACGCCAGAATATCTTGTAATAGATTCCAGGACCATTTTGATCAGACGAGGGAAGAGGATCCCATGTAATTGAAAGGTCTCCAATCTTTCCTCCACCACCACTAATATTCGATGGCGATTTTGTAGGTTTGTCAGGCGGAGTACTATATTGAGGTGAAGGAGACGATGGTGGACCATAACCAAGTTCATTAAAGGCTAATACGCGAAATTCATATGTGGTATAAGGATTCAAAACGTTTTCCAGAAATGCCTCTTTTCGGCCATTATATCTATCCATCTCGATAGCTGTGATATCTAAGAATAATAGTACATTCATGTAAAATAAAGCAAAGTAAACATACTTGCTTTGAAGTATTTTTATAGAGAATTATAAATATATTAAAAAGATAATTAACAAGTATCCTAATTGTCAAAATAATTCTCATAAGGAATTATATAATTAGTAATAAACTGGAACTTACTTTCTACGAGAGGAAACCATGTACGATTCCAATTTGTACGTGCACTGATTGTGTACATAGTTATTATTTTGCCGTTCAAGGCGCCATCAGTCCATCGTAATAGGGCTGAAATTTTGACGATATTCACAACTTGTACCCCACCAGGCGGTCCGGGTGGTCCGTCCACGATCAGATCGGTCTTGCTCGATATTTCACCAACAGCACTTTTCAAAATACATTCGTATTCGCCGCTTTCAGCAAATGTAGCGTTTATAATGTCTAAATATTCATCATCAATGTGCCACCGTGGATTATTTTCCAAATCTTTATCGCGGATACGCATACCATTATGCCTCCAAATATACGCCACATCTAACATTTCATCTGTATTGCCTAAGCAACGCAATGTCTGATTATTATTATAGGACATAATTATACGTGACGGCAATCTTTCAATAAGTTCTGGTCCACCTGTATGAGTAATTTTAAATTAATTTTAAATTAATCAACCTTTGAACAATTTTAAATATGCATAAATGATAAATCATTAAAATTCGGTTAATTGATAAATTTAACTTAATATATGTATCTTATGTAATATGTCTTTATTAAAGACACAATAATTTTTATAAATTTATAGATACCTAAAATATGAAATGATTAACTTACGTAGTACAATTAATCGTCCACGAGTTTCATCGCTGCCATATTGATTCGTTGCTGTGCACACGTATGTTCCTTCGTCGTCTCGCGATACCGGGCTAACGATGAGGTTTCCAGTTTCCAGAATCCTTCGCCTACCGCCTGATCCGATCACGTTTCCATCTTTCTTCCATACAAATTTCGGTTTAGGCGCGGCCTCGGGTTTGCATACAATTGTGACATTACCACCTTCTGCCGCATACGTCTCAGATTCCATAGGCCGCTTTTTGAAAGAAGGTTTTAACGCTGAAATGTTAAAGAGCATTATTCCTTATGTGCTTTTCACCGACATGATAATTGAAAAATATATAAATACTTACATAGGACTCTAAGTTGTGCTGATGAATACACTGTCTTCAGCTGATTTTTAGCACGACACTGGTACATAGCTTGATCCCTTTCAGGATCCAAATGCTTTATATTTAGTACATTATCTTGTATGGTGTAACGATCCCTATCTTCGGGCGGTAGAGTGTACATATCCAAAACTTCTCCATTTCTGAACCAGTTATAAGTAACGTCTGGTATGCCAAATGCTTCACAAGTCCAGGTTAAATCTCCTCTGTTATCCATGTGTTTGTCCACCAACGGAATAGTAAAATTAGGCGCTGCTTGTATGGTCAATTGCACGGAATTCTCGATTGACAATCTATCATTGTACACGCGGCAAACATATTCGCCCTGATCCTCCACACGGACACGAGGTATTATCAATACTCGATTGTAACTCGTCGCATACGCACCGCGCGGCAAGACAGAACCCCTTCTTGTCCAATTATATGAAGGAACAGGACTAAATATAAATAAATTATTAATTACAATTATAAAAATATTTATATATTTTTACATATATACTATATATAAAATATAATATTTTTTATATATAATATATAATATTTTTAATACATTATATATATTAATATATATAATATATAAAATAAAAATATATATGTAAATATATATAACTCACTATCCGAACGCGATACATTCCAATCTAACTTCCTCTCCGGCTATTGGTGCTTCTGGAAAGGCCTTTGGAAAATTATTGGGAAACTTTAATTGTTGGAATGAGGCTGAAAAATTCAAAAAGTGATTAAGTTTACTATTCTATTGTGTTACACAAATACTTTTAAAAAATAATCCAAAATAATTACAGTGCATATTCACTCTTAATGGAAAGAACGGCCCATTACGTCCATTATCAGATGCGACACTTTGAACATTGCACGAATAGTTTCCTCGGTCGATTGTCTCCAATGTGGAAAAATAAAGCGCTCCATCATTCGAAACGAATACGCGTTTGTCCTCCTCGACAAAATTGGGGAAAAAATCGCGCGCCCAATAGTATTTTACACCCGGAAAATGTTGCGGTGGATCGCAATAAACTGCTTTACCCCAATGATTATCTCCACGTTCCTCTCCACGTTTTAAATTAAACTCTAGAATATATCCGAACGACAATTCAACACTCTCAGATATAATTGTACCAAATTTATTAGTAGCCTTGCAATGATACGAGCCACGGTCTTGTGTCTGTAAATAAATAACATAATTAATAATATAATATAATCTGTAACTATATATATATATATATATATATATATAAATAATATTAATATGAAATAATCAATATATTTATTATATATTTGAAAAGAATTTTTACTTGTACGGGCTCATAAATAATCAATGTTCCACCGCTCACAGTATATTTCTTATTTGAAAGAGGATCTATTTTTGTCGCAATAAGCCGATCATTTTCGTAATCTTCTTTAAACCATTCATAGGTTGGAGTAGGATAGCCACCTGCTAGACAACTCAGCGAGACATCATTATTTACCCTCTTTTTCGCTATATCAAATACTTTGCTTGTAGGTTGTTTTATAAAATATGGCCCCCTAGGTATTTGAAGAGGGTTATCGATTTCAATGCCATATTGATAAGTACGATCATCTTCTACCAAGTTATGAAGAGTAGCGATGGATGCTTCGCAGATATATAAGAGCTCTTCTCTTCCAGTGACCTTCTCCAATCCCCAGCGCTGGAGATTATTAGAGTAGGAATATGCCAAATAATCTCTTCCTATTATATTGTCATTAGGTTCAGGTAGAAAGGCATTATCCATATTTATTAAAGTTGTACCATCAGCCTCATTTATCCATAAGCCACTCTGTAGTTTTATTCCAGTATACCATCTACGATGTTGCGGATCCTGCCATAATAATTCATAGAGTACGAATCTATGCTCCTCCAGTGTATTAATAGTAAGTAGAGCACTTTGAAATGCTTCACAGTTCCTTTGCGCATTCATCCGTGATCTCAGGGGGCTCTTGATAAAACGATAGCATGAGTCTTGAAATCGTATCCAATGTTGTGGGCACTCATAACCAGGTTCTCCGTGCAAGATATTTTGTGCAAACACAGGTAGTAAAAGAATTAGCGAGAATACCACGTTACTCAATAAATAAGACATTCTGGATATCTTATTATGCAATAAACATTTTAAAAGTATCGAATTATAATTCACAGTAATCTTGCTTGAAAATATCGTCCAACAAATATGTGATTATGGCAAAAGCAGAATTGATTCAGCTCTTAGACACTCCCTGTAGATGACCACCTTGTTAACCTGTGCCACTTTGTCCATTCGTTTTACATGTATGATAATTAGTTTGAGATATTCACCGCGAGAGTTGCAATTGAGATATTTAGTTAAACACACTGGGTCTTGTACGATAAGACATGAATGAGACTTAAGGGATAAAATAAAAAATGTCAAATATATATAAAAATGATTTGATTACAAACGCGACGCTACATCGCCGGACACTCCCTATGACGAATAATGGCGGAAATCGACGAACGCTAATTGTTTGACAGAGGGCCTGTTCTTTTTAGCTGCACTGCTGCACTAGTGCAATTAGTTAGAGGGTCTGTTCTTTTTAGCTATACTGCTGCACTAGTGCAATAAGTTGGAAAGAGACAAACATACTTTCTTTCACTCTAAGGGCTCGTTTCCACTGAGCGCGTCACGCGTCGCGTCACCAGCGTGAGCCAATCAAAACATCCCATTGTAATAACATGTTTTCCGTGTTATTACAATGGGATGTTTTGATTGGCTCACGCTGGTTGACGCGACGCGTGACGCGCTCAGTGGGAACGAGCCCTGAGTTTCCACTGAGCGCGTCACGCGTCGCGTCATCCAGCGCGAGCCAATCAAAACATCCCATTGTAATAACATGTTTTCCGTGTTATTACAATGGGATGTTTTGATTGGCTCACGCTGGTTGACGCGACGCGTGACGCGCTCAGTGGAAACTCAGCCTAACACATGACTGCATCTATTGTAGATCCAGCTTTACGAACATGCAGTAGCTTATCTGGGTTGCGTGTCCATGATGGTGACTCGCAAAACGTCTTGAGTATTCATTCTAACCTGAAACCGTGAATGATCGCGGAAAGAATCGTGTTTTACTTTGCCGTATCTATTTAATAAAATATCTACGTAAAATGCCGGAAACAAAGACAGAAACGAAACCGATCAAAGATATGAAGAATGGAAAGGAAGACGATAAAAATGACCTAGTAAGAGATTAACCTATGTCAAAGTAGTGGGATTAGTGTCATTAGTATTGAAGAAAAATGCTTCTGTGAATCTATAACAATATTAATTAAATCTATACACACATATATGTACTTGTAATTTATCGTCACATAGTAAAACACAATTTCTGCTTTCCTTGTAATTTATCTTACATTTGAATCAGTTACCTTTTATTACTATGTATCTTATTATTGAATGATATATTAATATTATTAATATTATTAATATTAATATTTATATATTAATATTTACTGTGGTTTTTTTTGTAATTTTTTTCTCTATGATAATGGGTCTGTTCTTTTTAGCTGCACTAGTGCAATAAGTTAGAAAGAGACAAACATACTTTCTTTCACTCTAACTAATTGCACTAGTGCAGTAGTGCAGCTAAAAAGAAAAGGCCCAGTGTCTCCTTATCTACAAAAAAACAAAGTTGAATAAAGAGCGATGGTTAAAAAGTAAAGTACTTTACCTTTATTCTCTTAAATATTGGAATGTATATTAAAATATTTATTATTTTAATATATATTTTAATATATAATTTATTCTTAAATATTGGAAATTTGATTTTTTACTTTTCAGTCAGAGGAAGATAAACTTCTACAGGAAGAATTAACTCTGCTCGTAGAGCGTCTGCAGGATGCCAATACCAAACTATATCATCCTGCTCTAGAATCTTTGCGTTCACATATTCGTGCGTCAACAACATCAATGACAAGTGTTCCAAAACCATTGAAATTTATGCGGCCTCACTATGATACTATGAAGAATATCTATGAGAAGATAACTAATGTCAAATGTAAAGAATTATGTTCCGATATTATTTCTGTCCTGGCAATGACCATGGGTGAAGGTCGAGAGTGTTTGAAGTATAGGCTCACAGGCTCCGCATTAGCAATTGGTGAATGGGGACACGAATATGTTAGACATTTATCAGGAGAATTGGCAGGAGAATGGGATGAAGTTACGGGTGATAATGTCGAGGCGACAAACAAGAAACTGATTGCTTTGGTACATGAGATTGTCCCTTATAACATGGCACACAATGCGGAAACAGAGGCGTGTGATCTGTTAATGGAGATCGAAAGGCTTGATCTACTAGAACAATACGTCGACGAAAGCGCGTATCAACGAGTATGTCTCTATCTTACAAGCTGTGTGCCATATGTGGCTGATCCAGAGAACAGCACTCTCCTTCATGTCGCTTGTAAATTATATCGAAAATTCGGACAATATCCACAAGCAATTAGACTGGCGATGCAACTGAATGATTTACCTCTCATTGAATCAATTTTCACAAATTGTAGGGATCTGTAAGTATAATCTTTTAAAGAATGGTTTATTTAGAATCTTTATAAGTAGGTTTTTATTTGAAAAACTGTTAATTAATATAATCGATTTCCTGAAGTGAAATTATAAGAAGTCTATTATACTTTTCAGTTCTGTGCAAAAGCAATTGGCTTTTATGCTTGGTCGCCAGCAGATCTTTCTGGAGTTACATGAGGCTACAGTAGAAGACGACGATCTATTCGAAATAATGTCCAATTCCCACTTAAACAATCACTTTCTGAACTTAGCGCGAGAGTTAGATATAATGGAACCCAAGACACCAGAGGATGTCTATAAATCTCACTTAGAAAATTCACGACCGCCGTTTGGCGGTGGCCAGGTCGACTCAGCGCGTCAGAATCTTGCGGCGAGTTTTGTCAACGGTTTTGTAAACGCTGCATTTGGTCACGACAAACTATTGATCGAGGATGGTAACAAGTGGCTGTACAAGAATAAAGAGCATGGTATGTTAAGTGCGACTGCATCTCTAGGTCTAATCTTGCTATGGGATGTGGACGGCGGTCTTACTCCAATTGACAAGTACCTATACTCATCGGAAGACTACATCAAATCCGGTGCTCTGCTAGCTTGTGGCATTGTCAATTGCGGCGTAAGAAACGAGTGTGATCCCGCCTTGGCTCTGCTATCCGATTACGTGTTGCACAGCAGCAATACCATGCGTATCGGCGCCATCGTCGGCCTCGGTATTGCGTACGCCGGTTCTAACCGAGAAGCCGTACTGGGTCTGCTGACGCCAGTCCTCAGTGACACCAAATCAAGTTGGGAAGTGCTTGGTATGACTGGTCTGGCATTAGGAATGGTCGCCGCCGGCTCTTGTAACGCTTATGTCACTACAGCGATCATGCATACATTGATGGACAAGTCGGAGTCCGATCTCAAAGATACATATGCGCGATTTCTGGCACTCGGTCTAGGATTATGTTTCCTGGGAAAGCAGGAGGCTGCAGAAGCGATTATAGCAGCTTTGGAAATCGTTCACGAACCATTTAGGTCAATGTCGACGACGTTAGTGGAAGTGTGCGCCTACGCTGGCACAGGGAACGTCCTCAAGATTCAACACCTGCTGCACATCTGTTCAGAGCACTATGAGCCGAGCAACGAGAAGGAGGAAAAGAGTGAACGCAAGGACAAGGAAAAGAAGGAGGAGAAGAAAGAAGATAAGGAGAAGGATCTCAGTTCTAGACAGGCTATTGCTGTTCTCGGCATCGCTTTGATCGCTATGGGAGAGGAGATCGGCGCCGAGATGGCATACAGGACCTTCGGTCATCTATTGCGTTACTGCGAGCCCGTGATTCGTCGTTCGGTACCTCTCGCTCTAGGTCTCATCTCGGTGTCGAATCCGAAATTAAATATTCTAGACACATTGTCCAAGTTCTCACACGATAGCGATTCTGAAGTGGCACACAATGCGATATTCGCCATGGGCCTGGTCGGTGCTGGTACAAATAACGCACGATTGGCTGCTATGTTGAGGCAATTGGCTCAGTTTCACGCAAAAGACCCTAACAATCTCTTCATGGTGCGCATCGCACAAGGTTTGACGCATCTAGGTAAAGGTACGCTTACTTTGTCGCCTTATCACAGCGACAGGCAGCTGCTCAGTCCTGTTGCTCTCGCCGGTCTTCTATCGACATTGATTGGTTTTTTGGACGTGAAAAACAGTGAGTATATATTCTTGATACAATGGATATAGAAATATTGTTTGCATTTCAATTCATTTTTTAGCAATTCTTTTAAATTATCCTCATTATGGAGATTCTTATTCTAAATTTTCCAAGTTGACCATGAGAAGTTCTTATGATTAATTCTTAAGATACAGACATTTACAATAAATTTTGATCTTTTTCTTATATATTTACAATTAGTTAGTCAGAAAAAAAATAGTTTTTAAAAATTTTAATATTCTCACCTCAATTCTTTTATTATAAAAAATAAAGCTTCTTTATTGTAATGTGACTTTTTGTTAATTAATGTCATAAATGTTCTTTCAGTTATCCTCGGACGCTCACACTACTTGCTGTATACGCTAGCTGCTGCGATGCAGCCCAGAATGCTGGTGACTTTCGATGAAGACCTGAATCCGCTGGCCGTACCAGTGAGAGTCGGTCTCGCTGTCGATGTTGTCGGTCAAGCGGGCAAACCGAAAACTATCACAGGCTTCCAGACACACACCACTCCAGTATTACTGGCATATGGCGAGAGAGCAGAACTTGCTACCGAGGAATATATACCATTGACGCCAATCATGGAGGGTTTTGTGATTTTAAGAAAAAATCCGGATTTTATACCTTAATCATCGTAATATTTTTTTTTCAATGGTCAATACGCTTCATATTAAACTTCACTTGTAAGACAGAGTATAATAAGAGTGTGTTTATTCACCTTGCATATGTGAAAGAGATTGCAACATCTCTAGATATTATTCTCTTTCTGTAGAAAGATCAATTTTTTTTCTTATGTTTTATAGAAAGGGAAAAATACAAATATTCCTTATTTAATAAAATATTGATTTTTAATGATAAAAAGTACTGATATATATAATGTATAAAATCTCGCTCGACATGAATTTTGTATGCAAAGTATACATCATAATTATAAAAAAGATCAATATGAAACGGTATTTTACATTATATTCTTAACGATAATAATACATCAGCAGACGTAAGTCTTTCCTAAAGTAAGTACCATTCAAAATAGCATATATACACACATGTATATAACAATTGCATAGACATATGAAATATATATTATATAATTTTATATATATATATATATATATATATATATATATATATATATATATATATAATATATATATATATTTATACTTGTGCAATTGTCAATAAATACATTATACTTAAATGTTTTCTATATTTTACTGCTCTATCTTTTTAACTAAAAACCATAAAAATGAAAAGTCTGTATTACAATCATGTTAGTCTATTAAAATGTGGATATATTATCGTACATATGAACGACAGTGTGTATCGTATTATGTCAATAAAGTACATTAATTGTAAAACTTCAAATAATACTTTCGTATAAAAGCTTGTACTATAGTTACTATAATATAACGTAACTTTTCTTTTGATCGTGACTGCATAATTTAGTTTTAATATTTCTATGCAAAAGAAAAATAAATACATTAAAAAAGGTTTAACGATTATGACTCCTACTGTTTCTAAAATTTAATTCTCTTGTGTTTCTTTTCCTTTTTAATGCTATGATTTGTGCAATGATAAAATTATGATTTCATTTTATGAGAAATATGTTTCAATAATCCATACATAATAGAATAACAATAGAATAATAATAGAAATGATATTGTAGATTCTATTATAGCTTTCTAAAATTATTTTGCACAGTATATAAAGTCACATTTTGGCACTGTTATTTATTTAAACCATGATAATATAAATACGCTATTTAAATTAAAATAAAAAGAAATTGATTCTAAAAATAAGAGGATTACAAAATAAACTGTAAATGCAAATTGCCTCGTCAGTTTTATAATATATCATGTGAAAAAAATTCAAGAAATAAATTTTTAGTTCTAGTTTTATCTTTAAAATTAATTGTTTTGTAATTCAATCGCGGCATGATGGCAGTACTTTAGGCAGTGTGCTAAAATTTACAATTTTCTCCAAATTGTAATTGTTTGTCTAAATTGTAATTTGTTATTAAATTACTTTATATTAGTATCAGTTATTTATCAACAATAACAACTTTGTAAGATTTTAATTTCTTAACTTGCATATAATTACGAATGTAGCACCTCTATCTGAATATACTATTAAAATATCTTAACTTTGTCATATAAAAATATTCTACTTGGAAAACTAATATTCCTGTATAATAACTGTAATATTACTTACATGTATAAAAGTATACTCTCTTTTATACAATTCTAAATTGCTTATAATCAAAATTATACATAAATAATTCGTTATTACTTTATGTATATACTTATAAATTTATACCATAAGTCTCTTACACAATGTACCAGCCATTTAAAGTTGTTTCCTATATATAAAACTCATATATATATATATAAAACTCGGACAACCTATCAATTATTGTTAGTACTTGTATAAAAGGCTTTAGTATCAATAGAGATAGCTCATAAAAATTATATATCTTTAAGCTCATTAGTCATTCAAAAATTCGTACTTATTGTCATTTTGATAATAAACTGTACTGCCACTTTGATAATAATAAAGACTATACTCTACTACTACTTTGATAAATACTGATAAATAACTAATGATAAATATTGTTCTATTGCAACTACAATAAAACAGTATTATATCTACCATATCAATAATTGCAAATAAAATGAATGGCTATACGTTATCGGGATCATATTTGCAAAAAAGTGGTGTAGCTTCTTACGAAATTTTGAGGACGCTTTGTTTAACTTACTTTTTCAGATAAATGGCAATGTAAACCCAGTTTTACTAACAATAATTTGTTTCCATATCGCGATGGACAGTCACAGGCGCTAAAACGTGATGCGGCGATCCCAAGTACGTTGTAGGAGAAGGCATTCTGAAACTGCCGGACTGCCTCGTTAAATCTGGCTCGATGTTATTGTCGACAACTAGCAACGGTTCGGAGGCAAATGTTTGTTGTTCGGAATCATCATGTGGCGTCATCGTGCTATACCCATGATCGCTATCCCCACCAGGTGGTCTTCTGTAATTGGTAGAAACTCTATATGGTGATATAGGCGCGGTACCATCTCTCATAAGGCAATCCAAATTGCTTTTGGTTTGATCCAATTCCGCGGGCTCCAAATCGCCCTCGAGATGCGTCATGCGCAACGTGTCAGGCGAAGTATGGAGATGTAAACATTGATGCTCCACACCTGAGTTTACCGATCGAAGTCTATAGCAAAACAGAATAACGCCTAGAATCAAGACTAATGCAAGAATTCCACCGGCTACCAGACCGACCGATGGCCACTCTCCTATCACGATTTCATCTGTTGATTGTGAATCTGAAAAAGCATAATTTTATTACATAATAGAAATCATAATAAATGTGACAAAAAAGAAAAAAAGAGCGAATTTACTGTAAGTGCCGTCGCTGTAAGGTATCAGAGATCCGAAGATTCCCTTGAAACAAACTGACATGTCAGAACAGAATGGTTGTTGCAAAGGTGTCTCCCCATCGGCATCGACGTGACACCATTGACAATCAGCGATACCCAAGCAATCTTTCTCCGTCGCGTATGATTTGCAATCGATAGACGGACACGATTTCAAATTTGTCGGCTGTATCCATGGAGTCTGTAAACTTGAGCCTTGCTCATATAGAGGCGGACAAGAATTTAAATTGTTGATACTTTGTTGTGAGCAACTAGAAGAATATAAGGAGCATTCGCAAGGACATTCACAACCAGTTTGTTCCATACTTTTGCAGTTTAGGCATGAATGATCCATCTGTAATATTTAACAAAAAAAGTAAAAACAAAAATATGTTAAAATTGGAAATAAAATGCGCAATAACTAGTGTGAACTTACCGTACTGCATGGACAAAAAGCTCTAAGCAAATTGCACTGAGTTGTCACATTGACAACACCAAGGAATACATTAGTACCGGGTACAGCAGCTACCTGATATCTAACACAGTGCTCGCCGTGTGCTATATTAGTGAGCACGTCATCAAGTGACATATTAAATTGATAATATCTTTGCACAACACCCTCCAAGTGATTGGCACAAGATTTTTTTTTCACAAACAGCCCGTGATTCAATATGTCATTAGCTACTAAGAGTTCCTTATGCGTTAAATGCTGCTGCTCAATCTTGCCTGTTGCTTCCAATAATGTCGGATGTGACACCAAGTAGCCTTTGTCATCCATCAAGAAACATTTGACAGTCGCATCATAACAGAATGGAAACATCTCCTGTAGTAATCTCATGATGTAACCCATTGTAACATCCATAGATAAGACAGCAATAACATAATCTGTACTTTTATTGCTCATAGGATATTCAATAACTTGACTTAGAGTTACTACATAGCCTGATCCACCTGCATCTAAGTAAGGTGGAGTCAAAATTATCTTATCAGGATGCTCTAGTGCTTTTCCATACCACATTCGCCTTTTGGGATCAAAACCAGAATCCAATACCATTCCTGGGAAAATCTCCAACACACCACTAACTGTACTCACAACATATCTAAAATGACAAACAAGTTATTATTATGCTAATAATAATCTAATAAAATTCTAATTATTTGTATAATTACCTTCTTATTATAAATTTATTTAATGGACTTTCAATGTGTTGCTTTTTGAAATGCTCCAAGACTTGCGCTAAGGTTGCTACATCCGGTTTTACAGATGGATGTAAACCAGGATTAGCTAAAAGACCCGTTAAATCTTTGATATATGCCATATAGCTTTGTACAGTCATAGCTGAACCAGTTTCTAATAGTTCTAGTTGCTCCATTGGAGATTGAAAGCACCATGGAGATAAATAAACTACACCAGTTGCTAAAAATAAAATAAAATATATAAGATTTTAAATATCTAATAATATGCTGTAAATATTTGGCAACTGGAATGAAAGAGTTTATCTTCTTACATAAAGTTGCAATCCTGTTTCTATAAATGCAGAGTGTTTCTTTATTAATGACAGTTTGAAGCATAAGATCGAGGCGATGATGTAATATGTTTGTAGGCAGTGAGGACACAGTTCTCGCAACAGGCAATATTCCTTCTTCAGTAGTAGATACAAGACATATTATCAAGGCATCATAATGTAAGTGTTTCCATCGGTACCGCTTCTGCATCATGAATCAAAGAATAATTTTCTGTCTCTTACTCCCGTTTTAAAATTTGTATATAAATGCTTCTCCTTACCTGCTCGCCCAATTTTGTTTTCACATCTATGACTCCTTGAATTTCATTTATCATTTTCATTACTGTCCAATTATCTATATTTTCAATATCTTGCAAATGCACTTTAAGTGGTTGTTCGATTATTGTCTCAATCCTGGGAAAATTTTTATGCATCCAAACCACACCTTTATTGTCGAAGAATATAATATATATGTTTGGTCCAGTGTTAAAATATGTTACATCATCAAGAAAATCACTTAATTTTATATCTAAAGATAGTAGCGCAACACTTGTAATTTGTCCAATAGATAATGTCATTGTCTTGCTATATAGATCAAAATATGGATCTAATATATAAACATCTTTCTTATGATAATCAGGACTGCAGACAGATTGCAAACAAGAAAATAGTTTTCCTATTTTATATCCAAGAACATTTTGTGTTGGAAGAACAATAATATGATCATTTTCTAAAAACTGTGTATCACTGATGTATGGGTGTTGGTCTGAAAATAAACTGTAATATAGAACAATTTTTCATACAAAAAGTAAAGTCAGTATAAAAAAGAACTTACTTGGAAGAATAAGTATAGTTTTCAAATGAGTCGTAAGTCTTTCTGAAATTATTTCAAACACTCTTTTCGCATGTGATATACCTTTTACTTCGTTAGTCAAATATATAATAATCACTTCATGTCTTAAATTCTGTGTTAATTTTCTAAAATCAACCTTTGTTGTCTGATTTGAATCTAAAAAAAATTAAAGGCATTAAATCAATATATATATACAATATATATTTCAATAAAGACTCACTTTTAATTACCTGTTCTAATTAAACTGTCGATATAACGAGTTAATTGAAATTTATTGATATCTGTTGCTTTCAACAAGCCATCCTTGCAAAACAGAGGAGCAGCATTAGCAAGACCAACAACAGTAACATTATCTGTTTCAGAAAGCATATCTATAATAGTTCTAGCTGCTATTTGGATCAAAGCTAGATCGGATTCTGACATAAACATGTTATGTTCCAAAAGCAGAATGACATTCTTCTCGGGACAGTATTGAGATAATAAAAGTGATCCAATAATGTGACCCATTGTGGGTGGTCCACATATCGTACTTGGTTGGCTTATTGGTAATACATGTAAATTTTTCCATTCTTGACTTCTTAACTTTGTTGCCAATTCTACAATCAAAGTCAATAATATATCATCGACTTAATGAATCTAAATGAAACAAATGACAATTATGTCGTTCAATATAAAATAATATAAATAATATTTTAATATAAAATACCTGTTATAATTTGAGTACATATATCCGAAACTCTGTTCATTTGCATTACGTCTAAATCAACCGTTTGACTAGAATAAACTGCGCGAACCTCCTTCGACAGGACGGAGTATATGGCATTGTAGCCCTGCTTGAGGACATCCATGTGCGTTCTTAATTTATTGTTGAACTTATCAACTAACGCATTCAGTCTCGCGTCCAGGTTGCTGGAGATGTTTGCGAATTCCATCTTGCTGATCGTATCCTGGAACGAGGACGCGCCGAGTTCCTCGTCGACGATGGATCGCAGCCTCTTTGACAGATACCCCACGACATCTCGGAGGCACATGCCGTTCAAGGGTTCCGCTGACACCTGTTTGCGCAGCGACTTGCCAGTTTGACACTTGACAGTGACGTTAGTGACCCCGTCGTCGTTAGCGACTACATAAGTATTTGTCAGTATTATCGGCAGGAGCAAGTACAAAATCTTGTTTACAGCCATTCTGACTGTAAAATTGCGGCTATTTCGGCGAAGCGTGTAATTTCATAACCTCACGGATTTGTCGCGCGACGATAATAGTTTATATCCGTATCGACGAGCATTTCAAGCGTCATGTAACTGTGTTTACTTCGAGATGCGCGAAGTTTGTTTACGAACTTTACGAGAAAAACGTGCTCGGGGACGCCAAGAATCGTTCAATTTTTGCACGATAGCGGAACTACGAAGCATCGAGCACCGTGATTTCGGCGAGCGCCATCTTTGGGCCGAACTGTACCTCGCAACTGGCGCCATCTGTAGCTTGCGCGCGAAGCTTGTGACATTTAAAGATCACTTACTCTTATCTGCAGAGTATTTATTTTTGTTTACTGCACTAACCGCCATCTTGAGTAAATGTTCCATCTGTTGCATGTCGTCGAATTGCATTTTATTTATTATTGAAATATTTAATACATGTAATTGTAAGTATTCACGAAATAAGAGAATATTATATTCATATATTAATTACGAAAGAAAAGTCACTAAAAAATAAATCGGTTTTTAATAGATCGTCTATCATTTTTTAGTATTTTATTATCGAAAGACGCATTATGTTTAATTGCAAGTAAATAATATATAAATAATATATAATTCTGTAGATTAAATGTACTTTTTAGACGGGCATAATATTTACAAAAATGTATACGAAAAAAAAGTGACAACACACATGCTATTCTCTGTTAATAAAAAAAAAACATCTAGTAGAAATCAATTAAAATTTTCATTTGCATGGCAAAAACATATAGATCAAACTTCAATTAATAATTGCAAGCACAAATCCTTTGTCACAATCAATAAAATTGTCAACAAAATTGTCAATAAAATTGTCAATAAAATTGAGACTTCTCATTTATTACAGCTTGACGCATGAAACGTCATCAATAAATTGCTTATTGTTGATCAATTATAAAACGATTCGATGCGATGTGTCAATATAATATTGTATCCGAGTGCTGTCAAAGCTCAATACTTTGATATCAAATAATTGAAATTTTCACTCGCCTTCTTCGCAAGTCTCTTTAAATATCATTGTCGTTATCAAATGCAATTTTAAAAAACATTACAGCGTAAAAATATTAAGCACGTTGTAAAAGATGAATCGTACAGCGTCAAAATTAGGAAAAGCCAAATTTTCAAAATAAATTTACGCAAAATTGCTTCAATTTGCGTGAATTTCTTTTTCCATATATAACATAATTTTTCGAAATTGTTACGAATATTTCGAAAATCGCGTCCATCCCCGTGAAAATTCTAAGCAGCAAGATGGTAAGCGGCGTGGTTCCCGCGCCACTTTCCGCACATCCTCTTGTCATTTGGGATGCTCCCCTCTTCGGGCGCCTAATGTCATCAAGCAATCACGTCGCGCGACACACAAAACATATTGTTATTCGCGAGATATCGCAAGATTCGAAGCATCCGAAAAATCCGGCGACAAAAATCCGGACCGGAAGCAACGCAAACAACATTTATTCAATTATCGTATCGTGAAACTTTGGACGAGCGTTAGCGGATAATTCTGAAAAATTGCGTAATTTTGCAGGCAGAATCGATCGAGTGGATTGGATAGGACTGATTACTGCTGCTTTCTTGATATCGATTCGTCATCGCGGGCCGAAAAAAGTTGGCTCGCAGCGCAAAGCGTTTTACGGTTTTGCGTTATCAATCCAGGCTTCTCCTCATGACCTATACAACGGACTGTACCTAGAACGGATGCGGGGACGGATCGGTGTCACGTGAACCCTCCGGATATACCAGCTTCCTAGTCTTGCTCACCTACTTTATCGCCATTTCGTTTCATCGGAAACGTTCGGAAATCGCCCATGGCCGGAAAAACGTGCGGCAATTCCTTGCCGAAATGCACATCCGTCATTCCTTTTTTTCATTATCCAAAACTTAATTGCACTGATTGCCGTCTTAATCGATTTTTGTACTTGCTTGAATCCTTTAAAAAAAAAATTTTATTAACAAATCCAGACAGCGCCAGGATAAAAGTTAATGACAGAAATTAGATAACGACAGAATGATATAATGAAATAATTCCAAGATTTTTGATCTTTAATTATTATACGCGATAACTCATATATAGTAGATCAGTCTGTTCAAGAGATGAGTCAAGAGATTAATAATGCGACGTTAATGGAAAAAATTTCCGCCGTAATTGCATAATAAATGCGCGGCATTTTGTTTTCACGTTGATGGCACTTATTCAAGTTAATGGTCGAGATGCATTTCGGTATTCCTTTCATTAATTGCACGATATAGTTCTATTCTATCATAATAGACACAATGCACGAAAAAAATAAATTTAAATATATCTTTTGAAATTTTTTCCATCCTCAAAAACGTAATCAATTCTAATCTGAATCTCAGCAATTATATCGCTGATTACTTTCATTATGAAATTAATTATTATCATGTATTATATTACGATTGAGAAAATTAAAAAAAATTATTGTTAGTTAATACCATTTTATTTTTATTGAAGATGATAACAAATTACTTTTTGGAGAAAAGTATATAATCATTATTGTTTCAGATTTTTGTGGAATATTGAAAAGATGTACATGATTCAATTTGGAAAGAATGTCTTACGAAAAATCTTACCTCTGGATTGTTATGACATGACCATTCTGAATGCATGGACCAATCCTAAATCCCAAAAGCATGCATCCTTTCGACACGGTTAAAGCCCATGAAAAAAAAGGTACGCAGGAAAATTTATATGAGGTAAATTGCTATCTACGAAGAAATTGATAGAAATAAGAATATAAGGTTTTGCAGGAGCAGAAAGACGAAACTAGGAGAGGAAGAAGAAAAAATGCAACGTAGAAGGAAGAGAGAGAGAGAGAGAGAGGGTTGGAGAGATAGAGGGAGGGCATAGATGTCAACTTGATGATGATATACTGTTGCGATCTTGGTATATGACCCCCTTTCTTCTCCACCGTCATCTTCTGCCTCTCTTTCGCCACCAGCGCTCTTTCTCCTACTCGCTCTCATTCGATCTCACCTATAACTACCAGATAACGTTCCGTCGCGACGCGATGGGGGTGACGGAGGGCGTAAGGGCGGTGCGGGTGGCACAGATCATCGGCGATGGAAAAGAAAAAAGAGGGAACCCCCCTCCTGGATTTTCTTCCTGTACGACGATTTCAGTCACTGCCGGCTGACGCGACGCGTACGGAAGACTGGACCGATCGCAGACCGATTAAGCACAGTATCCCGCGGACAACACTCGCGCACGCAACGCAGGGAGTCGCTCATCTCTTTCTCTTCTCCTCTCTTTCTCTCTCTTTCTCTGCCCCCTGGTACACGCGTTGTGCTTCTTCAGTCACAGTATATCCGCGGTAGACGATCACGAGTGATCGCGACCTCATCGCTACAGGTCATCCTCTCGAGATCTGGTGATCCTGCTGGGTAGTTGGGACTTTGCAGAGCTTGACTTCGGAGATCGGAGCGCTCGCCGCGGAGAACGTTGATCAGCTGAGGATCCATCGATCGCTGAGGGTCTTTGTCGTTGGATCATCGACATCAGGAACGATACGATACAGCTATTCCGGCGGCGAGCGCGAAACTACATCCCGCGCGCTCATCAAGAGTGCTTAGGAGAAGTGCAGTGTGTAAAAACGAATCAAACTCATTCCGCTCATCGGCGACAAAGTGACGCCAAACTGTCTTGCATCGGTTTGCTCATGATTATCTCGAAAGAGCCGATGACTTCCACATGAGGTTCCATCATCGGATTTAATAAGGTTCGTAGACTTTTTTTGGAAATCAGCACGATGAAGAAAGACTTTAGTCAAGCTTGAAGAATGGCTGTAAATTTGTCGCATATAATAAATAAACAATTAATGACAATTTCTTTGGAATATGTTAAATTTTACGAAGCGAAATTCCTCAAGTAGCCTTTAAATTTAACAATGTATGAAGAATAATATAACAATCAGTTATCCCGTAATATAACGTAGGATAATTTATTTTAATTAAGGAATGCTTCGAACATATTTAGATAAATTACTTATATATTAATTATAATATAATATTCTTTAAGCATACGTACTTCAAAATCATTATCTTTAATTTAAATTAAGATATTAAATTTGACATTCTGATGTCACGTGGCTTATGCAATTTGTCGAATATAAGAGACAGAGAGGGGCACGTGCTCCAAGATACTTCAAACTGTCAAGTCCAACATTCTGATGCCACGTGCTCGTGATTGACTTACCAATTCATGTTCCTCAATTTTATCTTCTGGAAAAATCTTCGCAATGATTCACGGAAGTGAATAATTATAATACGGAAGTATATAATGTCGGGAGAGATTGGAATATTTAAAAATAATATCTTGGCATTTCGTCAAGGTAGGATTTTCGCGACGGGAACGACGGCATGAAAATTTCAGTACGTCGATCGCAACGATACGCGGAACGACACATCCTCAGCTAATTAGAATATAGCTGTTTTTTATGAGCGTGGAAGAGGAAGAGGGAGCCGTGATGGGTGGCGGTGGTGGGAAGGGAGGAGCAAGGAAACACGCACCATCGCGATATTTATTATACGGGACCCCTGCCGGACATTCGTATTTAACGGGCCGCACCAATGGCCACTGCTCACCCTTCTCCTTCTATGTACCTCAGAGAATACCTTGCTGCTCTTCTTGCAGGATCTCCCCCGCAAGTCTCCCGCAAGTTGATCTCGCGATATCCTCGCTTAAATGCAAGTTCGATCGTCGATGCTCGCGTAAATGCAAGTTTGAAATTAAATTAAATATTATTAAGCGACTTGCTATCGTTTCATGGAAAGCGTTTGAACTAGATTGCTAAAAATAATTTTAAAAATACGCTTTAGTTTGCACATTGCAAAAAATCAATAGCTAATTAATAACTTAAAATGTGAAATCAAATACATTTTTATATAAACGTATATAATTAGTGTATAATAAATTCCTTAATTTTTTACAACTGAGTTCTAATTGAGAATTGACAATAATAATTGTAATATTATTGTCTCCTGAGTTTTTATTGTAGAATAATTTCACATACAAAGATTTTATAAACAATTTTAAAAAGAAATTTTAAAAATATAAATTTATCATGTAAACAGGTAGGA
Source organism: Camponotus vicinus (assembly GCF_025532165.1). Classification (NCBI taxonomy): domain Eukaryota; kingdom Metazoa; phylum Arthropoda; class Insecta; order Hymenoptera; family Formicidae; genus Camponotus; species Camponotus vicinus. The sequence goes on along the minus strand of NW_028141967.1, from coordinate 16,138,100 downwards.
AAAAGGAAAAGAACCTTTTCAGAAACTTTTATGAATTTATCATGTGATTTTAATTTATTTCTGCAAAATAATTAAATTTGTCAAAACATATATATTTTATTTATATTATATTTGCCAAAATAATTAAATTTGCTAAATGTTAAGTATAATTATTGCTTTATTCATTTTATTACTGTTATACTGTTATAGCTTTATTTCTTTTTTATTGAATTTTACAGAACTTTATTGTAAATATCAATTTACATATGTATTATAATTGAGCATAATCTGTATATTTGATTCTAACTATTAACTGACGTGATTTTTGCGCAATCACAAATTTGATTTCAGCATCTTGACCTATCAGACTCTTTAACATCCGACGACTATTGAGACACGGATATAGCCTAATTATCCAATAGAAGAACGCATATTCTTAGCTGGTCGTTCTCTCGGTAGTCTGCTTTAATGCTCAGAATGATCAGCCGACTTTTCACTTCTTTCGATACTCAGGAGCATTTATCTTCGACCCAAATATCTAATCGGTTTCCGCAGATTTTCCAGACGATAAAAACCAGAGGAACTTCCATAGCTCGCAAAGAACGAGAACTCGATTGAAACGTTTTAAAATAGAAAATATGAGAGAACTTTTGATATTGTGCAATTTGGAAACTAATATAAAATATAATATTTTACGTATTATAGTTATATTTAACATGTTCTAGTTCTAACTTGATATCACTTCTAAAAACTTTTATTTCATAATTTTAAAATAAAACAAACATTTTTTTTAGTCCCATTTATATTCGCGGATAAATTTTTCATATTTTTTATTGCGACATTTGTTTGTTGTAGTTTTCAAAAGCATTCAAAATTTGCTTCAAGCTATATTGGAATTGAGTAAACTGTACAATCGTTTTGTTGTTTACAGGTCCTGTGTTATGTCTCACTATCATTTTCGCATTTGAGACAACATTGGTCGACAATCAGCTGGAGTGAGTGCACGAACAGAGAACACTGAGATTATCATTGGTCTTTACAAACATGACAGAGACATCGCGTGATCCTGAAGTAACTGATCCAGAAAATCCCGACAACGGTAGGACAGCATTAAATCTGACATGTTCAACGACCAGCAAAAGCAAGCCTCTTCCGGATCGTGGAACATGGAGCACCAAGCTGGATTTCATTCTCAGTGTGGTAATGCATTTTATTATATTGTCAAATATACTATTACAAATTAATTATATTACAAATTAAATATATTATAATATATTATAATATATTACAATATATTATAAATTAAATACATTATATTAAACATCATCGACAAAGTGATGTATTATAAATAAAACATTTAAAAAAGATGATATAAATATGCCAAAAAAATTTATATTCTTATAGAGATTTTAAATTATTTCTTTACCATTAACATTAATCATTGATTAAATGTAAACGTGATTTAGCTTATACTTGCTTGTGCTTTGACGTTTGTCATTTCTTCAAGGTCGGTCTGGCAATCGGTCTTGGCAATGTATGGCGATTTCCGTATCTCTGCTATAAAAATGGTGGCGGTGCTTTTCTAATCCCTTACTTCTTGACACTGTTCCTCGCCGGTATACCCATGTTCTTCATGGAGCTAGCTCTCGGACAGATGCTCACGATAGGCGGCCTCGGGGTTTTCAAAATAGCGCCGCTCTTCAAAGGTATTGGTTACGCTGCTGCCGTTATGTCCTGCTGGATGAATGTCTACTACATTGTTATCCTAGCTTGGGCGATTTTCTACTTCTTCATGTCGATGCGCAGGGGTGAGTACACTAACAAGTTTATCTGCACTTTAATTTTTCACGATCGAAGAAAATTTTTTAAAATATATTTTAAATAAAAATTTCTTCATTTAATAACGATGACGAAGGACGGGACTAAAGGATTTTATTGAACGTTACACAATTTTAGAGTTACCTTGGGGCAGTTGCAATAACTACTGGAACACCAAGAACTGCGTGAATCCTTACGATAGAAGCTCGCTGTTTTGCTGGTCCGAAATCTCCTCAGCCAGAAACGGTAGCATTGTCAAAATGTGCACGGTCAATCACATTAATGTGACGATGACGGAGCTTACGGATCCTGTAAAGGAGTTCTGGGAGTCAGTATAAATACAATTTTTCATTTTCTCCTGAGTACGTGATGCGCGTAATTTGCGCTTTTCTATCGCCGGGCTTATATTAAATACAACTATCTCTACCTTTCAGACGTCGAGCGTTGCAAATCAGCGAGGGTATCGAATACATGGGCAATATTCGATGGGAATTGGCGGGTACATTATTGGTAGTATGGATAATCTGCTACTTTTGCATCTGGAAGGGCGTTAAGTGGACTGGCAAAGTCGTCTATTTCACTTCTCTTTTCCCATATGTGTTGCTTACTGTCCTTCTGATTCGTGGCATTACACTACCCGGCGCCATGGAAGGCATTCGGTTTTATATCAGTCCAAACTTGTCTAAGCTTCGAGAATCCGAGGTAAGTTATTCTTTTTCATTTACTAACTTTTTAAATCGATTGACTTTGAAATAATCCCATAAATAATGTATAATTGTTAATTCTAATAATTTTAATAATATAATTAATAGTATAATTGTTAATTCGCAGGTATGGATCGACGCAGTAACGCAGATCTTTTTCTCGTATGGTCTTGGACTCGGCACTCTGGTAGCCCTCGGCAGTTATAATAAATTTACCAACAATGTCTACAAGGACGCATTGATCGTCTGTTCGGTCAATTCGTCCACCAGCATGTTTGCGGGCTTCGTGATATTCTCGGTGGTAGGCTTTATGGCGCATGAACAACAGAAACCGGTCGCCGAAGTGGCCGCTTCCGGGCCGGGCCTAGCTTTCCTCGCTTATCCATCGGCGGTTCTCCAACTACCAGGCGCGCCACTTTGGTCGTGTCTGTTCTTCTTCATGTTGCTGCTTATCGGACTTGATTCCCAATTTTGCACAATGGAGGGCTTCGTCACAGCTATGGTACCGTTTTAAAGAGCGTGGCAATTCCACTATTTTAATGTCCTTGTTTATTTTTACAGTTCTAGTGTAACTTTTGTTTCAAAAGTTTGAAAAAAGCTTTTATTTTTGGACTGTCAATAGCCTTCTATCTTGTCTGTTTGATTAATGTTTGAATTTTAATTTGTTTGAAATTTAATTCAATTATTATTTCAAGGAAAATTCCTTTTTTCTACTACAAAAAAATATTATTTCAATTAGTCAATCAATTTGTCTTTTAGGTGGACGAGTGGCCTTTGCTGTTGCGTCGTCGCAAGGAGCTTTTTATCGCTTTCGTGTGCGCTTTGTCCTATCTCACCGGGTTGACGTGTATCTCTCAAGGTGGCATGTATGTTTTCCAAATCCTCGATTCGTACGCTGTCTCTGGTTTCTGCCTGCTCTTCCTTATCTTCTTCGAATGTATATCGATCAGCTGGGCATTTGGAGTAAATCGATTCTATGATGGCCTGCGTGATATGATCGGATATTATCCTCTCATGTGGTGGAAATTTTGCTGGACAATAACTACGCCGATGATTTGCGTTGTAAGTATATAAGGTTTATTATTATTTTGTTATGCTTTTCTTATTTCAATTTAATTTTAGGCATTAATTATTTTTGCTAATTTCTTTTTCCTAAGATAATCGGTAACACAATATTAAAAGAAAGATTATATAGGATGTTCTCTCTATTTTTTCATCTATTCAAATTCTCTCAGCTGAAACTTGAAATAAATTCTTCTTTCGTAATAGCAAGAATTTTTGAATTATATATGTGATTTAGAGAGATCTTTTCGCGCATGCGTGTATTTTGCAGATACTTTACAAAATTTTACTTTTCGTTGAATGCTAAGTGAATTTTACTTTGAATGGAATATTAATTTGTAACTGTTTAAAATTAATTTATAAAAATATCTAATATATTTTTTCTTAATTAGGGTGTCTTCGTCTTCAATCTGATTCAGTGGACACCTATAAAATATCTAGACTATGAGTATCCTTGGTGGTCGCATGTATTAGGTTGGCTTACAGCGTTATCCTCTATGCTTTGTATACCCGGATACATGGTTTATGCGTGGATGACTACCCCAGGCGATAATAGGACAGTAAGTCAATAAAAAATAATATTAGTAAGACATTAAATACAATGATACAATAATAATAAGATAATAAAAACGTGCGTGCGCACACACACATGCATACAATATTAAAGAAAGGAAATCGTTATAAAACAGATTTATCATTTAATTTCTCTTGCAGAAATACAAATTACTAGTCCAGATAGAGGATGATGTCGCAACTTTGCGAACGAAGATGGGCCAACCACCAGTCGAGCTGACACCTCTATAATTTCCATTTTGATTGGCAACAAGCTCGCCTAGGATAATGTAGCCGTTTACTGGATCCTATAAAGAGAGAGTAGGTGAATTATAAGAATTAAAAAAAGAATTTATTCTGTAAAATAATAAATTCTTAATCTTGGAAATAGAGGGAGCAAATTTTAAAAAATTGAAAAAACTAAAGGATTATTTTTTTAAATATTTCAAGAAGAACAAGACAATACTATTACGTTGGAAATGGAGAAAACAAGGATTTTTTTTTAAATTGAATTAATTTCAAAGATCATATAAAACATAATTTCACAGAATAAGTTCTTTTCAGTTCCTCTTAACCCACTCACTTTTTATAAGATATCATGATAACGGTTATAAAATAACGCGATAGATCATCGAGATCTATCTTCTCTTTCATTTAAGGCGTGACTCAACGCGAAGCGGAGAGCCAGCAATCAAACAAACACACTCGACACTGCCCTCGATCCCCTCACACCCATTTGACAAAAAGCTTCGCTGGCTTTGTACATAAATTATTTATTTGTCATCATAGCGATTATTGTATAATCTCCGCATGATAGGAAATTCGCAAATGTTCTGGTTGAATCATCGAAAACATTATCGGAATCATCAAATGAAATTTGCGGATCAAGTTGCATCCTCATCGAACGGTACTAAAATTATTTAAAATTAGTCCCATTATAACTAAGCTATTAAATGGATTATATATGAAATTGTTAAATTCTAAATTATTTTTATACGAAATTTTGAAACTTTTCTCTCTTCAAAAACAATTTTTTTTTAATTTCTTGATTTCTTTGTGGTAAACATTTTCTGTCAGATTATTGTGTTTATAATACAAATAGAGAATGGATCCAATTAATTCAATTAATTGTTATTAGTGTTAACAATGAATAATGATATTGGTCCAATCGGTTCTTAATTTTCACATAACAATACTCTGATCATATTTATCCATTCAACTTGTATCGCGATAGTTGTAGACGTTTTCACACTTATTGTTACGCTTATACTTTCACAACAATTTAATGTTGCATTTAATATGCAAAGTGGCTGCGTCTTCTTTTGACAAAACGTATTAAATATCAATTTGCGTAAGGCAAAGGAATTTCTCCCGTATAATATTATCATCACGAATTGTAAGCAACAATAAATGTAGGCACAGTCATTGTAGGATCGAATTTTTCATCGTACGCAAATGATTGATATCGATATTATATTGAATCTCGGATCATTTCTGACACGACGAGCGAACGAATGAGTATGATTCCGAGATTGCGCATATTTATGCTGCCACAAATATTATAAATAGACGCGTTGTATTATCGCATCGCTCTTATTTAATAAATACACACTAGTGTTATATATAATTTATTTCGCGTACCTGTTGTTAGATCTACAGCGTTGGTAAAGCAATAGTAGCGATAGCCAGATATCGGATAGAGTCAATGCACGATGGACGTTGCGATATCGTGACAAAGTTATATAGTCAAAGTAAAATAAAATATATATATAATTCCGATATTATTGCTGCTATATGTACCTGTCTCACTTAACACATTAATACGAAATGTCAAGTGATCACATATGCAGAGATATACTAATAATACTAACATTTTTATTATGAAACTGTATTTTTAAAAAATGCAGCGTAAATTTGACACTTAGTGCGTAATAATTAAATTCGTAATAAGCATTGATATGATATTGGAATTATTTATTGTTAGCGAATTAATGATTCCCCGATTTAATGTATTTTATTTTGTTTTACTGATAGTACAAATAATAAATTTCAAATGTATTATAATAATAATCGCATCACGTTTTATATTTTACGTATTTCAAGATGTTGTGATCGCAGTTTCACAAAATCTATTCCTTGTGATACAGCTATTAACATTTGTATCACTGAATTTTTCTTTTTTTAAATCTCGTAAATTTATGTCTGTTTTATTTCAGATATAACTAACCAAGATGAAGATTAAAAGAACCTATAGAAGATATCTAAAGGATTCTATTTGTTATAGAAGCTATAAAGAATAAAGAGTAGAAGAGAGTTTAGTAAAAAAAAGATTAGTAAAAAGAGATTATAAAAAAGATAAAGATTATAAAAAGATTATAAAAGAGATTAGTAAAAAGAGAGAGAGAAGGAACAATTTTATTTTTCAAACTTATATATTTTTTTCTTATATGCTTATTTAATATCAATATACCCAGGTAGCAAAAAGAATCACTTTAATGTTATTTTGACGCGTTAAATCGCGTCAAAATGATTATTTTTACCTGGGTAGTTTTCTTTTATCTCCAAGATAAGAAATAAATAAATATAAATATTAAGAAATAAATAAATATTAATATAAATATAAATAATAAGATAATAATATTAAGAATAATATAAGATAAAAAGATAATATAAATAATATAATATAATAGAAATAAATGTTAAGAATTTGTAATTTTTTTCCAATCTCAAATCGTAGAATAGAAAAAATATACTGGGCAAAAAGGAGGGCAAAAAAAAAATAAAAGTGGACTATGATACCTCTGTCTTCTCTCTGGTATATATTTCATTTATTTCAAATATTCGTTGCGCATGCGCAGTTCACCCTGCGCAGAAATATGTGCAGAGCGTGCGTAGCAACGTGACAGCGTCACACGTGACAAGATGTAGCATTCGCGGTACTGAAGTAAAATAAGAAGAGAAGAGAAATTAACAACAAAAGATGGAAACGGAAGAGCTTTACAATATCAGTATCTCTCCGCTGGTGACGATCCCATTCGCAACGCAATGGTCACCCGACAATCAAATATCCATAATTGCAGACAGAGGCGTTCACGTATTCGTAAGTTACATTACACTGTTACTTCATTTTTATAAAAAAAGGAAAAGATACTGAGCAATAAGTAGTTTTTGTAATACATGTAATTTTTGAATTTAATACATATCTACATCGTTAAATGATTAATCTAATGAATACTGAATTATGTAGAATATGACTAGGTTAGGTTAGGTTAGATTAGAAAAAACTGAAATCCTAATTTTAGCCACAATATATTAAAAATTGATATATTATAAAATTGATTTGAATTACGATCGCGAAAAAAGTAATGTTATAATAATAACTTTTTTTCTTACAGGAGCTGCAACCTTCACCCATGTCTCCTAACTCGACAATCAAGTTTGCGCGTTCCTTCATATATCCTCCTGAAAATTTGCCAGCATGTTCATTTACGAATAAGATAGATTCATTAATATGGAATCTGGACCGTGAAGACATTTACTCGATTCTCATGGAAGAAACAGTGACTCCGATAATAGATGGTGTAAATGATATGAACCACAGAATAGTAAATATAATGTGGTCGCCAAAAAATTTGATCTCTCCCAGCCAGTGTGTATTAGCAATATTAACTACAGCAGGTACTGTTGAATTGTTGCACAAAGTTTTCAATGTGTGGTATTCTATATGTGATATTTCATCTCTTCGGCTAACGAATGTGAAGGATAACATTATATCTAATCTTGATAAATGTAAAAAATCAAAGGATAAATATACAGTGATAGTTGAAAATATACGGCAGTTGCAAGCTTGTGCTATGACATGGAGTGAACTGTTCAAAATAGAAGAAGCTTCTTTTGCATATTTTTCTGTAGCTTATTATAATGGAGATATATTGATTTGGAAGATTCCTAGAATTTCAAACTTCACAGAAAGCTTAATACCTGTATCCATTGGTCAAATAAATTTGAACACTGCTGCAAAAATAAGTGTATTATGCTGGATCACTATTAATACGAATGAACATTTGCTAGTCATTGGATATTTTGATGGTCGAATATATGGTGTTAAATTTATATGTGATAATGATCTACAAATAGTGTCGATAGAAAAATATGTTGCTCCAAATCGTATAACAATCAATTATTTATACATAATTTCTCAAGATGAGTCAACTGTGAACATTCTTGCTGTCAAAGGCACTTTTCTTTTATTATTATGTATAAACTTGACAGGAACATTGAAGAGTATACAACATGTACAAGTGCAAGGATTTAATATTTCTGGTATGTAGATATCTTTGAAAATTATAGTTTACAATTATAGTTTACAATAAAATTTTATAAATATTATTTGTATAGTTAATGATTTTTATATATAGATATATTTTTTATATATTTTTATATAGTTTATAAGTAATTATTAATTTGACTTTAAAGCATTAAGGATATTTGTTTTAGGTATAATCCCTATTGCTGCTCAGCAATTTTTGGTGACCACACAGGATAATCAATTTTTCATTGTTAACACAGAGTCAAACAATTTAATCATCGTTGATATAAAAAATCATTTGACACAGGGATCTGTTCAGTCTTTAGGGCTTGCTAACTCGCCAAATAAAGTGATGTTTATTAATATAACTAGTCCAAGAATAATTTATGATCATTTAGTGATGAGGGAACCGAGTGTAATGCATATATTCACTTTAAAGGGCTCAATATGTGATCCATTGTCTATTATTAATAACAGTGCAAATCTTATAAGTGTTTGGGATTGCATGGAAGTGCTCAGACTTAAAGCCACTAAGGCAGAAGATCCAAGTATGGTATTGTGTCCTTCTATAGAGAAGCTCGAATCGTTATCGCTCTACAAATTGCAATTGTCAATGTGGATGGCAGTGATGATCAGTGTGTGCACGACGAAAAAACCAACACCTAATATAAATCATATACGAAAATGCAAAATAACGCCAGCACTACCATTGATATTTTTACATTCCGCTTGCGCATTTCTCGATAATTCGACAAAGGAGAGCACACTGTCAAAAGATCAAACACTTGCCGTGAGCTTACTCAGAAAATATTTGGAAGTGTATCTTGCAGACGAAGATGAGGTGAAAGAGGATGTCGCGTATCGACGCGCTCGAGAAATATTGAACGCGACTGCATCTTGCCTTAATGAAATTGAGAAGTGTAATCTATGTGGTGAAGTGATAGATGAGCTCTGGAACGTCGCATCTTGTCCGCAGGGTCACAAGTTACCCAGGTGCAGTACAACATTATTGCAGATAACATTATTAGAATATTATGTTTGCCCGATATGCGCGCAAATCTTCCACCCATGCTTGAAAGAAATGTATGAGGAACCGCAATGTCAGTTCTGCGATATGCCTATTCTGCAAAATTCTTATGCTTTTGATGTAGAAGAATCTAAACTGTACGGAAGAAACTTGTCACAGCAACGCATCACAGATGTGGAATCATCGAGAGAATTGAACTCGGAAGAATCACATGAAAATCAACGAAGAAACAAATGGGATACATCGCATAATTACTCTGTAATTATGAATGAGGATGATGATGAATCAGGCAGAATTACAGAAAAATGGGAAGAATTCTAATAGAAAGTATCTATGAATATGTTTATTAAAGCAATTCACACAAGTATGATATTAAACACATATTTATTATATCTCTAGATTTATGTATTTTGCTCTTATTTTGATGATTTTTAATATATTGTAATAAATTAGGATTAAATTGAAAATAAAATACTTTATATAGTTAATCTAGCTTACAAAAAGCTAGAACAAATCCTTTTGATTTAATTTATAAAAGTATGAAATAATCGAGGACTCTTTGTTGTTATTAAAATGTGTATTTTTTAAATACATTTACATTACATAATATCTATGTTAAACTTATTATCTAAGGATGTAATCTTTGGGATACTTTAAAAGTTGTGGGAAGTTATCTACTTCTTCCTTTGGAATATGATCTAGTCTAACTGGAACAGGTTTTAGCTGTTTAATCTGATTGCTAATATTTTCTAACATATCCTTAGGTATCTTATCATTTGGAAATATGTGTAGTCTTTGCATAGTGTGTCTCCGTTGTAAGTTTTTTGGCAATTCTCTATATACAGCCTTTTCTACAATCTAAATTTTATATATAGAATTATATAGTATAAAACATTCAACAACATTTTATATTAAGTATTCACATTTTGTAATTACGAAAGATTAATTACCAAAGTTGGATCCTTGTTATGTAACTCCCATGCGAGAGTCCAAGTAGCACCTCCATGATATGTTGTATGATGAAAATATACACGTTTTCGCCACTCATCGCCGCGTAAGGCAATCTCTTTGCTGTTTATTACTACTACATGATCACCACAATCATCTAAAAATTATTAAGTATTAAGTATTATTAAGTATTATTAAGTATTATTAAGTATTAAGTATTTATTAACAGTTAACATAAGATTATACTAGATTTTCTATTTATGACACTTAAATCTTGTACTTTGTTTACATTAAAAAATTTAAATTTATATATATAGCAGCATAACTTTAAGTCATTATAAAAATCTTAGTTGATATATTCTTTTATTCTATATTAGTGATGATAATTGCAAGATTTTTTATTTATATGTATATATACTATTCCTTTTTATATAAAATAACATGTAAAAATTAAAACAATATTTTTTTCCCTTTGTAGCATTTTGTATATATTTTTATAATAATTTAATTGCTTATAAGAATGTAAAATTTTAAGAAGAGATTAACAGAATAATTTTTTACACATAAGTATTTTAGAATAGATAATAATAAAAGAAGAAAGGTAATATGGCTTGTTTAATCTACAAAAAATATATTTACTCAATGGATGATATATTGGTTTATACAATCCCATGAGATAGTGCTTTAATAATTTTGCACTTTGATATGGATCTTGCCATTTTGCATCATAAACGTGCCAAATACGGGCAAATGTTCCCCAATGCTGAAAATAAATCGCTTACATCAATACAAAAATAAATTATTCGTGTAAAATTATGTTATGAACTTATGTTCATAAGTAGAAAGTAATTAGCTTGAGATAGATATTCGTCTATTGTAAGAGATGTATATGAGAAAATTGTGAGATTATTATACATAATATCAAAAAAAGGCAAACCTGTCCTCTTCGTGCGAGTGACATGATAATTTCCGGCAATAAACTTTTTCTATCGTACACTGCTGCAATATTCTATTTTTGGTTGCGTTCCATTTAATTTGAGGTTATGATTGCAATGATTTAAACACACTATTTCACTTGTATGTGTGTGTTCTCAAAAGTCGAAACTTTTAATTATTAGAAAATAAGATGCTAATTGTCATTATTTTCGAAATCGCTGAAAAATTCTAAATTATTTATTTTATCATATCTCTCCTCAATGTTATATATTTTAGGTAAATATAAATTAAAGTTGTTTTAAATCTAAAATATATATGAAGGAAAAGAACAGAGAGAAGAATGATATTTGACAGATATTTTCGGGCTTCTCTCTAGCAAAGAACTGGTTTTTCTGTATCATAATTTTACTACATTTATTTATTAATATTTTATATATTGTGGACACATTTAATGTTATTATATTATATTACAATTTTAATTATATTATTAATTATATTATATCGCTTTAAGATTAAGTAAATAATACACACGCGTTTGACATTCATATTTATGTATACATAATACTTATATTTTTCTTTAATTAATTTCTTCTAAAATTAATCACTTATACAGAAATAACCGTTTAATTCATTATTACATGATTTTAAAATTCAATAAAAAATAATATTACACACACACACATACATAATATATATATAAATAAATGTAATTATATAATGTAATATATATATTTATATATATATATATTTTTTTTACATTATAATTACATTACATTTCATTATATTATACATTTGATATGTTTTGCGCGCTCTTTTTGATTCTCTTTTTAAATTTATGAGATCACGCGCGTGAAATTCATGGAAACGCAGCTTGCTTTGGCGGTGACAGCGCAGCAGGCGGCAGCGCTGTTGCATGTTGCATACGTGTCTATCGAATCGTATGTCTATCGTATGATTGCAATCGGAGTGTCCGTCATAATTCTATAGATTGTCCCGAATAATTACGTCTCGGTACGCAACAGTGTCGAATACGCGTGGCGAACTGGAGCGGATTTCGTTGGATTTCGAGATAACGTCGGCGTCGCGTCTAACAACAGCAACCTTATGCCATTTACGACCCGCCCCTCGATGTGATCCGCGACTCCGAAAGACGGAGACGATTCCGATGGATCATCGAAATCGTCCTCACGCCGACAATCGGCATCGCGGAGAGTGTCAATTCAAGTCGATCGGCTGATTGGCGCTCAACGTCTTGGCTTGACAGCGAGCTGTCATGCGTCTGGTTGCACGAGTCGTGCCTGTAGAACTTTAAGAAAGCGGTAACGTGTCAACGATGGCGAGCCCTGCTATTACCAGCAGCCCGGAGAACATCTCCAAGTTCCTGGAGACTTTGCAGTCGGATCTTAAGGTACTCTCCTCAGAGACCAAGAAGAAGTATCCGCAGATCAAAGAGGTACATGAAATCAGCTTTATTATACTTTGAATTACTGAAAATTAATGTTTTTGGTTTTGCTTAAAGTTTGGCTTTTTATAAAATGATTTATAATATATAGTTCTTGCAGAATGTTTGCATTAGATTTAGAGAAAGCTAGCTATAGCTTAAATTTGCACCAATGAGTATAAATTATAATCGCAATATTATGCTGTTTTTTTCTATTCTTTAATATTTAATGAATGAGCGATCCATTTTGTACAAAAAGAAATTTATATATAATTGCTTGAATTTAGTAATCTGATATATGTTTATTACAGTCATGTGAGGAAGGAATTGCAAAGTTGAGGACAGCGTCAAATAATCCAGGGACACCAATATATTACATTGTAAATCAAATACTTTATCCTTTAGTACAAGGTTGCGAGAGCAAGGATATAAAAATTATCAAGGTATTAAAGATGACATTTTGCTTTCATAAATGTTATTTATATAAAGAATAACATTTTCAAATTTAAATATGTCTGTTTCTCCAGTTTTGCTTAGGCATGATGCAGAGGCTAATAACTCAACAAGCAGTAGATCAAAAAGGTGCTCGATACATTACGGATACCTTGTGGTTGTTAATGGAATCTGGCACAGAGGAAGTTAAAGTTTTGCAGACTGTAACTCTTTTACTTACAAGTAATGCTGTAGTACATGGAGATACTCTTGCAAGAGTGAGAATTTATCTACATCTGAATATATTTGAATTTTCCTTTTTCAACAAAATGTTTCAAATATTTTATCCGAGATTGTATTTTTCAGAACTTGGTGCTTTGTTTTCGGTTGCACTTTACAAAAGATTGTACAACGATAAATACAGCTGGTGCTACTGTAAGGCAGCTAGTGTCTTTGGTATTTGAAAGAGTAGTTGCTGAGGACGAACAAAGTTCTGATCAATTAGATTCTGAGGAAGTTAATTTAGAAGAACTTAAAATTCCAACAAATCAAGCGCCTAAAGGTCTTGGCCCTTGCGCTGCAGATGCATACTTAATGTTTCAGGTAATTTCATTAATAATTTTTATTATTAATAATTAATAATTAATAATAATTTTTATAATTATATAAATTATAGTGATGCATTATTTTTTTGTATAATTATATTAACTATAGAATATAATTATCTATATGTATACATTAATTATATTATGTAAATTTTGTTTTAGGATCTAGTTCAATTGGTAAATGCTGATCAACCATACTGGCTGATTGGAATTACTGAAATGACCAGAACTTTTGGCTTGGAATTATTAGAATCAGTTTTAACCAATTTTTCATCAGTTTTTTTTAAGGTATTAGTTGATATACATATACAAAATAAAAAGTTTAAGAGATTTATCTTTTTTTGAAAGATACAAAATTGTTTTAAATTTATATATATATATATATATATATATATATATATATATATATATATATATATATATATATCATAAATACACAATTTTTAGCATCCAGAATTTAGCTTTTTGCTGAAAGAAAGAGTATGCGCACTTGTGATAAAACTATTTTCACCCAACATCAAGTATCGTAATTCAGTACCAGCATCTTTGCAACAAGCTACGCCTTTAGACAAACCTTATTTTCCTATTAGTATGAGGCTCTTGCGAGTTGTGTCAATTTTGATACAGAAATACCATTCCTTGCTGGTAAATATATCAGAATTTACACTGTGATATGCGAATGTGATATTGGTGCAATTTAAAAAGAATGTTTTTAATGTTTTAGGTGACAGAATGCGAAATATTTTTATCCTTAATTGTGAAGTTTTTGGATCCTGATAAACCTACCTGGCAAAGAGCTCTAGCACTGGAAGTTTTACACAAAATGACAGTGCAAGCAGACTTGCTGACAAACTTTTGTGAATGTTATGATTTGAAACCACATGCTACAAATATTTTTCAAGATATTGTCAGTAGCTTAGGTGCTTATGTACATAGCCTTTTTGTGAATCCACAGATGATGAGTCAGACAGGTATAGATTATTGCATTATATTTATGTTTAACAGATATAAAATTAATAATGTTATCCACTATCTTTCTAATATATTTTAACTTATTCCAAAGAATTTACATGCAAAATACATTCCTCTAAATTTTTATTACTATCCCAAATGTACACTATACATGTTTTTCTTTCTTATTCTTTTACAGCAACAAGTACAGCCATACCTCAAAGCACAGGTTCACCGTTATTCACAGGAATGCCTATTGGGCCTGGCGTATCGCCTCAGCCTGGTTTTTATTCGCGTGGTATTTGGTTACCAGTAGTAGCAACATTTACGAGTGGACAAGCTAAACCAACTTAGTAAGCATTATAAAATTATTGTACTTTTTTCATAAAGTTTTTGATGATGTTTCAAGAATTGAGATGATAACGCAGCACTTATTTTAGTTTAGAAATGTTGGACAAGGTCGAACCGCCGCAAATACCGATCGGTTATGGAATCAGTATAGCTTATGCATGTTTATTAGATATCATAAGATCGATCGCGCTAGCCATAAATGGATCGAAGGACGATAGTACCGAAGGTCAGACCTATCAGCCGAGTGAATCCGAACGAAAGCTTCATGTACAATTAATAAATTCTAGTTGGTGCGGTCTACTGGCAGCTCTTAGCCCATTAATAGATGCCAGGTAACAATGTTATGTATATTTTATACGCAAAAAATCAGAATAAATAACGGATGTATATCTTGTAGCACGGATGAATCAGCGACGGAGAATGTCCTGAAAGCAATTCAAATGTTTGCGTCTCTTTGCGGACAATTGGATTTGCAACCACCGCGCGATGCTTTCATAACTGCGATATGTAAGGCCTCGTTACCGCCTCATTACGCCTTAACTGTATTATACAACGCACCTCAAGGTATACCGACCGTAAGACAACAGGATTCCGCGTACAATTTGACAATGGGCGAGCCCGATTACAGACAACAAGTAGTTGCCGTTGGTACGCCGCTACCTACGGCGTCTTTACCAATCGGTAGGATGATATGTATTATGCATACACGATAAATTATACGTGTATTTTGCTTTTATCCTGCTGATTAATTATTGATCACATTTAGGTGCTCATCAAGGTCCCGTTATGTTGACTGCGAAGAATTTGCAGTGCATGCGTGCGCTGTTATCGTTAGCTCATTGTCACGGTAGCATACTCGGTAGCGCATGGCATTTGGTACTCACCACTCTTCAACATCTAGTTTGGATACTCGGTCTAAAACCTTCCACCGGAGGATCGTTGAAAGCTGGAAGAACAGCGGCTGATCCGAATGCTGTATTGACGAACGCGGTTATGGCAGATTTACCGGTGCTTAGCGCCATGCTCAGCAGATTATTCGAGAGCAGTCAGCATCTTGACGACGTCGCTTTGCATCATTTGATAGATGCTTTGTGCAAGTTGAGTCACGAGGCTATGGAATTGGCGTATTCTAATCGCGAGCCTTCGCTATTTGCCGTTGCTAAATTGTTGGAGACAGGTTTAGTAAATTTACCACGTGTAGAAGTGCTCTGGAGACCATTAACGAATCATCTATTAGAAGTTTGTCAACATCCGCATATTCGCATGAGAGAATGGGGCGTGGAAGCGATTACATATCTTGTCAAGATGGCTCTTCAGCATAAATATCCGCAACCACTCCGTGATAATCAGAAGTTACAAACATTATTATTGGGGCCATTATCTGAATTATCGTCTGTGCGTCACGGAGACGTCAGGCAACGACAGTTGGAATGTGTTTTACAAGTGCTTCATGGTGCCGGAGAGACATTATATCACGGCTGGCCTTTAGTCCTTGGTATTATAGGAGCAGTTTCCGATCATCACGGGGAAGCTTTGGTGCGCATAGCTTTTCAATGTTTACAGTTGGTTGTAACGGACTTTTTACCGGTGATGCCTTGGCGATGTCTTCCACTATGTGTCGACACAGCCGCTAAATTTGGATCGCAGACGCAAGAACTAAATATCTCGCTCACAGCCGTCGGTCTAATGTGGAACATAAGCGACTACTTCTTTCAAAATCAAGAAAAATTGTGTGTTTGCTTGCGCGGGGATTCATCATCGATGTTCCCCGATTTTCCTGGCACAACGAACATGCCGCCATTCGACAAACTCTGGATGTGTCTCTATGCGAGACTAGGAGATTTATGCGTCGATTCGCGACCCGCTGTACGCAAGTCAGCAAGTCAAACTTTATTCTCTACGATATCCGCGCACGGTAGTCTTCTGCATCAACCTACGTGGCAAGCGGTACTTTGGCAAGTATTGTTTCCGCTGTTGGATAAAGTAAGAAGTTTATCGAATTCAGCTAGTAGCGAAAAGGTTGACACTAGCGGAAATATACTTATTCACCATAGCAGAAATACAGCGCAAAAACAGTGGGCGGAAACGCAGGTTTTAACGTTAAGCGGCGTAGCCAGAGTATTCAATACGAAACGTCAACTATTGCAAATGTTGGGAGATTTTCCTAGAGCATGGTCATTACTCTTGGAATTCATCGAAAATTCCGCGCTTAGCAAGAATAACGAAGTCTCATTAGCAGCATTGAAATCCTTCCAAGAGATCCTCTTTCAGCCGAAGGGAAGCGATAATACTGAGATGATTCAATCGAATGATTCGGTGGGTTTGTGGACAGTGACTTGGCGCGTGTGGCTTAACGTCGGAATGGAGAGTACTGCGCCACCACAGGAAGGCGACACCGAGCCTTACGTGCCGTCGCAGGCATTCCTGACCGCGCTGATGCATATATTCCCAGGTGTTTTTCAACATATTAGGAACAAATTTACTGGTCCGGATTTGCAAAAATTGTGTATTGTACTGAAGAATGCGGTGGCCGTTCCAGTGCATGGCGAATCGACGCCATACATTTTGCCATCGGTGCCCGACGTAGTTCTCACTCACTTGCAAGATGAAGTGTTGCACTCTATGGAGCTCCTGCAAAAAGAAGCATTAAATGGTCCGGATAATTTACGCACGATGATTGTAATGATATTCCTTCAATTACTGAGTTTCTCAAAGCTGGCTTGCGAGGCTCCGACATATGGTAAAATACCAACAAAACACATCTCTCAGATTAGAGGCGTGTCTGCCGATTGGGTCACGATGAATTACGTTCCATTTGGTGAAAAGTCCCTGTCGATGGTCGTGAATCTATATCAGAAGACCGCGCACGAGATGGCCGTGATTGACGGCCAGGTGCTGAAGCACATCGTGGAAGCATTGCATGTGCCCTTGTCTATGAAATATGCGTGCCCATCCGCGACCACGTGGAAGTTAGCCGTGACCAGTCTCTTAGCTGTTCTGCACACTGGTCTACCGCTCGCCAGGAAGTATCCTGAACAGTTCCAGAGTATGTGGCTCGAACTCGCAAGTACACTGGACGACTTTCTATTCCCTAAAAGGTAAACTCTGATAAATTTATGTTTAGCGCGACTTTTTTGATCATCTTGAAAAGATTGTCAAAACGGATTTTGTTTGGTTAATTGCAGTGTACTGAATGTAGAACGAGGAGTTGAAGAGATCCAGGCCGACGAGGCGGTAGACTGTCAAGTTATGGAATTACTGAGGGACGAAGTATTACCACATTCTCAGCATATACCTCATCAGTTTATACTGAGAGTCGTGATGCTTTTAAATAAAGGTTCTATACATTCAGCAACCACAGCGGCGAATATTGGTATAATATCTAAATATCTTGCAATATATTTATATATGAGATGTGTATTTGTTCAACGTAAAAAAATTGCTTTTTTCCTTTTCACAGAAAATGGTGCAGAAACAAAATTACGAGAAGAGTTTGCGAAAACTTGTTTCGAGACTCTACTCCAGTTTTCTCTGTTGGATGGATTAAACAACGACGCAGAAAATAATCCTAAAAGTAACCCGGAGAATGATGAGGGCGGTATAGCTGGGCGATTAGCAGTTACGGCTCTTCTACATAGATTTCAAGAAGTGCTGCGGCGATACATCGAGAGCGAAAGGCGGAGTGGAAAGTGTCCTTTGCCTAGGTAACAGTATAATAGGTTATATGTAAGTTATTAATAGCAATAAGTTGGAAATGATTTTTCTTTATGTTAATAAATATATGCATTTTTTTGTTTTAAAAAGATATCTTCTACCATAAGTGCTTCTATATATATATTTTTAAGTATTTATTATAGAAACCTTTTCTAGGTACAGATTGTCGGAGATATCGTTTGTCCTTAAAGCTGTTGCCACGCTTGTAGTGTCGCTCAAAAAAGCGCCACCAAATAAAGGTATTTTATTTCCTCTAGTGTATAAAAATAATATTCTTTATTATTTATGTATTTAACAAATTATTGTTTATGTTTCAGTCGAAAGGTCAGTGTGGGAACAGTTGATTGGATTATATCCATGCTTAGTAGAATGCACCATTGCAACTACTTCTGGACAAGTGTCTAGATCCTTACGAGAGGCTCTGCTGCAATATCACGATTTATTGCGAGCACCAGTAAACAACACGCCAACTTCCAACGGCGTTTGACCAATACATTCTTTTCTTTTAACCGGGAGCATGGACTTGCGCTAATAGCTGCAGAATATAGGGTGAGTAATTTACTTGTGTAACCGGGAGCACGGATTTGCGCAATATAATATAGTTAAAGTACAAGGTGAGTAATTTTGCTTATGTCAGATTTTGACTCACGATGAAATACCTGCGATTATATATTCCCGATTTTATGTAGAAAGCTAATGAACGTGAGTGTATATAATTATACGCTCCAGATAGAATAAACATTGTGTTAAATCTTTTGTTATAAATGCGATTTTGATCGCATATGAAGGCAAAATAATTTGCTGGATCGCTGTAATTTATTCCGCTCATCTGTCGATACATATATACATATATATATGTATATTGTTTTTACAACAGTTGCAGTACAATAATCAAAATGCGAGCAGAGTTTTTAGATTGACGCATTCATTATAGGAATTTTATATAAATTTGCATATTTTTTGTTTTCGACTTGATGTCAGAGAGTAATAAAGATCTCTTTATAGGATTTGTTATTGCTACTGTAATATCAATGCGAAGAAATTTCGTTATAGGATTGTTATATCGAATAACTTAAACTCCAAATAGTTGTGAAATAATGACAAATATAGAACTTGAGAAAGAAAAAAAGAGGAAATCGCTCCTGTTTGAAATTATATATGAAATTATATAAAGAGGGTTTATTACCTTGCATATATTCTTCACAGCGAGTGTAGAAATCATGTGTTTTATAGCACAATCGATAATTCATTTCGAGTATATATAAAGCAGAGGGATGCTGTATATATTTGCAGAGGAAATGTACACACATATAAGTCAGCTTTTTTTAATTGGTATTGTAAATAATGCGAGTATAGATACACTAGGATATATAGGTATTAGGATATACAGGTAATTTTATAAATAATATAAAACTTTATCATATATATATATATATATATATATATATATATATATATATACTATATATATATATATATACACATATATATATATATATATTCTTACAAATCACGCGGCGTCATAAGTTATATTACCAGAATGTAAATAAATCTCTATGCAGATTAAATAAAACTCTCGAGCAGACATTATTCATGTTCTTCCGTTTCAGATTCCACAATATCCCTGAATCACAAATATTCCTATCTTCAATATTTTTTAGTATATTCATTTATCTGAAAAAATAATGCAAAGATTATATATTTAATTCTTTGAATGTGTGGAATTTTTATATAAATTTTATTGCATTTGAATATTAAAGATTATTTCATAAAATTCCACGTGTTAGTGTGTTAAATTGAAGATTGTTGGGAAAAGAGAAATATAAAATATTTTGATGAGAGACATATATTATATTTAAAAATAAAATATAATCCAGTAGAGGGTGTACACGCACGTATGGAACGTTCACTAGAATATGTAATATACGTATACAGAATCTGTCAGCATCGCACATTTTCTTTCATGCTTGTTAAAGATAAAATTTAAAAAAAATATATATATTTAATATTTGCTTCAATAATTATTAAGTTTTTTTAAAAAGCTGGAAATTATATAGGTAGAATAAAAATTTTATTCTTAAAATGAATTTTATTTCAATAAAATAATATCTGTTTATTGGTTAATTATATTGAAGATTAATGTATAAGAATGAATTTAAGATAAGATTTTTGCTAAAATTGATTTAAATTTAGATTTTGCAATAGATCTGTAATCGATAGAAAATGTGCGCTACTTGAAACATCCTATATTTAAATTAATTGGCATTGTCTACGTATAATGCGTAATGTTCCTTTAAATTTGTCAAACACAATTTTTTTTACAACTATACATTTCGATATATAATTCGTTTAATTCTAGTTATCAACTTACGCAACATATTTTCAATGTGGTAAGTCTAACTACATAAGCATTTAACGAATTTACATAAACGCTATGATATAATTAATAAAATCTTCAACGGAACTATGAAATCTCTGTGGGACTAGATATAAATTTATACATTCATTATAGACAACTACCGCCTTAATTTATAAATTAAATTAATCTGTTCATCAATTTAGCGCCATGACTTGTTCACATGTAAGCATTGTCGTCAATAGTTACAGTACATTTTTATATTTAATACGCATTTTGTATATGAGCGTAGTTACATTTGTTACTTTTTTTTTATTGAATCTTTTATACATACACATATATAAATGACAGTCGCAATAATTTGTGTCTAAAAAGACATATATAATTAATAATATTTTAAAAATACGGTGTGTTATACGCGAAATATGTAAAAAGCATTTTTGATATAGCTCTATTTAAACTCTTAGATGCAAAATATCTTTCATAATGTTTATATTAAATAAAATATTGTCTTAATATAGAAAACAATTTCAGAAGAATTAAATCTTAAAGAAAATTAATACATACACTTGACAGACATGTCGAATTGCCGGAATAAATATACATTTATCTTAAATATGTTCAGTTTCTCCTTATGCACTTCGTTTTTTTCTTTTTTTTACTTTAACTTTCTCTTTTTCCTCTAAGTCTTTAATATTAAATATAATTTTACCATAATTATTGTCTCTGTCATTTTTGCTGGAAATCTTCTACAATTATTAATAGACATAATTAATATCATATAATAATATTTCTCTATATGTCAAGTACAGTGATAAAGTATAGTCTCGTCAATTTATCGAATTAAGTGCACGAGGATTATACATGCCAGCTATATATGTATATGTAAGAGTGACACTTATATATCTTAAACAATATGCAAGTCTTTTATTTTAATTACAGAATGCAACGTACTTAACGTTATCCTTCTCCCCTGTTTTAAAATATCACCTATGATTAATTTATTGTCATTATTTGGCAATTTTTACTATCTAATAATAAAATATAGATAAGCACACTGTGAGGTTTCAAGAGTTCATACAGAGAGAAAGAGCTCGAGCAGTTACATACTCTTTTATATGTATATCCTTTTATTTGTTGCTTTTTAAGGTATAAACTTCGATAAACTATTAATATTCACGTCACAGAGAAATCGTGCGTGATAGCACAATAAATAAATAAAAAATATATATATATACATATAATATAATTTATTAACATTATCATAATTTCTGTGGACCATAAAAACGCAGGAATGTTAACTTTTAGAGGGCCGGAAAACCGATATATCGGCTCTAACTGAAAATTATTTTCTCATAGATGTAAGACATATACAAGCACTCTAGCATACATGAACACACATTTACACACGCAGACACACTTTTATACACACAAAGGGTCTGTTCTTTTCAGCTGCACTGCTGCACTAGTGCAATAAGTTAGAAAGAGACAAACATACTTTCTTTCACTCTAACTAATTGCATTAGTGCAGCAGTGCAGCTGAAAAGAACAGACCCAAATACACACATACATGCAAATACACACACATTGACTGGTCGTCACTTTCCTAAGCAAATTTGTGACGAAGCTCAATAAAAAAAAATGCAGCGTAATTGTAAATTATGTGCTATGATCGGTACTAGGCGTCGAAACTCTTATGAATGCAATGTTTGCCATCATGCTCTATGTGTAACCCTGTTTTGAGATTTATCATACGAAAGGTACATTACCATGAAAAATGCTTTATAAATATATGAAATAAATTGGAAATAATTTTAAAATTCTAAAAAAACTTGAAAAATTTTTAGTAACAAAATTTTTAAAAAATTAAAACAAAAAAAAAACTGCAAAAAAAACAAAAAAATAAAGGAGCTACATAAACTCTACGTCTGCGTCGTTAGCTCCGGGTAACGCTAAAGAAGAGTTGTGATATTTGAATTTTTCACATTTTTTGGGATAATAATGAGGTTAGCAGTGAAAATTTTCGAAATTTGACATTACCGTTGTATTCAGCAACCCCGAAAACCCTTATACAAGCCTTTTTTGCAAAATTGAAAATTCAAAAATTTTTCCTTACCCTAGCGGGCCGGAAAGCCGATATATCGGCTCAACCCATGATGGGAATTTTGTATATAGTAAACCCATGATATAAGACACAAGTTTGAGCCATTTTCAAAGGAAGTTTTAAGATCTCAAATCCCGGTCCTCTAAAGGTTAAAAGAAAAATTACTTAATAAATCGGTCTTTAATATTTATACTATAAATACAAAGTATATGAATGTTAATATTTTTATTTAAAATTAATACGATGATTACGAGAGCATGCAACTTGTTCGAGTCTTAATCTCGAGATTGTTCGACCAGTCTCTAGTTTGTAATATCAGGCACTGGGTCTTAACTAAAAACCTCAGCTTAAACGACGTTACTTTAAAATAACGGCTAATCTATAATAAACTACTATAAGTAACAGCCTTTCTTGAAGAGTAAAATCACGACGAATAAGACGCTGATAGAAAAGAAGAATCAAGAGTTCGCGTGTTTCTCGATTAGATAGTTTGTAGAGAGAGTTTATTTAACAATAGGAAATCTCGTCCTGCAGTTAAGTGAAAAACAAAGCTAAATCAATTGTTTTCGATCAAACTTTAATTTTTCATATTACATGAAAATTTTATTCATTATAGTTCATATGACATAAAGAAATAAATAAGAATTAGATGAAATTGTTTTATTAATAATTAAAAAATTAATAATTAAATCATTCTTAATAATTAAAAAATTCATAATTAAATTGTTTTCTTATTTTTTAATTGGAAAAATATTTCAAAGCAATTAGCGAAAATTGACATGTTCAGTTTTTGACTTAACTGTATTATTTGAAATTAGGATAAAATATATGAAATATATAAAGATAAAAATCCTTAAAAAATATATAAAGATAAAAAGAGTTTACTCTCTTTCTCTTTCTCTCTCTCTCTCTATAAAGACAGAATTTAAAGTAAATTTTTTTGCATGAAAATATTATCTTTATATAATTCAAAATATCCATATTTTAATACTATATATCTCAATAAGTATGTTAAAAATTAAATATTTAAAAAAAAGAATCTATTTTATATTTCTCAAGAGTCAAATTTATAATTAGAGTCAAATTTATAATTTAAAACTTTTTAACTTCTGACATTAACAAATTGTATTTTTCTATTCAAATTAATAACATCGTTAAATTTTTAGTAAGAAACAATGAAATATTAATTACGCGAATACATATAACAGATTATAAAGTCTATTACAACTATTATAATAATGGATATAGTTATATATATTCACACATAACATTTTAATGATGTGATAGACAATAAAAATACTACTATTTCGTCGATTAATATTTATTAAAATTTATCAAAAATCTTAAGACAGAATGTGGGAATCAAAGAATAAATTATCAGATATGTCTGTGCACATGTGTTTGTGTTTGCGTAGGTGTAGATATTTGCACATAGATATGTGGTATTCAAATATACAAGTATAAAGTTTTTTCGGTCAGAACGTCATTTAATATCAAATTATTATACGTATAATTATATATTTTTCAGTTTTTTCTCGCATTTATATTTTTTGTATGAACTATAAAAGCTGAGAGCTGATTATTTCTTCAGCATGAGCTACGGATAAGCCACACAAATAGTTGTTCTACGCGATTTCAATTTTTTTTTATAGAGTTGCAAGAAACTTTTACATTTATTGTCATTAAAATGCACTCTTTAACCCTTAAGTGTTTGATCAGCATTTGTTATTGCAATGCTACTTAATTACTCAGGACTGACAGAACTTTGCAAATTTAATAAATACTTTGATAGACTTCGCAGGAGTAAAATATTTAAAGAGACGCACAATAAATTCACGTTACCGATATTGCGTTTAAGATAGTGACAAATGGTACATTTATATTGATTTTCATACGCATTATGTATATTACAATGAACATTTAAACATTTAAGGGTCAAGTGTAACATTGCTTGTACGTACAACTAGCAATCATTTTCACAAAAGCTTTATTCCGCCTTAATTTCATCTTAATTTTTCTTATAAGACATCAGAATCTTCTTCTCCCTTTTTTTGTTTGTTTTTTTACCGCAATATAGGCGTATATAGTTTCGTATTAAGAACACAGAATTATTGTACGCACAAACCTTTTCTTAAGAGTAATTATTGTCTTTCATTTTCAATATACATTGGCACAGCGTAGTGCACTTTGATGGATTATCGAAGAATATACTAGAGTTTCTCTCTTACATTAAGTTAATGTACAATGTCAAAATTTGTTAGAGATATAAGTCTTACTAGTTTATTGTCCAAGTATTTAGTTTTTAAATATTGGAGGAAGCCAGGATGTAATATTTTCTATTTGGCACAACTGCAAACATTCACGTGCAAATATCTTGGAGAATATTTTGCTCTATTTTAATCGATCCATATTTTTTTCAGATAATAACGAATAATGAAATAATAATTTAGAAAAAATTAAGCTACGATAAAAAAATCAATTTTTTAAACTGTTTTTTTAGATTTTTGTAAATTATTTAATGACAATTTTTAATAACATTTTGGGATTTGTTATGATATGACAATGAATAATATGACATGATGTTGAAAAATTCAATTAATATATATAAGCAACATTATAAAATATATTGTCACATATGACAATGTATTATATTTAGGCTGAATATATAGAATGATTGTTATCGTGTTCATAATTTTCATTTGATAATATTAAGCTGATACGATATTTAGGTGACGTTCTCCGAAATAATGTTAAAATTCTGCACGTGAAAGCTGCAATATGTGACCCAATCCATGCAACTGCATTGAATTGCATTTTCGCGAAGTATTTGACAATTTTCTGGTATCTACGACATACTTTTGAGGGAAAAAATTCGATTTAATATTTTTAGAGACCTTTTTAATAAAAAAAGATAAAAGAACTATTTTTTTTAAGAGAAACAAATCTCCATGAAAAATGTTCCATTTTTCTATGAAGTTAAATTCATTTAAATTAAATATTGTACTTTTGTATGACCGCGAAAAAAATGTATAGTATCGTTAATGTATTCGAGATTTCAAGACAGTTTTATATTCGATTTAAAAACTTGTAGCACTTCCTTTAAATTATCGCGAGACAAGACGAAAAGAAGTTTGCTTTGTGTTAAGTTTCTTTAAGATCAAACATTGTGTATGGTTTATTCTGTATAGATTTAATAAATCCAATATAATTATTCTCTTTCCTTTCTACGTTGATGTTTTTAAAAAACTTCAAATGCAGAGAAATTTTAAAATCTATGAAATCCATGAAAATGTGCATTATGTCAAATTACTCGCTTCAATGCCGTTGCGAAATCGGACTGCACAAATATAGGAAGCATCGAAAAAATGCATGCATATATCTTCAATCAAAGTCCGATCCGATATGTAAATAAATTGTTTTATCTCATGCATATTTTTAATTCTACCTGCATTAGAGATATGCATGCGATATTCTGATATATTCAAGAAGAATAGCTTTGGCGCTTTTAACCCAATAAGTCCTATTCTTCAAATCCTCTTTCAATATTTATTTTACGTTTTCCCATAAAATTTGCTCGGATTTAAGATTCTTAGTACGATGGAGAACCGTGCTTTTCGCTGAGAAAGTTTCTTGATAAAGAAACTCGATTGATTGGGTTAAAATGCACCTTTATCTGCACTTACTTATTGTTGACACAAAGACTTAAAAGTTCGCGCAGATATCCAGATCTTCAGAACGCACGTGATCTTCGAAGTGAGCGTTGTCTTTTACTCTTGCAATTGCAGCTTCGCTATGATAGACCACAACTGGCTACAATTGCGTCGTAGAGTCACAAACACTAGTATGCATGCGGCAGTTTTCGGATTTGTACCGTTCCTTCGCAACAATTCGCAGCATACTAAGGTGACATGTATTCTCGCGAGAGGGGCTCGCTCCTCTGTGAAAAAAATATACAAGATATGTTGAATATATAAAATAATTAATTTTAAAGAATACACAAGAAAAATCACAAATATAAAATATTATAATATGTAATATGTATTATATTAATTATTACATATTATAATATTTTACATATTTATTATATATTATAATTAATAATTATAATATGTAATAAGTGTTCATGTATAAAATATAGATGCATTATATGTAATACACAATTCTCGAAGAGCCTCGAGCAGAATATAATTTTAAGACGTAAATTCAAATAGGATAAAATGAAGATGACTGTAGTAAGACTGAAATTAGATTGAAGATAAATAGAAAAGGAAATTGTGGAATCTGAAAAATTGTCATCGTTAATTTTTATGCAAGGAACTTACCGACCAAGCCCGACTGGTATTGGGCGAGTAACGTCGCGAATTGTAATCGTAATTGACCTTTGGTGTCATCATTTCTAAGAATGTGGGATGATAGGAGAATTGCTTTCGTGATTGTTGCCTACTCGGTTCTTGTTCTTCGTTTAATCGGTCTTTTCCTTTAAAAGTGGCAACTTTCGCCTCCATCTCTTCGACTATATGTTGCTTCTAAAGTAATCATTATTTAGATAATTCTAATAAAGACATATTTCAAATATATATTTTTAAATATCAATATGATAATATCCATTTAAAAAAATCCATTTAAAAAAAATGTAATATTGTTGAAAACTTTTCTCTTTTGTTTTTCGATATTTTTTACAAACAATTAACATAAACGATCTCGTATCCACAGTATACAAGACAATGGTTTAAGCTAGTTAGTGTTTATGAATTAATAACACATGCAAATTTTTATACTGTATCATAACGAGCCTATCCAGATTGATTTGAAAGATTAACTGACGAATCGGGAACTGACCTGTAACTCGCGTGCTCTTTCGGCCTTGATGAGATCTTTGAGCGCTTCGAAACTGCCGGATTGAGGGACCTGCGTTTTTGAGGGCGAGAGACCGCCGCCGATGCGGAAACTAGTGACATGGCGATTATTATTCGGCGAATACGGCCCCGTATTCACGATTCCGTATTGTCGCGTCAGTTCCTCCATGATTTTTACGCGCGAGGGCCCTCGCATCCCGCTTCGCCATGTGCTCCCTGCCGGGGCTTTATGCACCATCCTTCCGTAAATCGGCGCACCTCCGGCGGCTCGGCTGCGCGGTCGTCCGCCGTGTCTCCCTGCGATTAATTAATTCCTCATTCACCCTTTAACTCATCCTTTAATCTCTCTCTGCGTTAATTTCCCTCTTACAAATATCACCTTGCAACACAAACGCGAAAAAAAACTGCTGGCCGCGGAAATATTCGTGAACTCAACATTTCATGAAGTGATGGATCGATTAGAAAATAGAGGGGAAAGATTACTTTGATTTTCCTTTAATTCTACGTTCTATTACACGTATAAATTTAATGTGATTTTTAAATATAAATAATGAATCTCTTTGCAACCCTTTTCCTTTTTCGAGGGAGAGATTAGAGTAAGTATAATCTCTTGATTAATTAATGTTTGTAGGATCGATTTCTGCGCAAAAAGAGAATTAATGTATTTTAGAATAATTGATTACACGTTATTAATTATTTTAAATTAACAACTGACGCAATTTTGGGATAACAATCGTTCGTGGCACAGCATATCACGAGAGTTTGAAATAATTGAGATTACAGACATTCTCTGCGTGGGCGGAAATGAGTGACATCAGGTCAAGAAGCGTGTATATTACGCCTCGATGGTTGTAAAGGGTTTGAAAAGGGTTGCTGACATTTTGCGTGGGTGAAGCCGCCGCGAATTTCTGGCTGGTAGCATTATGGCTGTGTAGATCGAGCCTTAACAAAATTACGATACCAAAGAAGTTCAATGGTTGTTTTTGCGCATCATCAGCTAACTATTCGTTAACTTGCGATTATATTGTGAGATACGATTGAAAGGCTATATCGATGTTTAATCACGATAATTAATCTCTCTAACTAGACATGTATACACAAGTGCTCGATTAGATTCGAAAGTAAAGTGGCTATAGATACTAAATTCTTGTTTGGTTAGCAATTTTAATTTAAGAAATCGCGAGAAATAAGTATCGCAAAAGTAGCACAAGTAACGCAAAAAGTTAGAGACTTAAAAAATGTTTATAAATGAGTTCAATGCGTTAATGACTTACGATGTGTACGCAAACATCAAGATAAATAATAAACTGATTTCATCTCAGCAAAGTCGATTAACTTTAATTGTAGTCTAATTAATTTTCTAAAAACTACATTACCATCTATTTATATTACATAAAAATGTGCAGAGGAGATCTAATTAATAATTACTAGTTTAATTAACTACAATTGACCTAGAAACAATAAATATTAAATACACAGAAAAAAAATAAGTGTCAAATCAAAACTTATACACTTAAACTAACGCGTTCATTGTTTCGTATATACGCAACAATTTATAGTCTTCTTAGAAGAATTTAATAATTTTAAATTTCAACAATATTATAGTCTTATTTTAATATTGTAATTGTCATCTCAAGAATATATAATTATTTAATTCTACTTTAAGAAAATTATAATCTTTGATTTAAATATGTTATTTTCTATCTAATATTATTTCTTTTCCATTCAAGAAAATTAAATCTTAAATCATAAGAATATATTTTTCTTGATTGAACTATATAAAATGGCTTTATTCAAGTAAGCAATTATTCAAGCAATTATATTTTTCTTTAATTAACGCAATATAATCTCATTTCAAGATTTTCATGTTAAAACTAAATATATTTTCAAAACAAGAATGTCCTTTTTTTCTGTGTACATACTTATTAAATGATAGAGACGTCGCGCGTCGTATCATTGCAAAATTAATAAATTGAAAAGAAAAATTCTTTTTCTTTTGAAGAAAAGAAAGCTCGTAGCCGTGATACCGTACCTCGAATAAGGAGTTTCTTGCAGATTCGCGGAAGCAAAAGGATCAAATTGGCTCTCATTTAATTAAGACTAGCGCGAGGGGGGAAATTAAATAATTCAAATGCTGCCTGTTAATTGCGCGTCCGCCCCGCGCGATTAAATTTAGATGCGAACAAAGCCCTTGATTCGCTCGCAAGCGTTTTACGAAGCGATAGATAGCCAGCATATATCCCCGATAATTAGTCTGAATCATGTGTACTCGTTAATGTAAGTGCCGGCGCGTAAAGTGGTGCGCTTGACCCACATGTGCGTCGCGTATTTGCAAGATGGTATTGCATCCTGCCTGGCTGTGCAGGTTCTCGGGCAGCAACTCTCATGGGCTGTGATGCGCTACTCGATAAAACGCATAAAATCGATAAAATGCACACGTTCTTCTCGTTATCCCCGTCCTGTCTGCGATACGCCGAAGAAGATACATTGGGAGAGAGTTCGCGTGTTATTACTGTTTAAAAGGGAGATAAAATTCCATTCCACTGAATGCGTACTGTCAGACATATTTAGTATTTTTAGAATGAAATTTCAAGAGCGATAACCAAATTGAAAGCGGATTGAAATTCAATTTAAATCCCTCGCACGCGTAATTTAATTTACTAAGTAAGTACACGCAGTTGGAAAAAAAATTATACAAAGTAGGTTTGCTTACCTTCCAATTCTTCCCGGAATTTCAGTCGTGTAGGCGCGACAACATCTGCGTAAGGCCAATTAGTTGTTTTTAATTTTTGCGAATTTTCTAGTTTCTCGTGCGTTAAAAAGGGGAAAATTACATCTATCCATGCGGGGGACGACAAAAGCGAATTTCTGAGCTTTTCAGGAAGACTTGGCAAAGGTACGTCGCGGCTAAGGCGAGAAAGGCACATATGGTGTATCCTCACCTCGCGTGTATCCTCTAGAAAATTTAGTGCGATCGGGAAGCGCGGTGCGCGGCCATATATTGGGATTGTACGAGTACATCGAATATCCGTTGGTGGTTTTAGCGGCTCTGCTCTGTCTCTTGGTGTACCTCCACATGGCTCGCAGCTCGTCGCACGTCGGCTCGCTCAGGCCCAGTCGTTTGTCGCCGATGTCACCGTTACTTCCCGGCTGCGGATCGATGTATCGTATACCTGCGACAAGCGACCCGCTCGTGCACGTTAGGACGAAGGCGATGCACACCGCTGCGGAGCGCATTTTCTAAAATCATGAAGTCAAAACCGAATCGTCATAGACACTATATTAAGATAATTGAAGAAAGGGAGGTAGAGAGAAGCTTCTTATATTTTTTTTTTTAAAGTTACTTTTTTAAATTTGATTTCACGAGGGAATTTTTTTATAACACGGTATAGAAGTAACGATGAGGGTTAAATTAAATTAAAACAGCAAAAAGTCTGGGATCTTGGCTTTAATATTTCATTCTGTTTTTGTCTCTGAGGAGCGTGAAAAAAGGGAGCGTGGATTTTATGATATCGCGTAAAAAAAGAGTCATAAAGCAAGTTTCTAAAATTCTTAAGTCTTCGGATTTATTCAGGCGTAAATTTCAATCATAAAATATCGTGCTTTTATGTCAGCTTGCGTGTGCACATTTTACTCGTCGAGTTTAAAAAGTCGTGTAAAATCGACGTGATATTTTACAATCTCTAACGCATTCATAAGTAACGATGTATAACGTATATTTGCAAATAAGAATAAAACCCAGCGACGTAAAATTGTATGGAGCAATATATTGTTGACTCGGCGAACTGTCGAAATGCTTTCTGCTGCCAACGGCAAATTCAGCTAAGCGTGCCCAACAAATAAAAAATCTCGAAACTTAGCAATATACTGTGCTAGATATACGACCCAAAAAAGAAATATATATATTTCGATGTACTTTATCAATATACATGGTTGTTATCCCAAGGCTACTTTTATACAATTTCTCAAAATCGTTAAAATGCAGTTTTACAGATACGCATTGTGAATCTCGAGCGATTATCGGATTAGCTTTTCAATCAACTTGAATTAATCTAGTATATAAAATCTATATATAAAATATAAAAAATTTGCAATGTATAAATTATTGGAAATAATATAGAATATAATAGGTTTTTTATATATTTTTATTGCATTAATAGATTTATGTCTCTTGTGAACGGATATTTTTATTAAAATAATATCTGTGATTGAATTAAAAATAATTATTAAATATTGATTTGCGCTAAAAAAAGTACATGTTATTGTTACAATAACGAGGAGCATTTTATTATTACTTTTATATAATCCTAATATTATTTCATATTCCTCTGACATTATCTTATACTGCTCCATTTTATATACGGATCATGAATTTAACCGTGATGAAAGAACGATTTTTTCTTTGATGATTTGACGTTTCCGTGGTTTTCATATCGATTTCTTACAATTTAAACAAATTTAATCACACAAGATCGAGTGCTTTTATCGGGGATGCATAGGTTGATTGCGCGCAGAGCAACAAGCTGTTTGCGCCACCATCGTAATCTGCATTAATTAAGTACTAGCGCGTGTCGAGTGGTGAACCATGAATTCGAGAAGGCTGAAGTATACTAATGGCGCTCGTCCTCGAGAATTTGTACTCTATCGAATTCGATGACATCTATTTCAATCAAATAGAGACTGCGTGGCCTACCGTCAATCTCCTGTTTTTCGAGTGACATCGATGAATCGAGTTAGAGGACCAAGTTGCCGATTTGATTGCATCTCTGGAATTTTCGAAACTTTTTCGGATCGCTTAAGAAAGCGCTGTTAGTTTAACGAATTGCGGAAAATATCGAGAGCACTCGACACGAACGATTTTTGCTCTTGTGCCGATTAACTACTTCGACTGATACATTGCTCGGCTCTTGCCGGGGCAATTCTTGCGAAAAGGCATTACTTGTTCTGGGAAACTTTGACGTTGAATGTGAAGGATTGCCTTTTTCTTTCGCTCATTTTTCTTCAGTTTCTGATAATTATAGCACACGTGTGATCGTTTATAATTCCCTTATACTGGAATTATTTTTCTCAAATATTGGAAATTAAATTGTTACTTTTCGTGACGTCGATATTTTGTATTATTATATATGAAAGAAAGCAAAGATCTTATATCTAATTATTATAAAGCCTATGATATTTATATAAATTTCGAAATTTTGTTTTTTTATAATAGAATACTATAATATAATTACACAAATATATTTCATTTTGCCTATATAATTATATAATACAGTCGTTATTGATTAATTAAGCTGCAACAACATAGCTTTCCGTGGTTTCAACAAAATTGATAGGATAGTTTCGATGTATAGGAATATTGAATGAAACACGCTTGTGTGGGTGGAAGTACGAAATCCAATTAGGAATAATTAGCTTTGCGATATGCACCTCGACGGTATTTTAATCGCGCATCACGTCATTGATTCGTTTCATCGGCCGGCTGATCGTAGGATGCAATCCGGTAAAGCATAACGGAATGCGCATCGATGCGATGGAAAGTATGGAAACGGCGGAAACGGCTCGCTGCCGCGGAAGCTTTCATTGTTCCACTGCGAAAAGCTGGTATTTTGGGATATCGCGTCATAAAGCTTTCGTTATTCGAAGAATAAAAATGATAGTAACCTCCCCTCATTTCTCGCGTTGGTATTAAATAATATGCGAAATGCAATATATGATATCCTTTTGAATCTTTTCTGCGCGATTACGTAGATTATAAAGAATATAAAGGATGCAATATTTCTTTTACTTTTTGAGATCGAATAAACTTTTCTCGGATATTTCTCCATTTTTCTCTCTTCTCTTTTTTCCTTTATTATGTGATACATATTATTTAAAACCGTCTGTAATAAACCATCGGTGACTGGTGTAGGTGTACAAATATACATTCATAGATATATATAAATGTATGGATTATGATATGATGTATTACAGTGAATTACAGTATTTGTGTGCGATCAGTCGATGTCGAATGAACTTCGAAGAGAGCTATTGAAACTGGAATTCGGGTCAGATTGTCAATTTTGTTTTATATTTAATTTCCAGTTTAATCGTCATAACACAGCATAATCTTATATTGCAATGGTGTATTTTGCACAGTTAATTAATTATTTTGCAAGATGTCGGGAATAAACGAGATTTTATTTTTTTTTTCTTAGTATTATATGGTTTAGCACATATGTATATGTATTTCACGTTTACGTGATCACATATGCACGTGCAGCGGGATTAAAATGCAAATTGCTGAACGGATTAGTGAATGTTATTGCACTTTTGCGGGGAGATCTTGTGTGAGTGTATATGTGTGTGTTTGTATTATCTCGCATTTATATTCATAACACATGAAATTTATCTCTTTATTATCAGTGATATTCCTCGTCAATAAATGTGTAGCAACGTACAAGATATACTGCTATGCGTATTATCGGATTTTACTTATTAGGATTTGTGACGCTTTTTATCAGAATGACACGTGCTTTCATTATCACTAGATTGTAATGCTTCATATACGGTTGCACTTTTTATGACAATTGCATAAAAGATAAGATGAAAGCAATAATTATTGCGATTAATTATTAAAGCGTAATAATAATAACATCGAAATAATTACATAATATCAAAATAATTACATTACGAAGATTTGCGGGTACATAAATCTAACAAATTACGCGTATGAGCTTTTAATAATGTATTATCATGAGAGAGAGAGAGAGAGAGACGATTATATGAATTGAATGAAATAACGAATTAAATATATGCAGATATGTTAAATAAAGTTTTAAATGTGTCCTTTTGCAAAAATATGGATGTCTTTACGTTTTCAATATTTAATTATGCAGGAAATTTTCTAGCTTATTTTATATAAGTATAGCAAAAGTTTTTAGATATTAGAGATTTTATTTAGAATTTTTTTTTGTGATATGGATATTACTTTTTGAAAGATTATTCCGTTATACTAAACGCGTGTTTAAGTGTTTCCGCATTGCTAATATTTAAATTGTTACGAGAACAATTGCTTTATTCGATATGACAAATATATATTCGAGTTCCCGTAGCAGAGATTCGACATCATGATTTATTATTAAGCTGTCGTAGCCGAGGTCGAGCAACATGTGTTTTCATAAATATATTCCGAAGGACCAGCATGTATATCAGAGAACGGTCTATGAATATTCAAGCTTTGCATCTGCATCGTCATCAATTCAATTCTTGCAATTTTATAGACAGTTACTTTATCGAAGATTTATGAGAGAATCGAAAAGATCAATCGATAGGAATAACTTTTCGCGAGAGGTGTAAAATTGTAACAAAGTAACGAACTCGTGAAAAATTCCAGTATCTGGAAACTATTTCTGGAAACACGACTGTTCGCGAAAGATCGATTCTTTGAATAATATAATAAAGTACTTCCGCAGTTTTCAATCTTGCTTCACAGAAATGGAAGTCCCGCATATAAGCACGAAAATAACATCGATATCATGTTTCTAGAATTATATATTTGTAGTATGATTCCTCGTTCGATATCATTTGACATTTCTTTTTATTAAATTCTTATTTCTTTTTATTTTATGAAACGCATGATCTTTATAAATTTCTTGATAAATTCGTTCTACGTTATTAGAATTCCTTTATATAGTAAATAGTTGTATTAAAATAAATAAGAATAATTGAATGTTAATATTATAGGATTATATTAAAGTGTTTAACGATATCTAATTCGAATATTATGCTTATTTTGAATTTTACAGAGAAAATGCTGAAATTTCTCCACTCGAGAGCAATTAATTTTGAATGGAAACAAGTTCTCACACACACACACACACACACACTCCCGACCATTGCGTATAAAATTACATTTGTAGAGCGGAAATGTGCTGTTTGTGAAAAGTGACGTTGCCATGAATAAAAATGCAGTTCTCTGGAAAAACTCCGGATTTTGCGATAAACGGTGTATGTATATATAAACCACTTTAATGCACCTTGCATCACTGTTCCCTCAATACAGCATGAACAAATATGCTCGGAGCTGGGCATGTATATAATTGAAGTGTAGCTGCTGTAAATCCGCCCGCGCGATATTCTCGGTCTTATTTGTCGACGACAGCTGGCTACGACATCTGCTCCGTTTAAATTAGGTCGCGAAAAAAGGAGCGCTAATTACGTATAGATTTATTTATTCTTTGCGAAACTAAAAGCTTATGCAATATTTTGTTTAGAATTTTTTTTAGTCTTTTGTTGATTAATTAATTTTTTTTTGGTCTAGAAGTAAAATTTTTCTCACAATATTGCGCCTTAATTATTTCACGATGTTGGAAGATAAGACACGAATTTTGGTAGGTTTGCAGGCACCGTTTCTCTCGACTCTCATTCCGCGTGAACGGAAATTGGCTGACATCTTGACGAGGGATAAGCGCGCGAGGGCGGGAATATTGCGGTACTTTTATCTACTCCGGAGAATCGATCCTTCATTCAGACGATTCATTCAGGATCGTCTTTGGTCAACAGACCGTGGCAATTACTGTCCGAAATGACTGTTCGAGCTTTATCGGAACTCATAGTAGCCGCTTTAGAGAAAATGAAATTGCCAATGGCAAAACTTTTACGCTCGGAATTTCTCTTGGAAGAGCACTTAAAGTTAGTGTGTCTACTTCTTCACTTGTTGTCAGTATTATCTTTTTTATTTTACAGTATACTTTATAATTTTTATATCTCTCAGCGGAAGAAAAACTAGAATTTTTAACGTTGTATATTTCACACATGAAATATATTGATATATTTGTTGGATATATTTATATCATTAATAGTTAAATTATTTTAATTTTAAAAGATAAAAGAGAAAAATAAAAATATATTATCTTGTTTTATAATCGCGTATTCTTTTTTTACTCTCGAATAATGAAAAAATAATGTAAAACGTGCAACATAAATGATATTATATAATCAGTGTTCTCATTCTCTATAATTTACAGTGTTATTATTTAAATCCTGGTAAATACGTAATTAAGCCCAATCTAATGTTGCGCGTGGAAATGTCGGATTAAATCATTTTACGTGGAAATTTCTACGAGAATAGCGATGCACATCACATGTGCTGTTTATTTGCAACGCATTTAATCGAGAAGCAGTGGAATATATACTTGCGACATACATGAAACAATAAGAAACCGCAATAGATATCTCAAAGGCACTGTCATTTCAATGCTGCAAGGCCAGGAAAACGGCATTTCTTATCTCTATGCACTCGATCAGACGTAAGGGAACAGAATGAATTATTCATTAATATCGTAAGCGTCCAGTGTAGTATGTGAAATGGGATATACAGAATTAATAGAAAATTGACGCGTAAATGAAAGATCCGTCATGCTATCAATATATTCCATATAATCTCCTATATTATAATAATTTAATTATATATAGCTATTGGATATATAGTGTTTTAAGATGCGATGTGATATACAGAGGCTATTATAAATCAATTTTTAATATTCGGAGACAGATGGTTAGAATTTTTTAATTTACAATTGAGAGAATTCAATTTATCATTGGAACTATTACGAGATGAAAATTGTCGCGAATAAAACTATTATTATTTGAATCATGCATTGAACTGTCATAATCCATTTGAAATTAATCGTTTCTATGGCGATGTACGAATTTGCAACCGCGAGAGATATTTGCCATTCAACTGGCAAATTGTTAGCCTTAGAATTCTCCTGGAAACTCTTGACGGTATACATACGGTCAAAGTTGTATAAAGCAAATTATTCCCAGTGACAATTCAAAGGTGGCTATCTCCAGGCTGTTCGCTGAACGCGAGGGCCTAAAGTCAAGTAGTACTTCGTAAGCCACACGCAACGAGTTCGTCGTATTTGTTCCCCTACGAGCGTTAAAGGCAATCTATCTTGTTCTTCTTGTTGTTATATATTCATTGGTACTCTTCGTTTAGCGCAAACGTGACACACATAGCTCTCTTAATGGTAATATTCGCAATATTCAGCATTCGTTCAATTTATGTTCTATATATGCACACGCAGATCATTAATTATAAATCTATCGAATCAGAAACTTTTATAATTAAGAATTTAATTCAAAATTTTGCAGATAAAACAAAAATTGCTCTATTTATTAAGCATTCATATACATGCACATACATCCGATTGATATTTCAATTGGATGCATAAAATGTATGAATGGATTTGATGGTTTATAGGTTTCTATACATGTAGTAAAGAAATATATTTAAAAACTGATAATTTTATTTCATGTGACGAAATAATTTATTGAATTATTTTTTTTACTTTAGTTATATTTTTTTTACATATTACACAATATTTGATTCTCCATATATTTAAATATCGATTACATTAGAAAAATATATTAAAAGAATATTTTATATACATATGATGGATATATCTTCAAAAAATGGATATTATAGGCTGGAAAAAATATAAAGGATTTCAGGTTGTCGAAAAATTCTTTGCGTAAAGAAATTCCGGATTTCTAAATTGCTCTTACAGGGGCATTATCTCGGAAAATAAGGGCAAGATAAATTCACTTTGACGTGTTATACAAAGCTGTATTCGCCTGAGAAGCTCAAAGGATTTTTCTATCTCTTTATATTTTTTTCTATTTTTGTAAGGAGTTGGTTATAAAAACAGTCAAATGAAAGATCCATAACCACCAATATCTATGCATAAATATTACAATCTTTAATTAAATCAATTATATTTCCTGGATTAATTGATAAAAAAGAATCAATGAGCATTTAATATTTGCGTACACTCGATTTTGATATTTTATATTGTATAAAGATTTATGATTGATTATTTTTTGAGGCTGATTGTTTTATAGATAAGTAGTGAAATTCTCCCGCGTTTGATTTCTTTTTCAGTTAATATATATAGTATAATATATACTTTTCACAAACATTTAATGTTTAAATAGTGGTGAATTATATTATTATAATTAATTTACAATTTAAATGTACAGTAAAAATCTTATTATTCATACTTATTATTCTTATTATTCATTCATATTTAATCTAAATACCTTTAATATGTATACATTATTTAATTAACCATTAAATTAAAGTTTGATAAACTTTTGATAAAAGCTAAAATAGATCGTTTTTAAGTATTTTTTCTCATTCGTGTGATCGCAAATAAACAGTAGATTAGAGGAAATCTTAGAGGGAATGAAATCTTACATAATTAGACAAAAGTTTAAAGAGGAACATGTATGATTCATGGAGCAAAGAGATGACAATATTCTATAATGCCTGATTTTATCTATGCGCGGCCTTTTCACCGTATCTGGGCGACATCGCGTGCAATAAAAGAACTCCTGACGACCTGACGTGACGATCCTGGATGATGAATGTGCTAAACAGCGCGTCAATATAAAAGAGATAACGGTAAATGCTGCGAATATATGATTCGATCGTAAATCTCCTTCATACGCCCCCGCACATCAATACAATCACACCTCTCGACATTTTGGTTCTCACATTTTAACATTTTTGCGCGAATTTTATTCGAGTTTCTATAGGATCAAAGATGAAATCGATGTAATAAAAAAAACGCACTAAATTAATACCTGCAACATAAGCGAATAATAAATACGAGCGAATAACGTTTTATGTTTCATTGATTTTCAGCGTAAAATTTATAAGAATAAATTAAAGTAAAAGATAATAATGAATACACTCTATAATAATATATTAATTGCTTTTTGTAAAAAGATCATTTTAGCAACGATTTTAAATATTAAGTTGTTTTATAAAAAGTTAAATATAAATTAAAGATTTTACTTTTAATTTTATTTTTAATTATTTATGAAATAATTTTTCCAAGTTGTCTTTAATTACTGTAGTCCAGGCTGCGACTGATTAATACTTTTCGGCTGATTTTAGTTAATCTCATCTCTATTTCTTTTGTTTCATAGCATCTAAATTGCTCGTAAGATCGCTCGAGCGTTTTATTTAGAGGCCAATCATGGCCCGTTCAAGATCCATTGACATAATTGGGATATTATTATTTATTAAAAGGATCCTGAGGGATGTAGTCTCTTTATGGCATTGTGTTCGCCGTTTTTACGGAAAACCAGTCAAAAGCCAACATGCAATGCACTTCCATTGGCACTCACTTGGTCAACAAGCGGCCATTAAAAAATCTGTCCATCTCTGGTAATCGGTATTGCATCTATTAAGTAAGACATCGCTTTGGAGCCATATATGACTGTATTATGTAGCGGCATTAAGTGTGAGGTCTGGATAGTTTAATGGTTTAGAGCAGTTGCCCGGAAAGCAAAAGACTCGGGTTCGAATTCCGATCCAGCCATTTGCGCCTCGCTATTTTCCAAGTCCGCAAATATTGCCTTCTAGCAATTATTTGTCAGACTGAAAAATATGTGAGTGCTCTGCACACAGATATACGTCAATGCCGTTGCCATGGATGGATTGTTTCTCTATCACTTGTTGACCGAATGAGCGTATAGACATGCCTGATTTTCTCCCTCACACATATATCCCTATCTTTATTTTAGAGAATGAAATAATGTATAGAATAATATACAGTTAAAGTCCCCCATATGATTTATAATTAATACTTTCCTGAAATTAGGACAGTAATCATATGAGACTTATTATTGTTATTATTATTGTTATTATTATGTTATAAAGTTAAAAGTAACATATTCCCCCTTTTACACTTTTCGTTCTTTTTAAAATTATTATTATAATAATAATTATTATAATAATTAAAATTATTATTATTATAATTATTATAAAATTAGAACACTAAAATGGAATACATATTTATATATATATATATATATATATATATATATATATATATATATATATATATACACATACACACACACATTAATATGTATTTCATTTTAATTTTCTAATAATAATATTCTAATTTCATAATAATTATAATTATAATAATAATTTTAAAAAGAATGAAAAGTGTAAAAGGGGAAATATGTGCTAAACGATTTGCAACTAATATCATTCTTTGAGCATCCTACGTCTCCATTAGAACCTTAAAGAAACAAAAGGAGAGGGCATGGCAGTAGGCAAAATCAGCTGAAAGATGTAGCATCGGTCGCAGGCCTGCTGTATCCGATTAATTGTTCTATTACTTTGTGTGCTTCCATTCATAACTTTTAATTTTTTTATTTAAAAAATTATATTATTTTTTATATATTTTTTAAATCTTATTGTGTGTATATTTGAGAGTTTTTGAATTGATATGATTCTGATAAAGAGAAAAGTTTGAAAATTGCTAGAATATATATATATATATATTTTTCCCTCTTGTAAAGTGGAAATAAATCTCTGTTAACAGATTTATTGTAATTTTTATATTACGTTATGCATATTATACATTTATATGTATATGTAATTTCTTTTTATGTAAAAACATTTTATTTATTAGTTTATAACAAAATAGTAAGCTAAACTCTCTTTTATATTTTATGTTTTATTCAAAGCAATGCGAATTTTTTGTGTCGCTGGACAAATTTTTGCTGTAAAATCTGTCTTTTTTGCTTCTCATCGCATCATTGACTGATGACCTTTCGTTAATATTGGTTCGTTTATGTTTGACAAATAAAGTCAATTTCGCAGAACTGGCTTGAATAAAAACTTCGATGCTTCTTATATTGCAGAGATTAAAGCATGATCGATAAATACAGAGAGTTGCGTGAACGATTTAATTATTAAAGAATAAAGAGATTCTTGTTGCTCAAATCATCGTAATAGTTTTTTTTTCTACCTCCTTAGTGCATCATGTCAATCGTGATTCCGGTAGAAGTTACATGGTTCATAAATCATTCGAATTTCGACAAGGAAATAGCAAAAAATTGCAAAGTCGATTTGCGAGATAGAAAGAGGAAGAGAAATTATATGATTTTTCTCGAAGCCTTTTTCATGCCAGCGCGTTGAAATGGAAAGGTTGCAACAAGTGAGAGATTTAAATCCGACAGTATAGCAAGCCCCGGATTATTTGGTGCATGCAAACATACAGTAGTACAATGTATGAAATGCACGAGTATATTCATATATATACCGTGTAATATATTTATAATATAATAGTTTAATCCTGCATTTTTAAGTGAAACATTCCACTTTTTATTTAATGTGTTTTTGTATACTCTGTAATTTGTCCATATGAATTTTTATTTTATCAAATACGAAATATAAGAATAATTTTAAAGTAAAATAATTTTATTGAAATTTTATTAATTTTCTCTTTATATATAAAATAAAATAAAAAAAATATAATACATGTGTATATTTAATTAATATATCGTCACAATAGATCATTGATTGCAAAAGCAACGTAACGTATTGCTATAGTAATAATAATTTCGCTGCTAAATTGCATTCATGATTGATCGCGCCAAATATATTTCATCTGTTATCGATATTTGTAGTACAATTTAGGGATTATGCAAAATTGACCACATTTGTGCGCGAGTGATATTTTGTAAATGCTGTCAATCATATTAGACTAACGTGCACCTACGCAGGGATAGTATTATCGTATTTACCTCGTGTTTATTCATTACATCGATGCTGTGTCGACGCACTTTATCGAAGTTAAGCCATGATTAATGGCTGACAACGAAGCATGTAATTAAGATGCAAAACTCATTGTGCAAGTCGTATATCACGGAGCGTAATCGAATCTAATGCGATTCGTTGCACCTTTTGCATCCTTTATGAGTAAAAATAAAAAGTAAGCTTCTCGAGCTAATTTGCAAATATATTTTTTTCGATATGGTAACGATGTGACACAGGGTGGGATGACGCGAGATTTTTTTGTCGCTTGCGCGTGAAATGTCATATGTTAAAAAAAACGCACCAACGTTTTTCAGCGATCGACAGCTTCCAATTTTGGAACTGACCTACTTTTGATCGTGCCGAATGGGACAGTAGGGATTTTATGGTCATTCATATATGAACGTAGTAACT
Source organism: Camponotus vicinus (assembly GCF_025532165.1). Taxonomy (NCBI): domain Eukaryota; kingdom Metazoa; phylum Arthropoda; class Insecta; order Hymenoptera; family Formicidae; genus Camponotus; species Camponotus vicinus. The sequence continues at coordinate 16,094,933 of NW_028141967.1, read as the reverse complement.
CTCGCGATGTTAATCATAAAATGTTCTATTCTCGTTCAAGGCTATTAGCTATAGAAGTGCCGTGCTTCATATTAACTGAACGAGCGAGAAAACGAATCGTGAACTCTAGCAAATCTATCAGATTATGAAACGTAAACATGATTAAGTTCTTTAACGTTTTTAAATTTTATTTGTAATTTTCTAAAGTAAAACCGTAGCGAAGCGATCTTTTTTTAATTCAATTACGTCATCGCTTCTTATATGTAATTTGTTCTGTATTTTTTATTATAAAATATATCTATACGAGTATTATATACATTTACACAGGATATTAAAAAAGTTTATAATCTATAAAGAGTAGATATAGTACTAATATAAGTTGAACAAGTTAGGAATATAGAATGAAAAGTCAAATCTGTCAGAAATAGCCTTAAAGTATATAATAATAAAGCAAATGACTTTCTTGGTTCTATTTGTCACATGCAATATAAAGGCGAAGGATTATTTTGCATATTTTTATTCTGATATTTGCGGAAAATATTCTATATAAAAAGATATATAAGATTTATATCAACAAATCTCTCTTCTCCAAGCCTGTGAGATGATTCGAAGGAATCCAAGAATACGAAATTGATGTCGTTCAAATGAATGAAAGAAAAATAAAATGAAAAAAAAAATAGAACGTTTTTCTCTTTATTTTTTGATAAATACGACCATGAGAAGATAATTTTTTATTTTCACATTGCATGCGTAAAAATTAAAAGCAAGCAAGTTACTCTTTTGCTTTATTAAAACCGAAAATTATTTTTATAGCTCTGACAGAATCGATTTTTCGATCTACGTTTTTGATCAGAGTATTTTTTACTTGAGATAATGAACATTTTCTGTATAATGTTATTTTCAAAATATATATATTTTCAAAATATATATATTATTTTCAAAATATGTTTTTTAAAATTAATGATTGTAATAATTAATCGAAATATTCATTTAAAACTATTTTTTAAAATCATTATCTTTACGTAGAAACCAATAATTAAGTATGTTAAATGAAATCTTATACATTTGCTTGAAAACTTATCCATTTTCTAATTCATCTAGTCTGTCAAGAAGTCATATCCATCATTCGTCATTCGTTCTCTCGCGCGACATATTTCGCGTTCCGCGGACTACGTCTCTGTTCTAATTCTCCCGCTCTAATTCCGACAGCCTCATTAGACACAATTACGTGCCTCCTCGTCGCTTCAGGATCCCGGTACCCTTCCCCGAGCATCATCGCTTATGTTGCAACGATGGCATAACAGGTTGTGCGTCACGGGGGAGAAGCGCGTACGCCTAATTCTCATCAATCGGCGACGAGCGCGCGGCGCGAAACGCGCTCATGTCAGTTATGACATTCCGACAGCGACATTGGGTACATCGCGGATCGCTTGCTAGTTCTAGTAGTAGCTCTCTTCGGCTCGCGCGGTCTCTCTCTGTTCGAGAAACTATCTCTAATATCAACCCTAATATAGTACATACCAATTCGCCTACTTCACCATCTGCAAAAGTTGGGAAAAAATCGCGGTCGTCGACAGCAGAAACAACACGTGAAACACGAGTATAACCGTGGTGTGTAGCGATTATACGAGGGTGACGTGCCGGAGGGTGAGAGAAAGAGCAAGAGGGTGTGTAAAAAGGGACGGAGAGACGATGCGCGTTGGCTGGCTGGTGAATGAACGAGAATTGGATTCACTAACCTGCCTGTGTGCCTGTCCGCCGTGTCCGGAAACCGAGAAGCGACTGAGAGAGGTGGTAGCGTCGAGGCGACTGTCCGCGGCCCCACTGCCTTGGCCGTACGAAACCCACCCCCGCGGCGGCACCCGCTTCCCTCCCTCCGCCACCCCCGTCGTCGTCGTCGCCGATCCTGCCGCCACGTCGCCGGGGTCCCTGTTCCTTTCACGAAAACGGGGATGCTCTTCGGGGCTTCGCTCTCTCTCGCCCCGTTCATGCTCTCGTTCGGCCCATTTCCTCTCTCTCTCTCCCTCCGTCTCTTCCTCCTCCCTCTCGTACGTTTCTCCCTGCCACCCTCATCCGAACCATCTGTCACATTCTTCCCCCTCTCCGCCTCTTTCGCTCTTCCGTTTCGCTCTCTCCGTCACGCTCTCCGCATTTCTTCCGTTTCTTTTTCGGGAACTCCACCTTCGCGCAGGATTCCTCCCGCCATCCCCTCCGTCGCGTCTGCTAAATTTTCCCCCTGAAAACCATGCTATAAATGTACGTCCGGGAAACTGCACCCCTCTTGGCAGTGACGTAGTTGTCGATCGGGGGGCCCTCGCGCCAGACAATTGATAATCGATCATTTAATTGTCAATCGACCTTGTTACATTTTTTTTAAATATAATGAGGGATATTAAGAACTTTATATGCATGTGTATGTGTGGCATTGAATTTGCAGGAATTAAAGTGAATATTCGAGCGATTCGATTCTGAATTATTTGGATCTTTAAAGCCGAACTAAAATCAAGATATATTTTCTTATCTTCGGGAAATAAATATAAAGAGATAATTCGATCTTTCCTGATTTTTTAATTAGATGCAAATATCATTTATCAATTTTGTACATGCAGTTACTGTGAGAAATAAATGAATGAAAAATAGTCAACTACAAAGATTTAAAACACGATCCTGAAGTTTTAAATTGCGTCAGTGACTTGACACAGTTTTTGCTTCGTATAATCAGGCGATCTTCCGGCGCCGCGTCTTTCTTCAATTTCTACTTTAAGAAACGACGGAAAAAGACAATTTTTCGCGAGACGCATTTTATTCAGTACATGTCAAAGAAATTGGAAAGCTTACGATCAAAATGTTTCAATCGCGGATATAAACGGTCCGGGAATAAACGTGACGTCCATTACACGAGTTCCTCAGGATCTAGAAAAGCACTGTATCATGCGAAATGTCAAAGGCTATATGCCAGCTCTCTCGCATGGTTACATAGGAAGGTAAACTTAATGTTTTTTCGCCCACGTATCCTGACCGACCGCAGGAAAAATTGTGTGATATTGTCGTTGAAACTCATAGAGCGCTGCCTCTTGCAGAAAGTAATATCCCCTTGTTAATCTAAGTAAATAACGCGCCGCGGAAAATGCTGGAAGAGAATCAATCGTGCGATCCTCAAAGGATCATTTGCCTCGTTACACTTTTCCAAGTTTGTTTAGGGTACACAATTAAGAGCTATTTTATTGTCCACGATTGAATGCTGATTAATGTGAATAATATGAGAGATATATTACTTGTGTCTTATTGTTCTACAATTTTAAGACATCAGATAACACATTATATGACATTTAATTTATGTGACATTCGATAACTTTGTGAAATTAATTACATTGTGAAATTAATTAATTAATTTACAAGATTATAGATATTAATTATTATACAAGGTTATAGATATTACATTATAAATTTCGAGATACTTTTATTTATTATCTAATGTTGTTAAAAAATAAAAGTTATTTGCGTGAAAGTGATAAAGAAATTAAGGATAATTGTAAAAAGTATAAATTTATTCTTATCCAAATTTTCTTAGTACAATTTGTGAGATGAAGTTCTTTTGGAATACGAGGAGAATCAGATTTGTACTCATGTGTTTGTTCCTCGTGGCTTCTTAATTATATTAACGAACTTTCCACCGGCTAAGTGCTAGAAGGAAGGCTGGAGTTCCGAGCTCGCGAACTTCCGTGCAAAAAAATGCCAATGAAGCGAACGGACAACGACGAAAGCTCGAAGCGGTAAAGTGCTTGAGAACTTTTCTCATTTTCGCTTCGGAAAGAGATTTCCGCCCTAATCTTGCTGTGACTGAAAAGACGAGTAAAAAGTAATAAAAGACGCGATTGAATCGACGGCTATTTAATCTTGCCACCGTACTAACCGGATATGTCAAATCCACCTGTCATTAGAGAAAGAGAGAGAGAGAGAGAGAAGTCGCAGAAATAAAAGCGTGCAAAATAATAGTCGTAAATTGACATGGAAAAAATCCGCGCTGATTGAAATATATTAATGGCATATTGTTCACTGAGTAATCAGAGCTTCCTCGGCGAAAGCTGTGAAATTCATTTACGGTTGCGGTTCCAGGATTAGGGGGTAAAATGCCGCGAAAACAGTTCGAGGGCGAAAATCCGCAGCGAGCGAGCTATAACGATTTTGACTCCCGGATACTTGTTGCGCAGGCGAGCTGAAACTTAGCGTCTTTAAGCTATATTGACTGCAACTACGCCATATAGCGTGCCCTCGAAAAAGCATCGCCCAGCCAGGATACATTTTTGCAACAGAATAGACGATCGGTTATCTTCCATAAAAATATCTTCAATAAAAATTTTGTCTACATCTATATAAAATTAATTTCTGTTATTCAATGTAATTCTTCTCCGTTACTGAATATCTACTCTGAATGTATAATATTTTATTCATTTATTTAACATAAAACAAAAAATACAATCGTAAATATAATTATTATCGTAAAAAACAAAAAATTACAATGTCATAAATATGACGTTTTTAATTATAATTTATGCTAATTTCAAATAATAGGTACGCGAATAATGATTGTTGAAGGGATGGTGGCCGAGTTTTTCAAAATTTCTCCTTCTTGTAATAATCAACTACATTTAAAGCGAGATTACGATCACCAGCGAATATACGCCCACGTGTCTAAAAATAACACGGCACGAACGAATTATACAATGCTAGTTATTGCGAGGAATGAAACGAGATATATGTGACAATGCCGGATCTATTAATATTGAAATAGAAGTATATGTTATCAGGATAGGAAAATTAGAGCGATGTAAATCATGAGATTATGTCAATTATTTTACATATGTAGACGAAGATTATATTTTTTTTCATTGCGTCGCGAATTATTTTAGAAAATGATGTCATATCTATCGTATAATAATCGATTTAATATTAATTTATGATAACAATTTGTTACATGAAATTAATATGGAATTTGCATTCAGAATTATTATATAATAAAGTGAGCTAACACATAATACAGATTAAATAATATAGAATATAACTATAATATGCACCGCGTATGCAATTGTAAAATATAAGAATTTTATTCTTAAATTTCTTTCTCATAAATTGTTTTCGTTATAAAATATTATACATTTCGAGAATCTTTAACAATCTTTAAAAGTTAAACAGTTTTCACACACACAAGTAATTTTTCTATAATTATCATTTTTTTCTCTTTTGGTACGATTAATAGAATGCGATAAAATATAAATCTAGTTATTAATATTGTGCGGTACAAACATAATTCATATAAATTGATAATATGCAAAATATGTAGTCATTGATATGATTTATGATATTAGTTTATCTAGTGGAAAGCTATTAATTTCTCCAACCAGTTAAGCTAAATAATTTTAGTCCATTATCGCGGGAGAAAAGGACATCGCGCAATGTCGATCGCGTGAGTAATTATGATCGGGCGGCAAATGAATCAGAAAAGTTTCTCGCATCGACAATTTCTCTCACGAGGCTCGCATCGAAATACGAATCTCTCTCGTAAAATACGGTTTTATGCTTTGCACCTGACGCCATTATAACGGGACAATGTATGTATGTCGTGTCAACAATGGGTGTCAACGCCGTAGTGACGCACATTGTACCATCCTGGGGAGGGGGGAAGCCTCCTCGAAATATATATAGTTCGATGGATCGGATCGAAGTTATATAGATCGCCGATGATCGAATTAAACGTAGGCGGCGGTTAATGACGAATTGAAATTAATCATTTAGTTACTATGATTCCTTTTTTTATCGATAATTCTGTTACGAGGGTTTAATACTGTAAATATAACTGCAGTAAAACAATGAGAACAATTAACGTTCTATTATCATATGAATTACGTAATATTTAAAAGAGAACTATCATTATGTGTGTCTGTGTAAAAAATTACAAAGTTCTTGAATTCTCCATTCTGTTAAAAATGACGTTGGTCAAATATATATTTTGTGTCCATTATTCGCTGTTTCTTTTGGCAAATTTTATTATGAGCACTTTTTCAGATAAAAGCCTGCAATATATTTTAATATCTAATATATCTAATACATCTTAATAATAAAATCAATTTGATATATGTAAAATTTTAATAAAATTAATTATTCAATTAGCCTATTTTAAAATGGAATATCTAATTAATCTGATCAGGAAGAGGATCTGCTGAAGATCTTCAATAATCATATTGTAGGTAAAAGACATTGACGTTTATTTTGAGAAAATTGTAATAGTTAGACGCATCAAAATGTAAAATTTCGGGATAAGTTATAAATTATGAACGATATTGATCGTGGCATATAAGCGGAAATTTTATTTTTCATAAAATATTCTTTGAAAGGAAAAATACGAAGCATTTTTGTACGAACATCCTTTGATATTAATTAAAAGACATTATATGATGTTAAAATATTAAGAATAACATCTCTTGTTATTTAATTAAAACATAAATTTCCGAAGTTTTAAAATTGTTGGAGTCATGATTTATTATTAGAATATTCTAATATGTATAGCGTCAACAATAAATCCCTAAAAAGAAATTTTTCTAAATTTTAATTTTAATTTTAAAAAATAATAAATCAATTGAAAAATGTTTCTAGCGCATTTCTAACAGCAATTCGTGGAAATCAAAAGCTGGCCAATTTTTTTCACAGCATACAAACGCGGATTTAAACTGTTTGCTGCCTCGTGATTGGTCGATTCAATCTCGTATTCGTCTCATCACATGTTGTATTCTAGTAGATATCAAGAGCTTTAGAGAGATTCCCTTGCGCGCGCGTGCTCGAGAATCATATACATATATGTTGAAAACGTGATATATCTAAATATTGAGTGTTTCAATTAAAAAGTACATTCTTATATTAAAATAATATCTTATATTAATATAAAATTAATGTCAACACACATTATTATTTACGTATTTAATTTCCATAAAAAAATTTGTTCTTCCAAATATACTATTATTATTTATTTTTTTATTTAAGACAAAAAATATGTTTTTGAAATTAAATTAAATTTTTATAGTATATTTGTGTTTTAATTATGCTTTATTTTTAAATTATTTTCATTGAAATGTAATTTAAAATATATTTATTTATTTTGCGCTTTAATTTTGTATGTAATTTAAAATATATTTTTCATTTTTTATTAAATAAAAATTTAATTTTTTAATTAAAAATAATTATGCGATTTACACGCACACAAATATTTCATAATCAGTATTAGAGATATACATCTGCCATTTTTTATATCTTTCTTTGCTCTTGTGTGGGAGTCTTTAATGAAATATTTGCGTTCTTCATTTACAACAATAAAATGTATGCAAAGGATTATATGCAGAGTTTTATTATTTATGTACAAAATGCGTGCTTACGCAAGCAACTTTTGAAGCACTATATATATATTGCGGACGTAATCGGAGGAGAAAACTGAAAGAGAGAAAATGATAGATAAAATGTAGGAGAACGTGGGGGTAGATGGGAGTGGAAACAACAAGAACGTATCGAGGCAAGAACGGTCCATTCAAGAGTTCGTGCTATGCTCACTTTGGACAGATATAGAAAGCATACATAGTTTTCGTAAAGTTTGCGCGCACTATACTTCATCTTCTGCTCAATATTAATTTTGCTGTCTTATAACTAGTGTCAATTTGATATTAATTTGAGAATCATATCCTCGATCATAAATAAAAAAATGTTATATGTAAGCAGTAATTTTTAGTATACTTGCATTTTAAATATTCTGTTTTAACTTTTTATCCAATCTACAATTATTTTTACTTAAATGTAATTTAAAATATATTTTAGTTTAAAGTTTATTTTTTATTAAATAACAATTTAATTTTTTAATTAAAAAGTGACTATAGTTCAAATATTTCTTATAACCAATATTAGATATATACGTCTACCATTTTCTGTATCTCTTTTTTGCTCTTGTATGAGAGTCTTTAATGAAATATATTTATGTTCATTATTTACACAAGTAAAATATTGAATATTATTAATATTTCTCTCAAATGTAATAATGAATACGAATAATTTTGTCTAACAGTTGTAAATATATTCCAAATTCACTATTTAATAATTCTCTATTTTCGTAGAAACATACACATCTTATAAGTTTTCATGAGCTTTATATAATAATAAATTCGAATTTAATCTTTACTTTTTTTATACTAATTACTTTACTAATACTTTACTAAATACTTTAAACTAATTTTCAAGTCGAGCAAATAAAATGAGTGGCAAGAGCTTTAATAAATAATTAATTTAATAATTGTCACATCTTGATAAGTCTCAACTTTATTTATCAAATAAGTCAATCGAACACATCGAAATTTATAAATGTTGAGTTTGCATTTGAAATTCAATGACAAAACGAAAATCCAGAGATTATGTACATTCATTATCAACGCTGAATGCACGTACTTATATATGTGTAGGTGTCCTACATTTTGAGCGAATCAGTTGCATCAAATTCAACAAAATTTAACGGAGAGATCAAATATTTATACATATTAAATAAACGCTGTTCGCAAATTATATCAATTTCCGAACTGCATAAAATTTTCTATTTAATATTTACAATTATTGGCAAATGTTATCGACTGCAGAAGAATGTGGGAGAAAGTAATAAATCAGCATAAATAAATTAAATGTATGTATTTATAGGAAAATATATATAATTTTGTTTTAGAAATATAAAAGTCATGTGAAGTACATCGTAATAATACATTAAGAAGAAATCACTGTTCAATCTTGATATTTTATATTTTTATGTAATTATGTCTCTTTAATCAAGTTTCGATTGACGTCGATTCTGTATAACGTAAAACTTGATATTTTCATTAAAATATATCTATCGTAATTTACGAGAACATCTATCTTTCTCGTTATCTTACGCTTTCGGGGAAAATTCGAATAAAGATATTAATAATAAGGCGTAGAATTTCTGAACGTGAATCAAAAGCATATAATTGAGACAATCCTTTATTGAGTTAAGAAATCTCAAAATTGTACGGTTCTTGCATTCTCGGTATTGCATCCTTTTGCGGTTTCCTATTCTATGAACAATTTATCAATACAAAAGCGCGCTGTTTCGACGTGAAGTTTTGCGAGAGTGGAAGTAAAAAGGCAGCTTTAAAAATGCCACTGCTTTAAGCGATTCCACAAATGAAAAAGAAATGTATTATAATATATTTCTGAAGCACATACGAAAATATTCTTGTTTATTGATAATTTCATTTATAATTTATTTAAATTATTTCTTTATTTGTAATGAATGTGTGTTGAATTTATTAGTATGTTGAATTTTTGCGATGGATTTATTTTCTTTCATTCTTGCAATTTTCTTTGGAGTTCTTTATTTTGTACCGGATATATCTCTTTGTTGTTTATAAAATTTTCTTTAAATGCGTGTGTTTTTAACTTCAATTTACGCAAAACAGATTAAGCGATTAGCCAATTTACCTTAAATAGCAGGCCAATTTAAGAGCTACACATCAGCGTATTCTAGTTACTATAATTTACATAAAATTGCGTAGGAGGAAATCCACCAACCATGATAAGCTATGCAACACAGCATTGCAAACGATCTCTAACGGTCCCTCTAACGATGATAGAGGGATGTAGTTTGCCTCAATGAACGCCACATGTATCTCCAAGAATGCGCAATAACCTTAGTTAGTAATGTTAGGCATACTTGACATACGTTACTTCAGTGGAAAACTATGAGAGCACATATAATGTTATATGAGTAATGTGCAACTATTTCCTTACTTTCGAGGTGACAGCCTCGAGCGAAAATTATACTTCTTCGAGGCTAACTCCTCGTCCAGCGAAAGAGCGTTGATTGCATTTTACTAAATTCAATCTCATAATCTCTTGCGCGAAAGCATATATAAATTTCTTCATAAATCTTTAAGAAATTGTTCGCGCTCTTGTACACAATTATTACTTTGTATATTAATTATATTTTAAATTAATTAAAATCCCTGGCGTTTATTCAAGAAATAATTACGAACTACAGTAGCTTTTGCCTTCGGGAAATCTATGTCACCACGACATGAAATAAATTAAAAATGCTCCGCAGATGCCGCGAATTATCTTAATAAATGAAATTTATTAATTCCACGCCCACGCGATATTCTTCGCATGTGAATCAAGAAGAGATATGAATATCATTTTCTCAGGAATCTCGTGATTGTCCTTTTAAATGATACGTCACATAATTAGATTCCAGCTTGTAGAGGACGAAATACGTCCTGGCCTACGCGTAGGAAGCTACGTTATTATACAATCTAATAATATTATGTGTGTGGTGTGTTTTTATAGAAAAAATGATGTAACATTTGAAATGATAATAATTTTGCACACACCTACATACACACATTATATATATAATTATCTTTTTTTCACACGCAGATTTTAAGACTGTAAAAACTAGGTCATAATATTTAAAACGATAAAATGAAAAGAAGATATTTAAAATATATAAAATATAAAAATTAAATAATAATAATTGTATGTCAAGCTATGTTATTCGTTTTTATGAGAATGTAACATTATTATACTTTCACAAGAATCGCATTATTCAAAATACAAAGGAGAAATATATTGGTTTAAAATATGAAATCCTCACAGTACAACTTTTATGCGATTTCTATTGATATTCAAAAAAAATCCATTATATGATATATAATATTAACTTTTTATATCTCATTTTTTCTTCTCGACAGACGGGGATTCTCTCAACTCAAATATCTTTTCTCACAAGGATACAGCCTCATCTCTGTGCTTTAGGACATCGTAAATGACGCTTCACTAAACTATATAACATCTTTTATCATCTTTTATCAAATCCACATGCTAGGCGAAATTTAGAGGTACTAAAATCCAATCTAGTGGATCAGCATCATGTCAATAATTCTGAATGGTAGATCAACACACTGACAGAAACAATTTCATGCGAATAGGTTTAATACGATAATGTGGTATCTCTCGAAGGACCCGCCTTCGCAAACCACACCTTGTAGACGTACAATTTGCACGGATCTGAAGAGTAATTTTATCGCCACGTACATTAGATGCAGCTTTAACTTATGAAACGGGTAATGAATTTAGAAACCTCTAAAGAGAAATTTAGGAAATCTGAGGTAGCTTAGTCATTATATTTTTGATTCATAAAACTGAATATTTAAGATAGTATAGTATACGTAACATTTATAAAAATTGTCTATTATATTTATATATTCTGCATTTTATATATATTCTTATGATATACACAAATTATTTAAATTCTCTCATCACGCAATAAAAACTGTTTTATTTTTAAAATATATAAAGTTTGGTATATTTAACTTTTCTATTCTTGATTTTTTTTACATTAAATTTTTAGATTTTTGTCTCATTATTTATATATCTATAATATTTATATTATATATCTATAATATGAATGCTTTAAATTTTTCAATGAATGATTTTAAATTCAAAGCGGATTAAGCGTTGATCATTTCCAAGTTTCGCATTGTGTAATTCACGGACCTGGATTAAAGGATTAGTCTGTTGGATTTTCGAGAAAGAGGTGCCGGCGGTCGATTCGTTGAAAGTATTAGAGAGAAAAGCTTACACAACATTTACGTGAAAGCTAACATATAGTAACATTCTGTGAATGGGATTGGATGGTGAAGTGAATTGAAAAGTAAAGTCTCTTGCTGTAGGAAAAAAAAACACACTGATTGAAATTACGGAAGAACAAGAGAGTTAATAGACTAGCTAAAATCAATCGAAATAAGTTCGAATTTATAATCTAAAATAAGCGAATCACTTCACAATTCCATTCATTCGTTTTACTCTTTCAACGACTACTGGCTGCCCTATAAATGCCACGATGAACATGGGCGTTTAAATCTCGGATCATTATAACAAGTTTGTACGTACGATGGTAGAAATCTAACTATTCTCAGGAATGTTAATTAAAATTCATTGAAATTTAATGGACTACATGTCTCTATCCGGAAATGAAACTAAGAAAAGAATCAATTATGAATGATGCTATATAAATTTTAATTAGTTTAATAATTCACTAGCATTAAAATTAGTAATTATTATTATGATTAATTAATTAGTTTGTTCCCATACACATTAATAAATGTTAATGTCTTTTTCTATCTTTTCTAAAGATAAAATCTAAAAAAAGATATAGTTGTGTCGTCATAAGAATTAGTTTAAATTAAATAATATTTAATTTTGAGATTCTTTCGGCGCCTTCACTGGTTCGATCTATAAAAGGAAACAAAATATTAATATTTTAAATAAAATTAATATTTATGAGAGAAAAATAGTTTCGCAGGAAAGGTAGTTAAACTATGACTAACATTGATAAATATTTAAAAATTACTTATGTAACATTACTCGCTCAGTCGTCGAGCCTGCTCGGCGGCGTGAAACTAGACCGCGGCAACATCATGAGTGAAAACCGAAAATTTATGAATGAACAGTAATACAGCTGGCCTGGTCGATAGAGCGGCACCCCGCGCGCGCCTTCGCGCCGATCCACCCCGGCGTAGTAATCAATATAGAGGAGTTGGTGCGATGAGGAGCGCGGCGGGCGCGCCAAGTCCATTCAGTAGAAGCGGGAGGCCTTGCTATTGATTGTGTGGGCAGCTAAAAGGGGCTCCCCCACTTTCGGCCATTCAGCGGACCGCAGCAGCCGCCTGGGGGGATGTGAGGGCAGAAGTGAGTTACCAGGGGTGAGGCTCGTGGGGTTTGCCTCCGTGTGTTTGTGTGTGCGAGAAAGCGAGTGGAAGTGGCGTAGATGGAACATGAAGAAGGGGAAACAACATCTTTTACGATAGGCAGGGCTGGCCGTAATTTTCGGGCGCCACGATTTTCGAGAAGGAATCGCGAAATATGTATGAATAAATAAATGTGCATGAATATATCGCGAAATAGTAGATACTTCGGTGATTTTTGTAGCTCGAAAAGACATCTTACTTGAGCTTGATTGTTGAAATTAAATTATTGAAATTAAATTGTTGAAATTAAATTTGAGATAAATGTACTCCTGCACTTTGACGTGAAGCATTTTCTGTTTCGACAGAGTTTACTTACAAAATGGTATTGATGACTGTCCTATTTTAGAAGTCATTTTTGCGATATGTCACAATTATCGAGAATACATATCTGGAATAAAATTAATTAATTCTTTTTATTTTAGCGTTTAATATAATGAAAACATGAATTTTTATTATTATAATACTTATAATAAAATACTACTTATAATAAAACTACTTATACTACTTATAATAAAATATATACTTTTTAAAAAGAGAAGATCTTTTTAAGTCCCATATAATATAATAGATATCATTCTTATGTATTATTATAAAAGTATCTATCAATTTATTTCTGTGCTTAAGTATATGATTAATGAAACCTTCTTTTTCTTCATAAGAAGGATTATATATATATATATATATATATATATATATATATATATATATATATACATATATATATATATATATATATCTAAATTTATTTTGATATTTCAACAAATAAAAATAAAATAAAATACAAGCTTACAAACTTTTGGCTTATTTTTCTGAAATTGGACAGTAAAAATTGAATTCAAATGTGTTTGTTCTTCTGAAACTATTTGTTTCCCATAATGTTAAAACTTTTTATTATTTATTGAATTACATAATAAATTTATATAATATAGCGAAATAAACTAAAATAACTATTTCGTTATAATAATCACTTATAACATAATTAATTTTACTTTTAATTATTTTATTATATAAATTTAACATAATTGAAAGAAAAAAATAATACGAATTCTTTGTTTGGGTAACATTAGCATTAATAAAATATATAAGTTTGTATAAAATATAAGTTTATATATATTGTTGAGAAACGATTTTGATATCGAACGCATGCGACGCAAGCTATCATTCGCGCACTCGTAAATGAGAACACGCATTTAATAATAATAAAGAAACTTTAATAGCTGCAACAAATAATAGCTATAACAAAATGCTGTAATAAATAGCTGTAGCAAAAATCTGAATATTCGTACAAAGAGTCACGGATTAATATACATCCATTTAGCTTGACAGCTATTCTCAATCTCACTGACAGTCGTTATTTATCAACAACTTAACAACGCGCTCGAAGACATTTTTACGATCTTCTATCCATGAGAATCTTTCCTCTATGCGGTACAGCGAACAACATAAATGATTGCAAAGGGACGAATCACAGGGATGCAACAATATATATATGTATATTATTTAAATATAATATTTAAATATATTTATATATTACATTTATCTATTTTCATAATGTTTTTAATATTTTTCTAGTTACAAAATTTCTTACACAATGCATTTTGCGATTTTTCTCATCATTATCATTGGACGACAAAATAGTATTATATCATTAATTTTTATCGCTAATTGATCTGCATCTGATAATTTATCAATTATTGATATACTTTACACAATTTTCAAATTCTCTACAGAAAATTAAAGTCAATTAAAAAAAATCAACGGCTGATAGCATATAGATTGATATACCAACCTTCGATAAAATCATCCCCTTACATATTAGTATAAACAAAACATGGAAAACAATTTTATTTAATTGGTGTAAAATATCTTATTTTGCAAAAAGTATAAGAGCCAGTTTTTTTATATTTCTAGGTTTCTATTTTTTTTTAAATGAGTTTAAAAGAGCAGTTTAACAGATAAAAACGCATACAGATGTAGCATATTCTAAAATCTATGTATAATGCTGGTATTATGTTTAACAAAAAATTATCGAAAAATTTTGCATTTTCTAATTTTACATATTTTACATATTAAAGTTTTCTTTTAACAGATATTTCTTTTAATTGTTGTACAAATAATCACGGTGATTTAATAGATCACGCTATATCAGTTAGAAGAGAAAAATAAGATATATTTATTAAGTATATGAATATATTTTTCGTTTATTTTCATGACTATCAAATTTGCTTGAGAAGCATAAAACTCAATAAAAAAATTTGTCGATGTAATTGCAATCTTATGTTTTGTGTATTTATAATATATTATTTATTATTTTCTCTATGTGAATAATTTATTAAAGTAAGATAAACTCGATGTATCCTCTTCACGAAATTCAGTAATGTAGAAAGTTCCTTTTTCGAAGAAAGCTCACTGGTTTCCATCATTCCCTTGTTACCGACTAAATATCGATTGAAATGTACATATTCTCTCCCTTTCTCCTTGTCTAAGGGGATGCGTGGAAAATTTTATACACATAAATAATTTTTATTCTGATTTTTTAATAAGCAAAATATCATTTATTGTGCTTGTTAATTAATTAGAAAAATTTTGTTTCTCGTTATTTAAAACGTTTATTATTTTATTAATGGATAATTATTTATACAATTTTGTCTTGCAGAAATATGTTAGAAAAATATATAAATAGATTAAATATAAAATATCTCTTTCTCCCATATTTCTAAAAAGAATTCCTGAGGAGATATTTCATATATAAAACATACGATATAACGAAGAAAATTTTATTTTATTGATTAATTTTTTCTTGAAAAAAATCAGTTGTGACAATACAAAAGATATGAAAGAAGCATTAAATGAAGATAGATTAAATTTAGAGAATCTTCAAATTATTTTTCGTATATTTGATAAGAAAAAGTGACATTTATACATTTCCGAGACAACTGACGAATCTTAAGGATGTTTCTTTTTTTGCTTATCCTCTTTCCTCCTTTTCGTCTTTGAAGCTCAGTAAGTCCGTGAGACCCTTTAAGAGTGGAATTTCCTCCCTTTGACGTTGCGTTTCATGCAACGCTAAGTTATGCGAAGATGCTCCTTGTTTAAGCATAAATTGGGCTCGCGGAGACAAGGTTTGTCTCGCAGAGAAGGTCCTCGTCCTTGAAATTAATTCGTGAAAGAGACAAAGGCTTTGCTCTCGGTTCACTGAACGAATCGCGCAGCTTTACGGATGACGAACCATCGGCACGCGACGAGCAAACGTTGTCTGAGTGGAAAGAAAATAATTGGAGAGATAATTGTTACGACATTGTGTCGTGACTGGTGAAGGGATGTTATCTTGAGAGAAAACTGTCACTCTCAAGCTTCAATAAACTATGGACGTAGCGAAATTTATAAAAAAAGTCCTTATAAAAAAATTCATACAGTGTTCCGTGAAAAATTTTATTATACATATATTAAATATAATATATATCATACATACATACAAGCATATATATGTATGTATCTTATAATTAATTGTGAACTTGTTTTTCTTATAAACAGCTGTTATAAAATAAATGTGATCGTAAAATTTATTTTGATTATTATTTCTAGAGAATGGAAGTTTATATAGATCTGCAATATATTGTTTATTTGAAATTATATTGATGATATACGACCGTGCACATTAATAATTGCGTATCGACATGGTTTATAATATATATTGTTTAATCGTTTAACAATAATGTTGTACAATTCACAGCGTGACGGGCGGCGACGTACCTATTGATTTTAGGAAAGAGGGAGGATGAGGAATGGAGGACGCGGGGATGAAGGTAGTCCGACAGTCTCTTCTGACCGCTGCAGCTTCATTCTCGACAAACCTTCTTTCAGGAACCTTGCATAGTCTCTTTTTTTTAATATAAAATGATAGCTATCGTAATAAAATCATGATAAAACACTTTTTAAATGATTATTAAAGCTTTAATATTTTTTATGAATACATATATGAGAAAGAAATATAATATAGATATTTTTTAATTCTTATATTTAATTTAATTATAAAATATAAAGTCATAGAAACACGATCTGCTTTAAATAATTTATATACACATTGTAAAAGATATTTTTATATTTAATTATTAATTATTAATTTATTTATAATTTTTGAATAAAAGGCAATTTCTTTATCAACTAATGTTCTTTGTTTGCGAACATTATGTTGTCGGTTTCAGTTTCAATAGAGAGTTAACGATTTTTCAGACCGTTTCTGAAGTCTATGTGTCATCGATTGTACAGTCCATCGCTGTTTACAAGGTAGCTACCCTAATAAGATCTCTGTGAATTTTTCATCCAAGCCCCGCGAGTCCTGGAGTTCTGTTTAAGAAATCAGACTTCCGCCTCACGTATTCCCCAGGATTACGGTTCGTCTTCGTTCTCGACCAGGAGGGCGGCCACTTCATCTCGAATATCCACAAACGGAAAGAGGATTCGTCCCTTCTCGACCCGATTGACCCTCTTTACTTTTCCCTTTACCTTTTCTTTACAAAAGACTGCATTGATTTTTCACACACATACACGTACAACGATAAAAAAAATATAAATTATTAAAAACTTGTATTTTCTTTTAATATATGCTTTTTCAATTTTTCATACAGTATATTATTTGCTAATAAATATTAAATTTTTGAGATATACTATATATTCTGGTACTAAGATTCATTTTCGATTAATTCTATGTAGACATGATTTCTTTTGAACACATTAATTCTAATCAAGAAATTAATTGTATATTTAATTTATGATAGACATAAATCGTATTTAATATAAATAATAATTATTAATATTTATACTTTTTTAAAAATAATTTATGTTTTATAGTTTTTTATTTAATATCTTTTGACTTATTAAAAGTTAAAATGATAATATTACACTAAAATAACGTATAATATCAATCAATGTTGCAGAAATTATATTTTACACACTTTTACATACTACTTGTGATAATATTTTTACCTTCGTCAAAGCAAAAATTTCGGTCGGAGAGATTCATTTATCACCGAAATATTATGCCGAGAGGGTCATCAGTGCGAAGAAGAGATATTATTCGACGACGAATGTTTGCGCGAATTAAATCGGCCGCGTGCCTAGTGAAAAGGATATGTCTAACGAGATTGTAAAATCCGCCAGGATAATTGTATTCGCGCTCAATTTAAACTCGCGTTGATAATCGATGGTCGTTAAATTGCACAGTGCTCTACGTGTGTCGCTTCCGGTTTTAATTTTACTTAACGAGCGGCTGGCGTGGACCGATGCGCGATTTAATGCTCAAACAAAATGCACTGCATCAAATTCCGTTTATGATATAATTGAAGCCGCGATTTCGACTGCACGCATTTGCGTATTGTCGCAACACACATTTGTTTGTCTCGTTGCTCGTTTACAAATTTTCCATATCAATCCCCGTCGAAAAAGCGTGCGGTAAAAATGTCAGATTGGTCTAATTTAATTGAGTCAATGGCTCGGATTTAATAATTGGCTAATCGGTCGAATCGCAAAACGACGTTTGCATCGCGACAGAAATTTTAAATGAGGTCTATAATGACTACTGAATGAATTGATGTTATGAGATAGAGAAAAAAATATATAATATAATTTCTCTTTTTATATTTATAAGATTACTTTTAAAAATCTATCGATATTATACGTTAATAATAATATATTTATAACCGATTTTTCTATTGTTATAATTTAATGTTTAAAATTTATTCTTTTAAGTTTGTTATTAAAGATTTTGCTAAAGTTTAGAGCTTGATATTTTTTCTAAATAAGATACATTGCAATTTTATATGAAACTAGTGTGTCTTTTTAATTCATTTATTTATATTAATTTAATTTCTCCCAGAATTTTTTTACTATTTCGTTATACATTTTTTATACATGCGAGGAATATTATTATATTTAAAGCATAAGAGAAAAATTTTTGAAATATGTTTTATTAACATTAGCACTATTAAGTTACTTTGAACTGATAAAGTTAAAAAATATTAATATCTAATGAAATAATACTGCATTAATTACTAAACATAATTATTACATACAATTTAATGTAAATTTAATGTAAATTTTATACATACTCTTATGATTTATCAAAGAGATATTCTCTTCGAAGAAATATATTTGCAAATTTAATTTCCTTAATAACGAGAAAAAAAATATATGATGCTTCACTAGTGGATTCTTTAAAATAATTGATAAATGTTCTAGCATTTATATTTTTTATTTTTTATTGATATGTAAGGAAAAAGGATTTTAATTTTGTTTCATGATATGTTTGAAATTTCGCATTCTTAATCGGAAATTAAATCTAGATTTATGAAGAAATAAAATATTCGATATTTCAGGATAACATCGAAGCATCGCTGTCAGCAAAAGTTGCGCGCGGAAGTTTCGCGCGAAACGATTTGAGAACCGTCGCTTTAAAGCCCCACTTATCGAGCGCCTAGTTGGTATGATAATGTAATAAAATAAATGGAGGTTGCTGCTTCCGAGCGATATAGTCCTCCACCCTCTTTCTCTCTCTTTCTACATTCCCCCTTCATTCCTTTGAAGCTCCGGAGATCGCTATGCACCCTTTCTCCTCTTCACCGTCGCTCTCTCCTTCCGCCACTCGCTCACACCACCCCGTCCGCCACCATCTCGTTTTGGTTCGCGAGATCGGAGGAGCAGGGGGAGGACAGGGATAGAATCGAGAAGGTAGAAGGGAATGGAGAGAGCTCACCTCGAAAGCGAAATACAACAAGTCCCGCCGCCATTGCTGGGTCACCCTTCAGCGGGAGTTTTGTCGTCGCGTGGGTGGGGGGTTGACAGCCCCGTGCGACGAGAGTCAGTCTCACCCTTCCCGACCGACCCGATCGAGCCTGGCACGACCCCGGTTTCCTGGAGGCAGCGGGAGGACAGGGTTGCGGGGAGCATCGGGGTAGACAGGTCGAAAACTCCGCCCCCGCACGTCCGCGGAAGCGAGTCAATACTATCACGTTGCCTTCCACCCCCGCATCCATGCCGCCATGCCTATGCTCGCCTTCTCTCGTCGGAGGATGGATATCGAAATTCGTTACCGGCTGCGACTCCCGCGGGACTTACGATTGCAAGGAAGGAGAAGGGGAAGAAGGGGTTCAGCGTGAAAGGGCTCGATATAGATGTCTTGTAGGAAGTGTCGATTTGTTGTTCTACCTTTGACGATGCTCTTTTAATCCTTAGTTACGCGAGCGGCATATATTTTGTATACGAGTCTGATCATTACAGAGCTTAATCCACTGAAAAATTTTCGCACAAGCTAATTCCTTCTAATATGGATAAAGCAAGTAGATATAGGCGATAATAACTTTAGATAGTAACTTATTAATGTGTTCTTTCGTTTTTATCGATATTTAAGCTCAGAAGAAAAAAGTCTTCCAAAGTTGTAGCAATTCAATATCGAAAAATTCATTGGAAATAAAAATTTTGAAAGCATAATATTCGATGAATTGAAGGAATATTTTTCAAACATTTATAACCTGGAATGTATATAAAATTTTATATATTTTTAAAAATTTTTTATTTGAAAACTATTGAGATAAAATGTATTGCACATCTCTTTCTCATTTAATATCGAGTTTTAAGTAAAAAATAGAGAAGCTGAACAATCACTAATAATACATTTAAAACGCATGTTTCACATAAAAAAAATCACGAGAGAAATGTATAATATTAAAAATAAACTTGGCTTAATGTAAATTAGCCAAAGTTTTTCCGAGGCTATTTCTATCTTTCAAAACTTCCGAGGAATGGAGTCTACTTACTTCCCCCTCCAATTATTCTCCGCGGTTCGCCGCCTGACTCCGCGCGTTTCGTGGATCCGCTCGAAAAGGCATTAAGGACGCTCACCCCCGGCGCCGGGGCGTTTAACTCCCCGATTGCTTTGACAACTTAAGCAGGCCCTTAAACCTCGCTCGAGCCCCGATGTAATTTATAAGCGGCTGAGGGGGTAATTCCGCCGGGGACCGTCAAACTGCCGTGCTGTGTGGCAAAACCCTCGTCGGCAGGGGAAGTCAGGGATTATGCGGTGATAAATAAATATGTACGTTTATGCAACAACCACCGTGACGGGGCTTGCGGGGATGCGGAGATACGTCGTTGCGTTGTGTTGCGATCGAAGTCAAATTGCGTTTCGAGGGGATCGCGGCCTAAATCCACCCCTCCTCGTCAAATACACCGGCAATCTTTGAACTTTGACTCCGTTCGAAGGATTCCACTTGGACCCTCGCGTCTCCTTTTTACGAATAATTATTAATTAAATTTATTACGATATATTTTACTAGATTAATCTGTCTGTTGTCGAGTAATTTCCAGCAATTTTATTTATAAAATATATTTATTTTTAATCTTTTGATTTTTTACTGTATGATATATAACTTTTTATTTTACTGTACATATTTATACTTATGTAACTGGCATTTATGTCAATGTTATTTTCGATATTTTTGTCATTATGAGCAAAATTAAAATGCTAAAATATTCAAAATTGAGGTAATTAACTTTATTTTGGAGTAATTCAGGTTTGATTAACATTAAAAAAATTAGTATATGGTCTAAAATAATAATAAAAAATAAACTAGAGTAATATGAGACAGAAATAATAGACGAGTTAATCAGATTTACTTTTATTACAAGTAATCGTTACAATACATATCACCGATTGAGAATATGTAGACTTTTACAGCGAATAGTATCACAACACGAAATATACAGAGAAAGTGCGGACGAGCATTCATTTACAGCGCTGAAAAAAAAAAGTTAATTCCTCACACACCTTCGTGAATCAAATTACTTTCATTAATCATATTATGCAACATTAAATTTTATGAATTTATATTACTGCCTGAATAATTTCCAAATGCAATTTAATTCTGATTTTGCAATATATATCTCCACGGTTTATTAATCATATCTCTGATGTATAAATTTGTTCAGGTGTAAAAAGGAGAAAAGAATATTTTAATTGCGTTAATTTTTCAAATAATTTCACTGCGATTTCATGAACATATATTCCACAAAATAATTGAATCCTGCGCCACATATTTTTAATAACGTTCACACAAAGTTACAGATCGCAAGGTTACACACGTGTTCATCGCTCCCGTCACTTTCTTCTTTAATTCGGTAATTTCACGACGAACGTAAGTCAAAGTATAAAAGAGAAAAAAAATAAAAACGAAATATTCCCGTTTTTTGGATTAATCGGTCGATTTCCTACGAGAAACGAAAGAAACGCTCTATCAACGTGCCGGGCCTAACGCCCGATATATATGTCTATAATAAATAAATACATATATATGTATGTGTCTATGTGTATATTTACGCCGCGATTGAGTGCCCCTCGGTCGATTTTAGTTGCCGTTTTATTCGTTAGCGACGCCATTCTTCCTGTGCCTCGCGTTTGTACGGTAGGAATACTTGCCAATCGAATTTATTATCTTATGATCATCTCGAAGGGACTTCGTCCTTAGGCCCGATCATGTCGGAACAAAGCGTGCACGCTTTGCTCTTTGATTTTTACATCCTTAGGAAAGTCGTTTACCAGTCTTTGCTGTCCATCTTCGGTGATTGATTCCGCCTCCCTTGTTTTAGCGTCAAATCTTTCGGATCCTGCGTAACTCGCGTTATCAGTTTTATAGTTCTCGGGGAATTTCCCTGAAAGATGTCCGAGATGACTTTTAATTTTTGTACATGTCACAAAGGACTTTTTCCATCGGTGTATTGCCGATAGTCCTATGGAAATAAATCAGTTCCACTCTTGAGGCTGGAACCATTCGCAGCAACGGGAGCAACAACAGCAACCTGCCAAAACGGGCCGGGCTATTTGGCTGTTGAGCGCGCGCGTGATGTCCCAACATTAACTGTGCCTGATCCTGCAGATTTTCAATTTGACTGGAGTCCTTTAAGCCTCGGGTTTCTGCAACCGAAAATCCGCGTTTCTAGATATATAATCTCGAATTTGCAAAATTGATAATTAAGCGTAAATGATAAATTTTTTAAACAACAGGGAGAGAGAAGTAGAGATGGAAGAAAACAGTTTATAAATAAATTTTGAAATGTATTTTATAATAAAATACAATTTTATAATATAATACAAATTATATATGTTTTATATTATGTATACGAAATATATCGAAAGCCACTGACCTGGGCGGAAGAGAACGATGGCCTTCATGCAAGCGAATTCCGCGGGATCGACCATGACTGCCTTATATCTCTGCAGGGTATCGTGCAAGTGCCTGACATCCGCCGCTACTTGACTGGGTTTACCCGTGGTGGTTTGTAGGTGCAATCCCGAATGCGGATGCGGATGCGGCGAAAGGGTCAGAGCCGTCAGCTCGGCAGCGCTGAAGAGAGGCGACGATTCGAGTGGCAGACACCATTGAACCGCATTGAGGAGGAACAGCTCCGACCAGACCTCTTCCAGCAATATTACCTAAACATAATCGATCGAAACACTTGTGATTTATTTAAAAAAATTGTATTATTATTTCCATATATTTTTACCATTTTAATTTTTCTATTATTCGATGTCTGTATAAAATTTAACATAATAATCAAATTTTTAATCTTTAGATTTTAATCATATCCAAATCTTTTTGATATTTTTATTATAATTAGATTTAATAAATTTAGTATAATTTTAAACTTTTCTTATATATACATCATTTATATATTTTTATTCATATATTTTCATTTATCGCGTTGATACAAAAATGTTGTTTGCTGACATTCATCAACATCGAAGTAAATTATCAAATAAAAATGCGTTAAAATATTTATATACACGCTAAATTTATATATTACAAATGGGTTGCAATTGTAAATTTGCTAAAACGTTACCTGATCTCTGAATGGCAAACCAGCGAAAGAGGGAAGATTTTTCGCCCATTTAACGGCCATGAAGAGCAGCCTCGCACTGGTCTCGTAGACCGTTTCGGCACTCGCAGGTGAATATAATGACGGGAGTATTGGTGGAAGCTGCGCGCATCCACTTCGTTGAGGTGTCAATGGCTCCTCGTTCGTTACATCTATACTATCCTCGGACGCGTTTCCTATTTAAACATAAAACTCTTTTCTGTCTCATATACTCTTCGTGACAGCTGTGACAATAGCAAGCGATAAAAGTGTGAACGGCGCTGATGCAAATTTGAATTTAAAAAATCATAAAAAAAATGCTTCATATATTTTTAATAAAATAAAACAGATATAAATGTAAAATCTTTTTTGTTGAAATTTATAAAAATAGATGTGTCATCTCTTTTATGAAAAATTATTATTACTTGTAAAAGAATATTAATGAATTTTTAAGCATAATTTTTGATTCGAAATGTAGAAGATGCATACCGTCCTCGTTGTCTTGTCGAGGTGGTGTTGCTGCATTATTTGTAGAGTTTGTCGTCGGTGCGACTGTGGGTAGAGGTAGTGGCGTAGTGTATCTTGCCATAGCTAGGGAGACTGGCGGTCTGAGAAACAATTCATGTTCCGAAAGGATTATAACATCTGAATAATAAAAATAATTATATAATATATAATTATATAATAATTTACTTTTTACAGAAATGTGAAAAATTTAAAGATACTTAAAGAAAAAAATTAAACATTATTTATTCTTAAATAACATTATTATATTCTTCTTTAAGTGGAAAAAGGAATGATGTTTTTTTAAATATTCTTCTTCCTTATACATCCACTTCGTGAAGTGAGTCTCGATTATAAGGTATCGCGTTATAATTTAGCAAGTAAACTTGATTTGGCAAAATTGGAATGAAATAAATCAGAGTGAAATAATCGCGAGCGACGACATGTTCAGTCCGTTCGCGTGTGAGTTTCGTTTGTAGGTTCGTCGTGATTTCCGCGTAGCGGAAATTTCACGTCGATCTCGGGTAGGTAGGCGATCACGATCGAAAAGGAAAGCCGTCGATGTTTTCGAAAAATATCCCTCTCAAAACCTTCCCTCGCAACTCGGCGATCTCTTCCAAATCTGGTGGTGCAGATGACGTTTCGCGGTGAGATCGCGGTTAGTCGGGCAAAGCAACAACGGCGAAGGTAAATTCCCGACATATATATGTATGAATAATTTTTCAAGAATACGTTGGCGTCCGTTTAAATGTCTAAAAACAAGACTCCTTATACCAAGCGATGAGAGAGCGGATCTGATAATGCGCCGATTTACAACAGCGGCCGAGACTGTTCGTAATTCTGGAGGCGAGACCACCGGCACCATTACGACCCTCGAGGGTAAAATTCCGTCGCGACGCCGACGGAAGATCGATGCGGCTGCCCTGGCTTCGCCGCGGAAAATGACGATCCCGACCGGCAGGAACTTCGCAAGCTGCTACATGGAACTGTGCAAGCAGCAACGACTGCGACCGTTGCCGGTTATATGTGTCACCCTACCGCACAGCCTGGACTTCACCACCGATCGCGTCAAGATGGACGATTGGGGCCCGATCTTGAATTCCCTTTCTCTCGATCGCTCGCTCAAATCGATTAGCGTGCACAGCAGGTTGCAAAATAATCGATTTACATTGATATTTTCATTGATATTGTCTATTTATCTTTGATCCTATTTAATTAATTTTTATACCAGCCATTTTTAAATGACTGAATGTATTTAACGTTAGACTAATTCTTAGAGTTACTGAATACGATGTGCAATACACATGTATATTTTTGATTAATTTTGATTGATTTATTATTTTCACATTATTATTTCTCTGATGCCAACTGATTTTTGTATAAGATTTTTTCATTATCTTTTAATGATAAATTTAGCAGTATTCGATTAATTTTTGATTATTGAATTATACATATGATAAGAAATATACATGTAAATTTGACTGTAATTTTTTATTTATCTGCACTTTTTTGGAATTTTCGATTATCTGTGCCTTTTGAAAAATTATTTCTCTTTTTTATTATATTTTTTTTTCGAATTTTTATTATTAAATTATATATCTCGACTAAAAAATCACTCCAGAAAATGAGATAAATTCTTTACTATTCTCGAATTTGTCAAAAATCTCGAGGTGATACAAGAGACATTTATTTCCATCAGGTATCAGTGTCGAAAACCGTTGGAAGAAGTGAATTCCGAGGACAAGGCGCGAGCGATGGGTAAGGCCCCGGTGGTCCTCACGCGTTATTTGTTGGAATGGCTATCGCAGAGCGTCGGCCAATGCATGAGAAATTCGCCCAGCCTCACGCATTTGGAACTCGAGGGCATCCCGTTTCCACCGGACTGCGTCGCAGTCCTCTGCGTCGGTCTGTCGGGAACCGAGACTCTGCACCACCTGTCCCTACGACGGTGCTACATCGGCGACACCGGCTGCGAAATGATCTGCCGAACGATCGCGGACGCTCGCAGCGTGAGGTCGTTGAATCTCAGTCACTGCGACCTCACGTCAAGCAGCGGTGGCGCGTTAGCATCAGCGCTTTCCAGACAGAAACTGGCGCTTTACCACGACACCTGGAAGCAATCGCTGAGATATCGCGAGCCCAACTTCGAAGCGATGCCGGGGTTACGTCGATTGACTCTGAACGATAATCCTCATCTCGGCAATTGTGCCGTAATAGAGATGATCGAGGCTATACGCGATAGCCTATGGATGAAGGCGCTGGATCTTCAGCACTGCGGCTTGACGAATCAGATCGGCGCGGATCTGCTCAACCTACTCGATCAGAATAATACCCTGGCAGTGCTCGACGTGAGGAAGAACGCAAACTTGAACGATGAACTTGCGACGGAGGTGATGAGGAGACTGGGAGAAAACGACGTCGAGGGAAAGTCGGAGTACAAGTGGATGGGATTGGCGCCGAAGGACAAGAGGATCGCGTCGGCTGGTACTCGAAGATATAACGAAAATGAAGACACCGCGAAGCTCTCGAGAGTCCGAAGTGCCTTCACTAAGTACACGAGAAAATCGTACCAGACGATTCCTCCGAGGAGGACGACTCCGATGCCGCTTCTGCCGGCGAAGATGAAGATCCGACCGCCTTCACCTCCGGTTCGCGATATCACTCAACAACGATCTGCTTTGACTCGGTCGCGGACGATCGGCAGCATACAAACGGTGCCCAAGGTTTCCCTCCACCTGAACCTTCAATCTCAGATACAATCCGTGGTGAGTCGCGACATCGAGGATCAAAAGACGACGCCGGAACACAAAGATATCATGCAACCTTCTGAGGAAACGAGCCTGAGAAGCTTCGATTCCAAAGTGGATGTTGGAACTCAAAGCGTGGACCGACAAGACGATCCAGAGGAAATTCAGAACATTCTCAAGCAATTGGCGGAAGCTCAAGCGGAACACCATCGTCTCCTGGAGGAGACCAAGCGGGTTGATCTTCTGCTCAACGAGGAACGCGCGTATCGTGAGGTCGCCGAGGCGAACCTGCGATCGGCGCAGAACGATATAGCTATGCTAGAGAACGTTCTGAAGAAAAAAGAGATCGAGACCAGCGGTTACCTACTGATCAGCCAGCAGTCTTTGGACGAGATATGCCTATCCTTCGACCGGCTCCTGGATCTGCTGGAGGATGTCGCCAAACATCCGTTCGACCGAACGCAACCGAGTGCTCAGCAGATCGCGAGCGCGGACATCAAGCGACGACTAGTGTCCGTCATCAGGCAGACCAAGTCGGAGAACCTGAAGAGGGGTTACAAGATGGAAATCGAGTCGCACGTCGTGGACAGCGCGCGAAAGTTCGTCAAGTCCGAGAGCGACGTGAGGTCCATCATGCCGATTCCGGCGGCGCACTTGGAAAAGAAGATCGGCGAGTGTCCGGAGAATAACGAGCTGCGCGATCGGCGTCGTCACGACGTCGATGCGAAGCCGATGTCGGCCGGCGATCGAGCTCGTGCGATTTTCGCGAGCATCGTCAGCGGCGAGACCGTGCTTGACTTTTACTAGTCGATCGATCGGTTGAATTCGATAATTGAAGGTAAAATGTTGTAGAGCCTTTACATGGAGAGCCTTTACATGGATATTGGTATTTCGTACACGTATATATTATACACTACGTGCAGAAAACGCGCAGACAATGCTCTACACTTTTCTATTATCACAAAAAAATACTTCCATTACTGTAATTTTTTCTTTAGATAAACTTTAATTGATATTCGAATGTCATAAACATCTAAGTGACACCGTAAAAATGCCGTGAAAACTTCTTTTTAAATATTTATTAATAGACGTCTTTTATACTTTTATGTTGTTTAAAAAAGGTCAATAATTATTGCCATCTCTCGATAAGACTGCATCGGGAAATTAAAAAAAAAAATGGAAATTAGAGAAAAATTAATCCAGATATGACTAGCTTTTATTTGTTAAAAAATCAACTTAATCATGCCGTTATTAATAATTTGTCATTACGAGACAATTACCTCGTAGAAAATGCGTTTATTTCTATTAAATTGCATTCAATTGCTAAACATTTTCGAGTAAAATGAAAGTGACAGACGACGCGACGCGATGCGGGAAATTGTTTATTGAAACAGGGAATCGGGATAATTACTGGGTTAAGAATAATGGAAACAATTAGCGTTTCTGGGTAATCGATGAAGTGCATAATCCATGATCTGAAGATGACACGATGAGGTGAGGTCGATCACGATGAGGAATGTATAACGTTCCGACCCGTTTATAGCTACATTTTTCTTAGCACGTTATTGTGTATACATTGAATAAATATAAATTTATTATTTCCACAAAACTTTTTGTTCAAGTTTCTTGCCGCAAACTATGGATAATTATTTCTTTTTTTGTGATTTACTTAGTTGTCATCACATTTTTGGCTTTTATAATGAATTATAAGTTGTTAAAATTTATTATATATAGCGAGTCACTTATTAATTAAGTAATTATAATTGTGAGTTTTGATACCTCTGACATGTTTCTCTCCTGATGCAAACCTCCAAATTTCACGTGTATGTAATCGAATTGTTGATTTTAATAGGCACAATCATGATCTGATATTGAAATTTTACTGAACCAAATATTTAAAACTTAATATTAAATTGATTTATTATATATTCAATTACGCAAATATTCTCGGATAAATTTGTGTTAATTTTTTTAATAATACTTTGCTGCAGTTTTATCATTTTTTTCTTGACGTACCAAATTATTCTAAATTAATCGAATTGTATATCAATCAAGCGCGAACATAAAAAGAACATCTTGCACTAAAATATAATTTCTTCACAAAATTAATAGACTCAGTATAATTGATTTATCGATCGGAATCTTTTATTTTCGATATAATCCGATATTTTGAGAGATTCTGAATCCTTAACATTTTTAGATATTTTAAAATACGATAAGAGAGATAAATTTTTTCTATTGAATTAATCTATGACTAGATTTATGTTTTACCATTTTTTTCTACTCACCAAATTATTTTAAATTAATCAAATTGTATATCAATCACGCAAGCTAAAATATAATTTCCCCACGAAATTAACAGATTATGTATAATTGATTTATTGATCAGGATCTTTTATTTTTAATATAGCGTTTCTGAAGGATTCTAAATCCTTAATATTTCGAGAAATTTTAGGGTATAAGAGGGATGGATTTTCCCTGTTGAATTAATCTGTGACTAGGCTTGTGTATCGCGGAAGGATTGATCGCGCTTGCGTAACGAACGCGGTGTAATAACTCGTCGAAGACGACGCGTTGTGCCGCGTCGGGACGCTGGCCTGTCGTTTTTAACGTTCACCCCTTGGCGCTCTATGGATTTTCCATTAGTTCCAACCTGGGCAACCGGTTACCTGAAAAACGCTACGCATACTCGGGCTGCTAGTCAAAGGTAATTTTTCATGATAGATCACGCTCGGCGTGTCGCTCACAACGGCGAAAGGTAAGCCTGGTGTGCAGCACAAGATCAAACGTGCCAACAACGTCGCCGGCCCTTGTTGCTCCTATCGTTGCACCCGTCGACAGGTGACTATCGATCGTCGCCTCCGTCGCCTGCCGCTCTAATCGACCGTATCTAAGGGCCACTTCGACCAAACTCCCATTAACTCATTCGTCGATTAATAGGATTGCAAAAATTACTAGCTGTATAATTTATTGGTTCTAATTTAATTTTTCCTCTCCAATGTGTCGATAAAAGATTAATAAATTTTACTCATATTAATAAAATATTGCACAAATTAATCGACAATTAAGTTAATCGAAGTTTGAGTAGCCCGAAGCGTTGAAATTGTGCAGAATCCTTGTGATATGAATCTCGGCATTCGATATTCTTTCGATCGATAATCGCGTTCAAAAGCTTCGGACTTGTTCTATCAATTTGCGCGAACATCTCAATTACCAGTATTATATAATTAATGTCTCTGTTAATTAATTCTTAATTAATTTCTCGATGAAATTTTATTCTACCTTCTCATTTTCTCTCTTTTTTTATTTAGTTTGTAATGTTTAATAATTGATGTTGAATAATTGAGAGAATAAAAAGAAATCGCAAAAATAGAGGAGCGAGAAATTAATTATCACTTACCCGAAGACGCCCACGGCGACGGCGGCTTCGCGCAGCGCCCTTTCTTGGTCCATCTCGACGAGTGCTTCCGGTCTAATGGTGGCAGTATTCCTCGGCTGACGTTCATTCTGGACAGCTGCAATATCACGATTTTGTCCTGTTTATAGATATATACGGCCATTTATGGACAAGATATTTAACTTTTGACATTTTGCTAAAAATTAATACGTTTGTAATTAATTATAAGATTAATATTTTTTTTAAATCAACAATTCAAAGAATTGAAGGGTACATTTTTTCGATGCATTTTGATCGTTGATTTTCGCGCATCATTTGTAATGAATATTTATAGCCAAGTTACAAGTTAGGTCCGCTGTTTTTGATCGACAATCGGCACGGCGAGTGTTTTCGCAGGTGCAACGATCATAAACTTCCTCTTAAGTTCGTTGAATTATTGAATCGTTTATCGGTTATCGCGAGTTGCGATAAGTCACAATACTTGTCCGTACATCAATTGTATCTACAAATAACATAGTCACGTATATAGATATATATTCTGCGCAAATTACTGTTACAGATAATCCTTCGAACGTCTTTTTCGCGAGATTGCATGGATTATGCGAATATATTTCTCTCGTGCTTGCGCAATTTTTGATGCAATGCATTTTTCAGAGATGAGAGTGCTGTTATGCTTGCCACAATACTACGGTATAAAAGCGACAACTATATTTTCCGCTGTATATCGATTATTATGTAACAATAGGATGAGCAGAACCAGCATCGGCAAAGCTCGTATTTCGTTAAAAACCGAATAGCTTTTCCGACTGATCGAGAAAAATCAGAGGGCAATAGTAAAGCTTTTACAATATTCATCAATTTCGTTCGATCGCTCCTTTTTTTTTACTTTATTTTTCTCTCTCTCTCTCTCTTTCGAACAATTCAAAAGGATATTGAAAACGGCGATGCGGTCGGCGAACAATGGGAGCATTGTGTCGCTTTGTCGAAACCGTCGAATTCGCGGATGATTGAAATATTATTGGAATATTAGTCGATTTCCCCATCTTCACTCCCCCGGTTCCGCCGGATTTACGGGGGAACGAAGCGAGAGCGGTTGCCTGCCGCCCTCTCGTCAAACTCACGTAACGCCACGTTACGTCACGCCGGCAGTCTGCGTCTGACACGCGTGAATTTAACGGGCACGCAACAGCCACTCTTATTGTTTGCAATACGCAACGCAGTGCATGACCACTCGAGAGTTTCATTTACCGAATGCGAGAGGATTCCGTTAAAAAGGATTTTCGATGATGCTGTTACGTCCATATCGACGGGTCCGATCCATTTTTCAAAATGAGCGATCCATGCGCTTTTTGACACGCCAATAATGATATATAGATCAACTGCAAAGTAGAACTTTTTTCGCAGATATCGACGATATAATTTTCATTATGACATTATTTTTAGAATCTTCCATCATATGAAGAGAACTGTTTTTTTAAATATTTTTGCAAAGATAAACTTGCTTAAAAAATCGCTCAATATATACTTATTTAAAAAAATCGCGGGGATATCCTCTATACATTTTTTACATAAATATCCCGTAAATATCTCGCGTAGAAATAAACTAACAAGGAGGAGGGGGAGGGAGCGCAAGGGTTAGTTAATTTTTATTCACGCGAGCCAATCAAGCGCATTTGCGTGCTTACGCTCGTGCGGTTCGCCGCGAAACGACGACGACGACGACGTCCTCTTCGTCGTCGTCGTCGCCGTAAACACTGCGGTCGTTAGCGACGGTCACGTGGCCCTCGGCGAATCCCGAAGGGTTAATTGGAGGAAATAAACGTATGCAACGTGCGGCCGACCGCCCGATGCGCAGATTCGTTTCATGACCCTCGATCACCTCTCTCTCTCTCTCTCTCTCTCTATGTCGCTTCCCCGTTTGCGACTTGGCAGAGATGGTGCCAGAAAGGACGAAGGAGACGAGCGGGAAGGGTTCGTCTCTCCCGCGGAGCGAGAACTCGCCATGCAAATGAAAGAAACAATCTACGAGGACGTTCGCGTGTCTTGGTGCGAGAAATGTTAAGGATACCGTCAACGTTCTCCAAATCATCGACTATCACGCGAGAAGCGATCTTTAAATTGCGCTTCTTGACAATTAAAAGTGTAAAGAGGTGCGTTGAAAGACGCCTCTATTATTCGCATTAATTTTTTTATTCTGATATTTACATCGTGATTTTTATTTTTCAAAGAAGATAAAATTGTTAGGAAGATCTATTCGAGTTAAGGATCAAGTAAAAATAACAGGACCTTACATGCATCAGCGAACAAACGGGCACGCTCGTCAGTTAAACGAGCGAAGAAGAAGTCGAGGAAAGAGGGGACAAAAAGCAGGGCGGCCTCTCGCAGCGAGGTGCATGCAAATTAAATAGAAACAGAGTGCACGGGGCGTTTATCTCTTCTGGTGCGAGAAAGAGACGCGCCGCGAGAACAACGGGGAGAAAAAAGAGAGAGAGAGAGATAGAGAAAGGGAAAGAAGAAACGGAGGCCCGACGAAGCAAGAGGACCCCATTAAGCCGCCCAGCAGGCTGCACGCCGGAGGTAAAGCGAGCCGACACGCTTTTTATTATTACGAAATTACTGCGCGTGCCCGTGGTAAAAGGGATGCCGGGAAAAATTGCGTCCGCGACAATGAGTGCCCTAATCGCGCATCTATTAAAGCACGGTGGACGACACGAATCTCTTTCCTTTCGGCGTTCGTGACACGAGAACGTGTCTTCCCCGTGCGTTAATACGCTCTCGTAATTATTCTAGTCACCTTCTCCGCGTAAAAGTCCGAAGAGCAACGGATCCTGAAGAACCGCGAGAGATTTTAACTATCTGCATATTTGTATCTTTTCCATATGACACTTCAGAGTTTATATTTCATTGTATTCCATCTCTGTAATTGAGATTTATATTTAATTTAATTATATTTAATTATATTTAATATTTAATAATTTAATTATATTTAATTATATTTTATATTTAATAATTTAATTATATTTAATATTTTTTTAGTTATATATAGATTTTTATATTTAATTTAATATTCTTGATATTTATACATTCCTTGATATTGATTTATATTTAATTTAATATTCTTGATATATATATAGTATATTTTTACACATTTACATTATTTCATTTTATCAATTGAGAGAATCAGATAAAATCTAATTTTATAATTTTTTTCATCAAGTGAAGAAGTCATTTTTTTCTCAAAGAGAAAATTAGTCGATCGATCGATCAATCAGATGGCACATAGGTGTTATTCCGTCGATCACTCGAAATATCCCATATCGCGAGTTTCGAAGACATTGTCGTCGAACGGGAGTTATGGATCCGGCGGATTATCCATTTTCGTGGGTACGGGCCGTAATGCCGGAATCAATCAGCGGCGGGGGTGGCGGAATTCGGGCGGAGGGCCCTTTATGTTCGCAACATAAATAACTGGATAAAGGCGGGAAGTCTGGCTGCGTCTCCCGAACAGCTTCCGATTCAACTCTTAATGCCTCCCGGCGAGACACGGGCGTGCACCTGTCTCTCCTGTCTTGTTCTCTTGTTCTTCCTCCCTTCGGCCATTCCGCTGATAACTTTCTTATTGCCGAACTCGATGTCGCAGGGCGGTGATCCTCCCGATTGAATCGAATCGCGTACAACAACGCGACTACCTATTTTTATCCGGAAAAAACCTCGTGTTCGTCGATGTGCGATTTATTGCATGACATGAAATTTTATGATGGAATCTTAGCTCTCATTTCTCAGTGCCATTGTGTATTGCACAAAGAGATTTGTTTCATAAATTATATCAACGTTTATCAATCGAAAGGCGATGCAATTTATAAAAGACTTTAATAATTATTATATTTTTTCGTATTTGTTATGATTCATTATAAAAGTTTTTTTACAGAGAAATTTTTTATATTGCATCTTTCAATTTATAAATACGCTGAAAGCTATAATTTATTAAAATTGTTGATATATTCTCGATTTTTTGAAACGACGAGAGGTATAATTATTTTTGAATCTAATGTTTGTAGGTGAATTCGGTTTAAACTCAGATTAATTGGAGATATATGTATTATCACTCACCATCTTTATTCATTCCCATTTGCATACATTTCTTCAGACGGCAAGCTTGACACTGATTTCGATGCGCCTTGTCCACGACGCATCTTCCGGTACCAGCTTGACATCTGTGCAAAAACATGTAGCGCACACACATATTTAATATAGAATATTTTATTATATTTTATTATATTTAAACATATATGTAATGAAAAATTCTCATTTTTATAGGATATTTAATATATAATCTTTCTATAAAAGTTAAGACAATTTTTTTTTAAATGCGATATTTCTTGAAGCTTGCTTAAATGATTTATCGTATTAAAAAGAAAAAAATATAATTTTATATTTGTGTCATATTAACTTGCTAGCAACAAATTTGTCACTATTATATTTGATCCTGCTTGGCAAGGATACACTTGTTATTGTGTAAAAATTTTCCGGTCTCGTTCGGATCGTAGTGATTTTTATATCTTGTGCTATGTAATAAAGAAAGAAAAATAGGACGCCTTTAAGGCCGGGCAATGAAGTTGCGGGGATGCTGTCGCTGGATTGGACGAGATTAAGAGGGATAAGAAGAAGGTACGTGACCCCGGACGGTTCGCCTCTTTACGTTAGCCAGCTCGGAGGGATAACCGGGTTAGCCCAACAATGAAAGTAATCGAATTTAACACCATCTCCCGAAGAGTGCGCACCCCGGATTTCCGACAAGTGCGACTGAATTTCGTCGACTTTCCGCGAGGGATAAGAGCTATGGAGTTACGATTGATCGTTGATGAAATGTCATCGTCAAGGATCGATCGATCGTCGCGAGGGATGGTTGACGAACTCGTCAGATCCGTGTCGCGAAAAAAATCTAAAAAAGTTTTCAACCGGTTAAAATTAGAATTTTAAAAAAGCAAGAGGAACTAAGAATTAATTAATTATTAGTATATAAAAAAAATATATTCTTTTTATTCTAATTCTGTTGAAATAATATAAGAAGGGCATGCTTTGGAGAGATTACGAATGTTCATCCTCATGTTCTCTGTAGTAGTAGATAATAATGAACATAATAATGAAGCTCTATTTTTGCACTAATTATTTATAATTCTTTCCGATGAATTGCATGGCTTAGTACATGTCGTTTATCCTCTCTTAGCATTCATAACATCACGTTACATCAAAAAGATCGTTTAACAGAGGCCTATCGGCTGAAGGGTTGCAGCGAAGGCCTGCCGCTTCGCCGACGACACCGTCAATAAACAACACACATCTATCGCATCGAGCCTGCATCGGACAACGCGAAGTAGGGCGATCCGACGGGCGTGATAACCGGCAGCACATGCTTCCGGTAATTCAATGAGGCGAACAATGCCGCGGGGCCGCTCGTAGAACAGAGAGATGCGTAAATAAATGTATGATGTGGTTCTGAAGGGTGAATGCAGGAAGGGAAGAGGGGAATCGCTCTCGCGCCCTGTGGATCCGCTGGGGTGCGAACGCAAATCAATTTGCACGACGGACTCCCCGCCGGGGGACCAGTTCGGTGGGTCCTTCGCGTTACACATCGCCGCAGGACAAGATAGCGTTCCGTTCCTTGTGACTGACGTTTGTTAAAATCGCGCTAACAGCAGTCCAGCGGCAGCCGCCGGCAAAAAATCTCGGAGAGAGAAGCGTCTGCTATTAATTCGCGCGTGAAGTATCTTGCGGGAAGGATAATGACCACGAGCGATGATGGATGTCATTAAGTCGACAAACTTTTTACTTATTTTTTTTTTATTTTTTAAAAATATATATATATTTTTTTAAACAAAATGTATTATATAATTATAATTTTTGCAATGAATTTTTTAGGCTTTTAATGCTCTTCCAGGAATTTTACGATGTGTGATTGTGAAGCAAATTTTTTTTTAAATTCTAAGACTCAACGATTGTAAAATTTATTCTATCATTTTTGATGCTACTTGCATCCGCAAAATATGATATTATTCCTCGCAAAAAAAAATTAAATATAAATTTTCTCGGATATTTACCGGGCGAGTATCGGCAATCTATATCGGTGGGCGACATTTAATTTCATCGTTTGTGAAAATGGGAGGAGAACGAGAGAGAGAAGGCCGTTTTCGCTCCCGTCGGATGGCTATAACGCGGTAAAAGATTGAAGAGCCTCCGCACAGATAACCAATTACCCGCGGAGGGGAACGAGATGCGACAGATGCGTCCCGACGCGATGCGCCACGACGTCCACAATCGCCGGATTAGCGCAAATCCTCACGGATCGGTTAGATGCAATTAAGTGCATCGTGCGTGGATAAGAGCGAGCGAAATGTTCGCACGGGCTCCCGCGGGGCTCGCACTTGAACTCTGCACGCAAATGTCGCTACTCGAATAACAAAGGCCGCATCTTCCTTCCTTCTGTTTCATCGTGTTCAAAAATTCTATGAAAGAGAGATAATATTTATATCTTTTACCAAAGATCTCTTAAATCGTTCATTTTTGCATTTTTTAAATTATTAATTTTGCTTGCTCTTGTCCACGATAATCATTATTATTTTTATTCCTCTGATGAATGTAATGTCGAGCCGAAATGCATTGATGTCTCTGAAATCGAATTATTGAGTTGTTTTATATGTCTTCTACCATCTAGAAAATGTTTCTTTTTTTTTAAATAATTTTTTTCAGCCATTTAATGTGTGACATATTCTGGTATATTCGTTAAAAAATAATAAACACGGAAATTACAATGTAGATTATATTATGCGCGAAGAAGATGGGAGACTTGATTCAACGCTTCCGTTAACAAACATTTGATAAGGAAAATATTCCGATGCGATATAAATACAGATCCGGTCGGGTTGAGTAAATAAACCTATGGTTCTCTCTCTTCTTCCGTGAAAATTAAAAATGTTCGGATCTGTATCAAGCATTAAAGAAAATATATCGCAAGACGGAAACAATTTCTGTCGCGAATCGTTGAAATGATAAATCATTGTAACAACACTGGCTATTTAGCTGAGTATTTTACGTGGCAAGTCAGATATTGTGTTAAGATATTAAAATAAATGCTCGATGATTTATGTCTGTTTAATGCAAGGTAAAAATATATAATACGAAAAAAATAATAAAAATCTAATTACTTTTTAATTTTAAAACCATCAGTTTTGTACGTATCGTGGAATCTAAGTGCGAGATTTTTTGCACAATTTTTGATCTTGTGTTTATTAATATATATTTTTAAAAATGAGTTTTTAAAGCTTTTGATGCACAGTACCCTCTTCTCGTAATAACATTTTTACGTCGCAAAATCTGGGTATTGAGGGGGAGATGCTATTGATTGGCGCTAGTATCATTCGGGATTAATATCGAGTTAAGCATCGTGCGGAGCCATGTGTGGGCCAAGTCGAGCGGGCTCATCCTAATACCGGGCCTGGATGCGGGGAACGGCATAATGTCGTATCCGCCGGGGGCCCATCGAGAGAGAGCCACACCGTGGCCGCACCGGTGGCGAATTATGCCCGGGTATCCGAGCCGGGTAGCGCGAGGAACTATTACCGTCCCTCGGGAACACGGCCATCCATCTCCATCGGATCCCGCTCGCGCGCGATCCGGAATCTCGCCCCCGTCCCTTTCGACCCGCGCCACTCGATACGCAAACTATTAACCCCCGCGCGTTGCCCTTTGAAAAATGAACACGCGCGGGTGAGCGTGATCGAAATGCAAAGCGACCCGTCGAGTCCGACGATTCGCGAAAGGGCCAACCGGACATTACAATTCTTCCCCCGTCGCGGATTACCGGACTGTTAACGAGTGCGCCGATGAACTATCGTCACGTTTGACCCTGACGAATATCGTTAATCCGATCCGCGTGCCTTGCGATATCGTTCTTGCACCGTGTAATCTCCTGTGTCGTAAAATCGCACCCCGCGATTTCATCGATTAAAGTCGCACTCGTTGCAGTAACGCGATTACATATCCATGCGTCACCTGCATGAACTGCGAAATTGCGTTAAGGAATCGAGGGGTGTCGTTGGATGAATAATAATTAATCCTAATTACATCCTCTCTGTGGCATGCAATAATAACAGTAGACGCGGCAGACGAGCCACTGTTTGCTTAAATTAAGTCACCTCGCGCTCATCTAGAACTGTAGCTACAGTTGCACTTGTTCGTACGTGCCATTCCAGAGGTATATTTTATTCAAAATTGAAAAAGACATTAAAGAACCTCCTTCAGCCTGATACGAAAATTTATTCTTACGATCTAGATCATCGAAGTGACCTCCGGCTCACCTGTAAATCAGCTTCCGTCTGACGCTCCTCTTGAAGAAGCCACTGCAACCGTTGCAGGCGAGTATCCCGTAATGTTTGCCGGAGCTGGTGTCACCGCAGACCACGCAAATCAGCCCGAGGCTTCGCGGCGGTTTGCTGCCGTGTTGCGGCTGCTGCGATTGCTGCTGCTGCTGCTGTTGCTGATGCTGCACCTGGCCGAGCAAGTGAGGGTGGCCGTTCCCCAGCGCGGTCAGATATGGTGATCTGGCCAGAGGAAAGTCCGTCGGCATTCCTCTGCAGAGAGGCACCGGGCATTCCTGGACTGACCGGGAGGCGTAAGGATCGTGACTGGATGTGGATCCCGTCGCTCCCAGAGGACTGTAACGTTCCGGCAGGCCTGGGGAAATGACACTGCTCTCGCCGGAATCTGTAGATTGAATATGCCAATTTTCATCATGAAGTCTCTGACAAGGAAATAGATATAATTTTTTAATAGAAATTGATATATTAATATAATTAATATAATATATTAATATAATATATATTATTATTTTTGAAATTTTGTGAGATCTTGAAGTCTTACGATAAGTTACAGCTCTGAGTGAAATTAACGAGGCAAGTGTCAGGAAGATGTTGAACTCAAAGAGTAAGTTAATCAAACATGCGTCTTATCGGTAAATGACCTGCTCCGAAAAAATTGGAGATAAACAGG
Organism: Camponotus vicinus; assembly: GCF_025532165.1. Taxonomy (NCBI): domain Eukaryota; kingdom Metazoa; phylum Arthropoda; class Insecta; order Hymenoptera; family Formicidae; genus Camponotus; species Camponotus vicinus. The sequence continues at coordinate 16,055,511 of NW_028141967.1, read as the reverse complement.
GAGTCATAAGTTAATAAATGAGATCTCTACAGGTGTCGAAATTTTCTAGGTGATTGAACTTCCGAAAGGAAAAAAATCACATATCGAGATAATTCGTAAATGATGAATTATTGTCTTCACTTTTCCGGTTGACGTGTCGGCGTTATCAACATTCACGAATTATTTTCCTCGTATCGTTGTTCCAGACTTTGCACAATTGCGACAACCACAAAGAATGTGTTGACGGAGCGTCTGGTTTCTTCGATTTTTTTCAATAGATCCCGATCGACGAAAGTGGGAAAAATCGTTATAATCCAATGCTAGACTCGAATCTTTTCATGTCGGATTAAAACGAGATTTCCTATTATTAAACGTATTTATAGAAATACATTTGCAAATGTAAAATGCAAATATAAAATGAGCCTGTCATCGTTAATCACATTAGTTTGACCCTAATTTAATTGAAAATATCGTTCGATTGTTAAATTACTATCTCGCATTTATCTGCGATTATTAATTATAATTTTAATTATAACGAGCTGGAATTTAGCTGAATTGCACTTATTTACATATTTCTATTAATTTAATTCTACATTTCCATGAGAGAAAGAGGCATGACAATTTTTAACATCGCAAATTCCTACAATTTTACATAATTTTGCATAAATTGATTTATCTATTATATCATTAAATTATATTTTATTTTAAACGAAAATCAATTTTCTCGAAGCGGAAAATCACGATCAAGAGAAAACGGAAAATCAGATTATTGTTCTAACTGAAATATAACATCTAACTATGGCAATCCATTATCTTTTTCGCAGAATGGCTTTCTTGATAATCAAGCGGTACGATAGAAGGCCCGAGATTTACGATCGAAATATCATTTTTCCGCGATCAGTTCGGCAGCGTTTTCATCCGATCAGTTGGCCGTTACTTTCGGCTTAATCCCAGAAATCTCCTTCACGCGTCCGGACGAGCGACCCTAAGCAGGATTGAAGGGCCTCCGCCATCCTTGATTGATTTCGAAACAGAGATGGTCGTTTATAAAATAATTCTGCACGCTCGTTTAACGCTTGATCGTTATGGACCGCCACGAAAATCGCGCGATCTACTTTGTTGTCATTCCTATTCAATTGGCAATTGATATCACCACGCATTGACAATCGAAATCCTCTCACAACCCTCGACAGGGCGATTCTAAAGGATTCTCTTACCCTTTGCGTTATAATAACAAGTCACCCTCGTGTTATGCGATAGCGATCGGATTTGATAACAACGATATCTATCTCTAGATCGTTTTTTCAGTAAGATATTTTTGAGATTTATTTTTTAACATGTACTATATATTGGCATAGTGTATAGTATGTATAATTGTATTTTAAAATATTACTTTAAAGAGAGAGATATACACAAATAATTTAATTTTAACGAATTTAATCCTATCTAAGAAATATTAATATGCAAAACTTTAATTCAATTTGAATGACAAATTTATTGCATAAATAATTTTTGATAAATAAAGTTTAAAAAATTATAAGAAATATATACATGTGTCGACTGTGAAAGCGTGATTTGTGACGATTTTTAGCGATATATTTAAGCTACCAAGTACAGTGGATTTGTTTCGCGTAGAATCGTCCCTATCTTGACGTTGTCCTGTTGTATGGTAATTCTCGAATGGATTCGATCTGACCCCGCGGCATTAACGAGGCTGGAACGAGTTTTCGATCGAATTCGGGGGCGGCCGACAAATACGATTCGAGCGAGATCTCGTGCCTCGCTGAGAATACCAGCGTGACTAATAAAGTCGAGCCAAGCAGAGAAGCGAAATCGCATTTCGTTGATCACGCAGATGTTCATAGTGCACGCAAAACGCGAAACGCGAAACCTGTTCATTGCGTTGACAATGTTCTACTTTTTGAGTACTCGAAGGATTTATCTTCTCACCTTTTAGTATCGTAATTTTTTTATTGTCAGATGCAATTGCAATTTTTGTGAAAAATAAAATTTATTTGGAATAAATTGGATGCTCGTATGTGTGGGTAAAATTAGAGCAAGAGACAATCATATGGAAAATAAAATTTAATTATATTAAATCTGAAAAAATACAAGCTAAATAAAGATATTTAAAATAAAATTCTGTAATTATATGTGTTAATTTAAGAAAGGACATGATTGCAAGATTTTGAAAATTATGATTAAAATACAGCAGGTTGATGATCTATTATGCGATGCGCGTTACAACGGAATCGTCGCGGTTCCCTTCATTCATTCGGCATAAATATTTATATTAGAGCGTTCTTACTTCCTGAGCTTTTTCCAAACTCATTTCCCGATGTAAATACTGTTTGTCCCCGCGATCCAGCCCGTAAGCCTTCAGGGACGCGAAAAAGGAACAGGAGAATCTCTCGTGGGGTGCCAGAAGCTATCGAGTAGTAACTTCGCCGTCAGAAAAAAAGGATACCCTATCATTGCCAAAATTTCTCTCCACATTTTTCCTTCCGAGTTTTCTTCCTATTTTTGAATATGTTAGTTACTTGGACAATACGATTGTTGAATCACATCCTCCGATCGTTATCAAATCACGTCGAGGACAGGAGGCCGTGTCAATCTTATTAATTCAACTCACGTGACTTTGTATAAGCGTACGGGCTTTTCAATCTCGTTAACATACACCCCGTAATCCTGTCGATTATTAGTGAAGTATATTCTGCGCTGGTTCAATCTTTAAAACGATGAAGGATTTGCTTCACGATAACATCGAGATCGGCTTATGACTATCTTTTTTTCACAATTATTTTATTACTAATTAATATTGCCCTATTTGAAAAATTTCTAGCAAAATTTTGTGTTGCTTTCCTTAATCAAAAAAGTATGGGATATAATAATAATAATTATATCTAATTTTTATATCGGTTTCATGCTTATATCGTTGAAGACGATGTTTAAGATGCACGCACACGCGTGCATTCGCAAATTACGGCATTAGGGTAATCAAATCTTGTCGCGGTACAATCTGTCGTCCGCGCGGGGTTAAACGAGAGGAGAAAAATGACGGTCCAATACAGAATACACACCCGCTATAAGCCACCCGCGCCGAGAGTAACGCGCGCAAAAGCAGGGGCGTCAAATTTCATTAGCATATCAATGCTGGCGGATGGCAAGGCGCCACCTGCGCCCTCGCATTATGGGATCATCGGGAAAAGTGAGAGGGGGATCGTTGCGAGTGGGGCCAGGGGTTGCGCTAGTTGAGAAGATAAAAAAAAAGAAGAACATTTTTTTTCCCCTTTTTCTCTTCGCTAATTTCGGCTAATCGTCAGCGCATTGGATGCGACGATAGAGAGAGAGAGAGAGCATTTCTTGCACTTTTACACTTCTATGGAAAGGAAAGTCGAGATTAAATATGACAATTATTGAACGCAATTGAAGATTTACTTTGTCACAAAAATAATGCAAATTAAAAAATATAATTATAGTTTTTTAAATATTTATTTATTTTATTTATTTCGCAAAGGCTAGGAAGAAAAAACACATTCATCAAGGCTTAATGTTATTGAAATAATGTTACTGGAACAACAATTTTAACATTGACGAGAGAATAGTATTAAACACAGCTGTTTCTCGATATTTGTTTTAAGTAGGTGCAGGTTGATGCCACAATCGAGTAAAATGCTATGTATGCGCTAATCATGCGAGAGAAGAAAACAGCAGAAACTCCATATATTTCCCGTTTATTTAAATTCAAATTGTACGGCCAAAGTTTTAAGTCACAACACGGAAATTGATAAACAAAAATTTGCCGATGACTAAGAAAGCATGTGTCGCTGAGCAAAATTAGGCGCATCCGTCGATGCATATAAAACAAACAATTAACAAACTGGATAAACACTCGCGATTCTACGTCGACGAGAATGACAGAGAGATTAAAACTATACTTGTCATTTTCAAAAATTCCCGAACAATGAGATCAAGATTAAACAAATCAGTTTTAATGGCAATACAAGTCAAGTGTCGATCTTATAACACAGTTATTTATTATACAATCAAATAAGTATGGAACAAATTACAAAGAAAAGTTTGCAAACGTTTCGACCCTATTTTTGGGCCATCTTCAGCGCAAATGTGATGATGTGATAAAAAATAACAAAAGGTTTTATATCGGAGTCAATTACAAAGTGTGCCGTCTAAAGTAATAATAAATGCTTCGGTATCTCATTATTTTGACGATGCCTGTAATAAAATCAGTCAAATTTGTCAAAGAAAAAATTATGTGAAAATAAAAAACAAAAAGTGAAATAAATTAAATAAATAATGTAAACTAATGTAAACAAAGATAGAAATAAATAATAAAATTAAACTTGAAAGGTTAAGAGGTTGAAATTTTTATGTCAATTCTTTAAAAGTCAACAACAATTAAAATAATTTAAATAAATATAAACTAAATATAGAATCATAAAGAATTAAAAATTTAAAAGTTAAGAAGTTAAAACTATGAAATTAAGACTTACTTCCAGGCATCGAAAACAATGACGAGCCGTTGAAGACGAATGGAGACAACTCAACATCTCTGAAGACAAAGATCGACTAGTCTTTAACGGATAGATGTGACTTATTTATAAACGATAAAGCGAGTCAAATAATATATAAATGTACACATACGCAAAGTCGCAGACCTATTTATTATGATAGAAGACTGTGTTGAATTTTTGGCAAATTGTTGACAATGTTTAAATAAATTTCTGGTAAACGTTCAGTATCCGTTTGCAAATTTAGACCATTTTTTTGTCTTTTGATAAATAGTATTTCAGAAATCAATCTTTTATTCAAAAATGGTTCCCGATCTAAAATCTGCACCTTATCCCAATTAAAAACATAATCGAAACCAACCCTGTGATTAGTGATGACAGATTGAGTATTAGTGTTACGTCTAATATAACTGCGATGTTCGTTGATTCTGGTGTGCAGTTGTCTGCTAGTTTGTCCAACATAGGATGCATCGCAATCAATGCAATTTAATTTGTATATAACATTTATGGAATTAGAGGTAGGAAGAGGGTCCTTATGAACCCTGATAAAACTTTTCATTTAATTAATACTATAGTACGAGAGTCGAATATCCAAATCTTTAACGATATGTTTGAAACGCTCGGAAATTGAAGGAACATATGGTATAGTGAAATACGTAATGGGATCATTTGTATTTGTGACATGAGTATTATTAACTAAGGAATCTGATTTAAAAAGGTGTTTTTTAAGGCGGTCCAATCATGGAGATATGGAGATCAAGATTATTATCAAATATCTTATCCAACTATATATTTTACAAATATTTCACACGAGAAATATGTCACTGAGTTACTCGATTAAAATTTAGTGATACTTTTTTTAGTTAATTTCGATTGAATAAACTTTTAATTTTAAGCAATTAATAAAAAAATTCCTCTCGATAATAAAATTAAATTTTAAACATTATTGTTTATTTTATTTTAAATTAAAGAGCTTTCAGGATTTTAATTCAACCTTGAAAGGATATTCAATGTTACAGATAAATTGTTTAAATTGAGAACCATGATTGAAAAGCCATCTGTGAGTTTGATTAATGACACTTTATGATAAATTAGAAGGTATAATAATTACATGCTAAGTTTATGAGGGAAATATTACATGTATATCAGGAGGTGGGTTAATCAAATGGGCAAAGAATCTCATCTTGCGATCCGTCGTTAAGGGTAGACGATGCGACGCGACGGACAAAACGCACGCAGATTCACCCTCGCGACGGACTTTTATACGAGTCGCAGTCACCGGGATGGGATAAGTGGAAAAAGAGGGTGGCACGTAGGCAACGACATTATGCCATTAGAATAATCAAATCTCGACTGACCCGACGCGAACGGGGAAGGAGGAATCGCGCGTTGATGCAAGTTTACGCATTACATTACGCATTACGACGCGAGAAAAATGTCGTGACGGCATTGAATGTAAGAAGGTTAATCTCTCTCACTCTATTGATCTACAATAAATCGTAATGAAAGGTAAAGTTTAAAAATACCCCTTACTTACGCATGTTCCTTCCGGCTAATGTAATCTTTCTTTTATATAGTTTTTCAAACGTTAATAAACTATCCAATAATAATATATGTACATAACTTTACATCTTTATACTTTATCTCATAATAGAATACATGTACATAACTTTATTATCAGAAAGTTAAAAGTTTAATAGAATATTGAACTTTTCAGTTAATTTTTCTCTTAGATTTTATACGCGAATTTATCACAATAATATTTAAGGTTTTTAAAAATAGTTGAATTATAAAGTTTTATATGTGTGTTATTTGTTTCTTTTAACATTTGTTAATTTTCTTTATATTAACTCACCGTGTCTAACGCTCAGCGGACTGGCAGGACTCCGTGGATGCTCTGACGTCGTTTCATTCTGCGCTTGTTGGTGCTGATGCTGATGATCTTCGGAGGCCGTGACCGTTGCTGCCCCGTTCATCGTGCCTCCTCGATCATTCGTTATCAGGCCGATATCAAACGCGCTAAAATCGATACACGTCTTTTTCATACATGACGTTTACGTTTTCGATGTAAAATATAAAGCAAATATGAATGCAAAAATTTAATCATCATTTTTTGCAATTTATCGAATTTGTTGCAGTCATTTCTAAAAAGATATATAATTTATTTAGCTTATTTATCTGAAGATTTATTTTAAATATGACAATAAATAATCACATCTGTGTAATTATATATTTTATATAGTATTATATATTTATTTATATGATCAAGAAAATTTATTAGAATAATTTGTTTCTTACTTATGTAAAATAATATCATCAATTGGAGTTAGCTAAGTGAGAAGTGCAATCTCAAATAATTTTTCAAAAATAATTATTGTAACAATTAAAAAATAATCTTCGTCATATCCATGTATTTGCAACAAGAATTTATTAATCGTATGTCTTTTTTTTAATTTTATAATTCTTAAAAAATTTTTATTAGCTTGACTATCAGACTTGCTAGAAATAGATCATCTCATCATTGAAAGTAAATTTTAATATATTTCATGTTCACATACACTCTTTTTCTTTTTTTTCTATCTCTTTTTATCTTCCTTTTTAAAGATAATTTCAAACTCTTACCTAGGATAACTCCAGGTTTTAGCGTACTCGCACTGTGGCACGTAAGTCACTTCTTGTGCGATCACTGACTTCTCCACCCTCTTTAATCTACGATCACCAAATCCTTTAATCGCTCGACTCGATTCGATCTAGGATCATTTAGTTCTCCGAGCGATCACCACCGATATTAGCGACACGAAAAGCACCTCGGCGACTCCGAGGAAGCCTGTGAAAGTCACGATGCGTGATCTAGACCGACGCTAAATGCAAGATAAGGAGATACTTGATGAGGAGGGATCGAGCTGATACTGCGTTCGCGCTATCGAGATTGACGTTCAGCCTCGAGATCGACGCGTGAGCGGAACGATCGTTCGTCGATGTCAGATTGGCGTATGACGTCTGCGGCGTCCCGATCCGGGATCTCGGCGGCGAATCGTCGTTACCCGCAGATGACGTCGGCGTCGTCGTCGTTGTCGTCGTCACCGCCGCCGACGCCGCCGCCGCCGCCGTCGTCGTCGTCGTCGTGGTGCTTGCCGTGTCGTCGGAGGCAGCGGGCGAGCAACGCCCGGCGCCGATTGGTCCAGCGGCACTTTTGAAGGCGGGATCAGGAGGCAACGCCGGAAAAACGACAAAAACGAGGAGCGGGAGGATTTAACCTATAGCCTCCACGTTTGATGCGGCGCCTCGTCGCGACGCCCGTCGTCGCGACTACGCGCCTGCGCCAACCCCTTCGGGGTGGGAGATGACGCCTGGCATCTCCCACCTCGCAGCAACCTGGACTAAACTCCTACAGAAGGGAGACGCTTTCGCGGGGAACAAGTACCTGAGCATCGCTGCAATTGTTGATCGTTGGCTACGCGACGACGAGGCTCTCTTTGCCGAGTCGCCTCGGCATCGGTTCGCCTGGATAAAAAGTGACGATACGCTAAATAGCGGGGGGATCCTTTGATCCGTTGCGATTTAATCGAATCCAGTTGAAATGAGATTGAACGGAGATGCTAAGATTTTAAAGTAAAACTTGATGATTGTATATAATTTATTTTATTTTAAACTTTTAAATATTTTTTTAGAAAAAATTGCGCTGTAATTTTTTATTTAATGTATAACAAGAGAGAGTGCTATTTAAAAATTTACTGAAGATCGCAGAAAGAGATTTACAGAACATCATATTTATATATATTTTATTTGTAACAAAATGTATCTAATTAACATTGAAAAAATGTGAGCAAATTAATATTTTTTAAAACATAATATTATACTTATCAAAAAGAAATCGAATTTATATCTTCTAAAACTAAATAGCTTTCTTTTCTCCTAAAATGTTTGCGAAGAGAAAATCTCTGAGGTGATACAATTTTCCCCGCCAAAGAATCAACATTCAAAAGGAGTCGTTAACGGAGCGATTAATCGACCGCGATCGAACTTTCGATTCCTGAAGTGATCCCCCGAACAAATCGAGCGAGATCCACGAAAGTGGGTGCGGGTAATCGGTAACGACCGACGCCGAGCGTCGTTGTGGTGGTTGGCGGTGGGTGGCGAGAGCCCGGAGGCGCCCAAGGGGTTGTTGCCGGGATCGCCGCCATGCTGGATTCCTGCCGTACCCCGGTTGCCTTCTGGTAATCGTTGCCAGGGATGCAACAACCCCTTCCTCCCCTACTAAACCGGTATCGCCACGCCCCGTGGATCGCAGATGGACCAATGATGTCGGGACGTCGCGACGCCGGCGTCCACCAATAGGATTACCCTCTGATACGCTCTTTCGCTTGTCAGTGACTGCTGCGCGCCCCCCCTGGCCCCAACCCCCGTATACCCTCCTTCCCCCTCGCGAGACTGGATGCCTTTCAATTTCGGGCTCGCGGCCTCATAAACGCAGCCAACCACCCATCCACCCGCACGACAAGGGTGGCTTGGGGCGGCAGGGGATGCAAACACACAACCGTCGAGTTACTTGTCGTCGATGTGATGGTGTGCGTGGACACGCAGACAATCGCAATTCGGGGTACAAAGCCGCGTGGAAAGTCGGGGATGAGTAGTGGGGGTGTGTGTGCGCTCGTTCTCCTTCTAGTACACGGGAATGCGCGTTATGGGACGATAGGGTGGATTGGATATGTACGGGGGTAGAATGGTATAGTGACGCTGATCAATCATTCGAATATGTTGTAAAGGAAATGTTTACATTATATAAAGATACGTGTTTACGATAAACTTAAAATTATACATCAGCATCTCTTTTGATGATGATTATATATTTTATGATATATATACGTTTGTATATAATATCATAATACATAAATATTAAAAACATGATAATTATTTTGTTTTAATTTAATTCTATAAATCTATAATATTTCTGATTTTCAATTTTTGAAATTTTGATTCTGAGAATTGAATGCACAATTAATTTTCAATATTATATTCGCGTATTATCACCAAAATAATTATTATTTTCTTGTTAGTTTATGTACTTTTTGTTCTATTTATTAGGATAAATATTCGAAAAATAAAAAACATAAAAGAGATATTGTTTCTTAATTTCTTAAAACAAAATATGTCATTTATTTGTGGATTTAATTTTTTGATCTTATATTGTGGAGAATTTATTGCGTAATTTATCGTTCATTATGGAGAGTTTATTGTTACAAAAAAGTTTCATAATAAAATTAAAATATCTACCGATTTTTACAACATCTTAAAAGTAAATTTAATCGTAGTATTTCATATAATTCCTATCAAATGATTAAAGTTTTTGAAAATACGCTTCAGTACAATCATTTAATATATGTACGATCAATTTCTTAGAAGCTGAGTATTTGCGAGACATCCATCAAACTCGCGTTCGTCTCGTTTAATACCACGCTAGAAAGTAGAACGAGCAGCGAAGAGGAAGTTGCTCTTCCTCCCTCGATGAATACCTCAAAGGGGATGCTCCGATCGGTGTGCACATCTCAAGCATCACCCCGCAAATTTACACGCCTGTGCTTTCTTAGCGCGTCTTTGTGCAATGTTCCTTAGATGAACGTTATTTTCATGCATGTATGATAAAGACGGATGTGTGTCGCTCTACATGAGTTCTCAGAAAAAGAACCTTTTTTAGCACAGATGCCCACGTAACGCGAGATTATACGCCAAGATTCTGCTGAATAAAAAAATTATGACCTTCGATATAATAATGATATTTAATAGCAAAGGGCTTCTGTTGCATTTAAAGGAAAAATAAAACTGCAATGGTTTTTATAAAAATGTTATATTGTTAGAAGCCTTTTTTCCATCAGAATATAAATTCAATGTAACCGGCATTATTTTTAAACAAATTGAAGAGTACAATCGAATTATAAGAAAAATAATGTGATACAAAAATTCCGTAACAATAATAATTTCGTATAAAAATATATGTGTATATAAAAAATGTATAAAGACAAATATTATATATGTTTTTCCAAAAAAGAATTTATAATTTGATATATTTTTATGTATATATTATATAAGAGATATATAATTTTCCAACACGCTGATCATTTCGAATATCTTACACTCTCTCTCTTAAACATATCAAATAATGATAATTTATCGGTGGTGAATAAAAACGAACGCGTTCACTGTTACCGTTGTTCACCTTTAGCGTGTCCATCCTTGTCTACATCCCGAGTGTTGATATATTGAAACATATAAATTAGACTCGACATTTAAAAATAAATAGATTTCCTGAAATAAAATTTTTTTTGATATCTGATTAATTGCTCACGTAAATTAAATCAAAGTTATTCTCTTTTCACATCTTGCTATTTGTTATAATATATTTATTGTAATAGTAATTATAATTTCTTTACATATTAATATATAATTACATATACATATAATAATTATTTGAATATTTACGTGACACGTATAAAGTACAGGTTCTAGAATCCAAGAGTGTACGAAATACATTGCATTAATTATATTATTATATAATTTTACATTATAATCGACACTAATCAAGTATCGTTAGTTCAACACAACACGCGTGAACAAGCTTTAATTGACCGCTTTTACTGTAGACGTGTTCGGAAAATTGTCCAGGATCTTATCAATCGCGTTGCAAATATCCTCGAAAACTTCCGTTTCGTCGTTCTCGCCGTCGATGACTACCAGTCGTTTTCTGTAATACTTTAGAATCGGTTTGACCATTTTTTCGTGATCCTTGATCCGCTGCATATTTTCGTCGAAGCTGCGGCTCTGTCGCTCGGTGGCGGTGATGGTCCTGGCTAAAATTCTGTCCATCAGCAGCGACTCCCTGACGTACAGATACAGGACGAGATCCGGCGGCCGGATGTGCTCGTCGAAGTGCTTACATTGTGCTTTTTCCCGGGGAAATCCGCTCAGCAAAAAACCCCGCGACATCTCTAAGCTGCTCAGCATCTTCGCCTTGATGAGCTCTACCATGACATCCGCGGGAACTAGTTTACCATCGGATATCAGGTACGCCAGGATAACGCCTCTCTGCGAACCGGTAGCTACTTCATCCCGCAGCAATTCTCTGGTTATAATAGTGCAAAAACCGTAATGCTCTGCTATTCGTGTAGACTGTGTTGCTGCAGAGGAAGAGAAACTGTTTCTAAATTATTCTTTTTAAATCCAATCGCAATTTAAAATGCATTATTATTTTATGTTAATATTTATTATTATTATTATTATTATTATTATTATTATTATTATTATTATTATTATTAAACATAATTATTTAATCAAAAAATTGTATAAAATATTTTATAAACTTGGCAAATTTTTTTCCATAACATAACATCTTCAATTACTAGGGGAATTTATGAGTCATCGAGAAAAAGAGAGAGAGAGATTGATTTTATTAATTCATAGTTTTAAAGTGTCTAACTTTGGATAAATGTAAAAGGAATCAACCAACTTTTTCCTGCTCCTGGACCTCCAATCAAGAAAATAATCGGCAATCTTGATTCCCTAATGATCGAAACATCGAGCTCGGTGCTTCTTGGAATCAAAGCACATAGAGGATCGACGGGCCTCACACAATTGAGACCCATTTTTATTTTTTACAAGTATTATATTGTAATAATAATTATAAAAAATAATATTATGTTCTATTTTATGTGTAAACGAAATTGTACGAGTAGCAAAGTTTGCTACGCACTTTTAATACGACATATTAAAAATCTTGAAGTTGAAGTATGTAATGCTAGAAAAGTATCGATTTCTGAATAATCGCGAATATAGGAACAATACAATTTTACGAAAAAATCTATAGGAAATTAACAGTATATATTTGACAGCTTTTATAATTATGTTCATTCAAAGTTCTGTCATTTAAAGTATAATTTTCTATACAATGATTATGCATTTATTATACAGCGACTTATATTGCGGCTAAAGTAATCAACCACATTTTCGATCGTTGGTAATTTGCCTTACACTCTCAAGAAAAAAAATGGTAGTAGTTTCATTTAATTTCATTATAAATATATTTTTACTATAACTTACTTTGATATCACTTATTCTTATTCTACAAAAATTTTATATAAAAAATTCAATTAATTTTTTTTTATAATTTTCATAATTTTTATAATTTTATCTGAAAATATTAACTCATTTTAATGTCATTCTTGATACTTTGCAATTATATCTTTTGATATGTATTAATATTAATAATAATAATTTATTAAAGAAATAAATATCTTTTATATCTACGATTATGTAAGTAATATGTATGCACGTAAATGTGTATGTCTACACATTTTACAGTAGGAATTTTTCTTCTCATTCAGTCGCAAAATGTACAATGCCATCAGGCTAATTCGTAAATCCTTTCAAAAAATTGAAGGGCAGAGATGGATGGCTTTTAATCGTATAAAGAACGAGCATCCCTTGAAGGAGCGCGAGGAATTGAAGTACATCAGAAGATGTCGAGTCGCTATCGTCGGTCTTGGCGGAGTCGGCAAATCCTTGGCACACTTGTTGAAGACTTATCCGGGTGGTTAACCGAGCTGCGACTTTGCAATCGAAGCGATCCCGAGGGAATCGTGGAAGAACTAAATCATATACCTACGAGAATTGCCCGTTCGAGGATTTAAGGGAATAGATAGGCTACCCTTGGGATTGCAAAACGCCGATTTAGTAATCGTGACAGCAGGAGTGACTAGAAGACCTGGCATCCGTAGAAGGCATTTATTCGTAGTAATTATAACGATATTTTAATCTATTATACTTTATACATATTTGGTTAAAATAATTTGAAATTTATGTTGTATTATAATTTTTTTTTTAATGTATTGTCATACATATTATTATTTATAAAAAAAACTATATGAATATTATTTAAAAGAGTAATTGTACGGTACCTGTGATGCTATATTTTCTATAAATACGACTAATAAATTTGTTTTCTCTAATTTTTTTTATTTAGTTTGTGTTTAATCATTTATGAAATAAAGAATAATTTGTATTTAATTGTAACATTAATGTTGCACAAAAAATAATTGTATTCCAACTTGAAGTTTTTTTTCTGAAATACAATGACAGTGTATAAATTATTATTATATTATACATTATTATTAATCTTTATTGGATTAATTACGATTTTAAAATACTAAGTCTAATTTAAGATGTAACCTCCCATGAAGACTTTATTTACATTTACTTCCATCATTCGCTATAGGAGAACGCTGCAATCATCAGAGATATAATCAATATCTGCGCAGACAGATGTCCTGATGCTCTGATAGCCATAGTGACGAATCCTTTGGACTCGATGGTACCAGTTGCGGCAGGAGTCTTAAAGAAGCGCGGGGTTTATCGGCCTGAAAGGCTCTTCGGCGTCTGTCAGATTGACCAGATGCGAGCGGAGCGTTTCTACGCGGAGGCCATTGGACAGGAACCGAGAAAGACTTACGTTCCTGTTGTAGGTGGCCACGCGGATAACACCACAGTTCCTTTATTTTCTAAAGCGAGACCGAATGTTCCTTTGACGGAGGAAGAAACCAGAACTTTGATCCAGCTAGTACGAGATGCTGGAAAAAGAGTCATTCAAGTAAGAGAGAGAATTATTTTATAAATAAATTAAAAAATATGTAAAAATATTTTTTTTATCATATATCATCATCAACGTAAAATTCAATGCCATGTTTACTACGTGATCAGATTTAGAATAAGATTTTTTCAGAAAAGATTTATTGAACCGGCAACTATTCAGTCAAGTATATCGCTCACCTAGGCAAAGAAGAGAGCAGGCAGGTCTACGTATTCAATGACGTCAGCGACGCTGGGTTTTGTTCATAAATTATGCCGCGGCATTCATCACGAACCGCATGTGATCATTTCCGCTTATGTGGAGTCGACGGTGACCAACGCGCGTTTCTTCAGCAACGAATTGTTACTCGGACCACGTGGTGTTCACAGGAATCTCGGATACGGTACAGTCACAAAGTTCAAGCAAAATCTAATCGACGAAGCAGTGCTGGTCCTTCAGGGAGATGTTGCAATGGCCGACGAATTCGTCAAGAAAAATGTATAAAGTAATTTACAAAAATGAAATTACAATCTTTATTATTGAAATAGATAGGTACATCTTTAATATAAACATAATTTCTTTGGATATGTTTGAGTTTCATGTGGTTTTCAATTTATTTTTTTTTTTTATTAAGTCTCTATGATTTGTATATTTATTAAAGTTAATAGTATTACGTGTTTATAATAATATGAGATTTACATTATTACAAAGTATACGTGTAACATTTCTTTTTACTTGTAAATATAGTTCTCGATTGTACAGAATGGTCATTAGTCCTCTGTTTAATTTAATTAAAAAGATAAATACACGATTAGCAAAATAACTATTTTCATTAAGTACGATATTTAATATCGCAGATCTAAGATTTTTGATGAAATATATTTATATTATTTTTGGCTGATATATTAAGAATAATATATACGTATAAGAATTTATAATATTAAATTTTATTTCTAGATATTAGATATTATTTTGTGAATTTTAAAATTTATTATTTCATAATATTATGGCAAATATTTAGAGAATGTTATTATAAATATCAAGCAATTCAATTACTGCAGTTGCACCACGTCCCGTTAAAAATTGCAAGACATGCAACAAACGAGATAATCGTCCGCTAATCCGAATCGGAATAAAACTGAAGTACAGGTATTGCGCCGTCGTGACAAGAAGTTGCTGGAAGGCACTTCCGCACTCTAGGTCGTAACTCGCAACAATACGTCGTCATTGTAAAATATGAACCGGATTCTGCATCAGGCCGTAATTTTCCAAATAATACGGGTCTCGGTTCATAGATCGATTGTGATCCAATGCATCGGTCCGGAAGGGCTGATATTATCTCTTGAAACGGAAATTGTACGCGCGCATTTCGCTGTCCGCGAAAGGTTTTGCTAATTTCGTTGTATTCCCGATGACGCAATGATGTAATTTATTTGTCACTCGAGGCAACACTCGGCAGAGAAATAAAAAGTCAAAGTGAAAGCTTTACAGTCTTCGTAACCCTTGAAACAAAAGGTTAAGGATCGGAAATTGTTATATCGCCTTAATGATTTTCGATTAATAATTATAAAAAACGTTAAAATCTTTATAAGTTCAAAAAATGTCGTAATTTTTAGATTATTCTTTTATTTCTTTTGAAATACATATGATATTATAATTTATTTTTAAAAGAGTAGATACATGTAAAAATTTAAACTAAAATGTATTAGTTTTCTTTCTTTATTTTATTCCCTTTCATATAGATATTTCTAATTTAAATTGGAAATAATAAATTTACATATAAATATGCTGGATAATTTTTTCTAAGTTGGAAGCACTTTCTAAAAAAATGTGCAGATTATATACGCTTTGAAAAGAAAAACATTTTGCTTCATCAAATATCAAATATAACTAAATACAATCTCAAAGTGCTAATCGTTAATTAGCAAATGTGATATTATCGGAGATTAAAATTTTTTAAATATGTTTATTAGAGGAAATTAGCGTTATTTCAACACAAACTAGATCGTGACTTAAGATCACGATTAGAAGGCATTTACAGACACAGCGAATTGTGAAGAGTGACGTACGGCTCGACCGCTGTCTCGTTAAAAGCGCGGAATTACACGCTGGAATTATGCGTAAATCTGTCCGCGATCTGACTGCCTTTAAATATCGGCGCCAGTGGCACTCGACTGCATAATTCACCGGGTAAGTCGCAGCAAGTTACTGAATCTGAATCTTTACGAGGGATTTGCGAATTAATAATAGATTCTGTGGACAATGGAAGAAAAGGGAGGATGGTTTTATGCGGTTGCGATCGCGTTTCTTCCCCGTATTAATCTAATATCAATTACTTTATTTCGCTTAAATCGATTACATTTGATTACATTTATAACTCTCGTTTTAATTCTTATTTAAAAAGAATTAATTTATTTTGACAGGCTTATCTATTTTGTTTCGCAAGAATTCTTGCGTCATAAAAAATTTCTTTTATTTATATTTAAGAATGTTTGTTTATTGTTTCGTTCTTATTTTTGTACTTTTTATTTTATTAATTTATTTTAATAATTATAAAATCATTTCTTGATGAAAAATTAATTCCACAAGAACAAAGTAATCTCGCATTACTATACATTGATGTGATATGTTTCATCGCATGAATTTTCGAAATAGTTTTTTCATATTACTTGAGAGAAACGATTTATCTCAATTGAAAGAATCGTAGATATTCAAAATTCCTCAAACGTCCGGATAATACAATTTAAAAAATTCCTGTTTTTTAAATTGCCTAATTAAGATAGGTGGTATTAGGATGCGGAGGGGTTTTCCTCGTTTCATCGATAGAATCATAAGCGTATTCTCCGCGCGGACGATGATAAGAGAACAGGTTCAGTAGCGGTATTTAAGAGGCTAGAAAGGGACAAACTTAGCCATAGGACGTTAATCACGGTGGTATCGTCGCATTAGCGATAACGCGAAATTATTACGAGCCTTGATTCTCGTGAATCAAGCCACGACGAGCAACCGTCGGTTTTATTGAGAGGCAATCGTAGCTTTGAGTCGCGGAAAAAGCGTTACTAAACGAACAAATCGTGGAAGAGAAAATTCCATTTCACAAAAAGTGGTGATATTAAATAGAGATTATGTTATGCGACGTGATGTTTTGAAGAGCCGCCGTCACGTAAATCGCGATTAGAAATTCCCACGCTGCATTTCCGCGCGGCGGACATTTCACGTTTTATCAAGACCTTATTCTGCCATGATCAATGATCGGAATGAAGATATATTGTCAATCGAGCGGAGGTTTAATGCGGAAACCAGCGGATGCGATCTTAATCTAGTAAACCGTATCTAGCTTTCATTAAATTTACGCGCTTATGTGTATTTACTTTATATTTATTAGTTATATATTCCGCTCGTTAATCCGCGTTTTTGCAAAACGCTCATGTTTATTGCCAGGACACTTATATATACATATATAAAAGTTTAATGAAGAGTAAGAGAGTAAAGAGATAGATAGTTGCTACTAATTTTTCTTTACTTACATTAGTTTTGCCAGGTAGGAAACGTTAATTAGCTGACTTTATTCTACCTTTTACGATTTATATATTGTGTTAATGTGCGCGCATTAATGAATTTTTTTTATTAAAGCTGTGCTGGATTATTTGCACCATAATCTTTAGCAACGTTCGTACACATTGCAACACTGTCTAATGCAAAAACCTCTTAGCTGAGAATGTCGTAGTTATGGGTGCAACTAGGACCGAGAGTTGAGAATTCAACGTTAATGGCGAGCAGATTTTTCAGAAATACTCGATTACAAGACACTCTTTGCCGTTGATTTATGACATCATTATTTTGCGCTGATTTACATGGAAATAAAGCTGAGAGCGATATGCTTCGCATGATCGCGGCGCGCATTTCTGTATATCTCGCAGTATTTAAAAAGCCATTTATAACGCGCCGCACCTAAGGGGGTTAATCGTACTTGCGTGCTTGCGAAATTTTCGCGTTTCTGCCGTTAAACCGGCCGTAATAATTGTTGCAAAAATTTCGCTCTTCCCACCAATTACGTAACAGAATACACGGACGTGCAGATCAGCGCCTAATATTAAACCGTTGCTCATTGCGCGGTAGTGAAGCGGATTTTGCCGATAAGTTATGCATGTACCAGATACCATTAGCGCGAATGAATTGCGCGTTTATTTCCGCACGTTAATAAATAACAGTCTCCTCCGGGAATTCCGAAAAAAAAATTGGAGCGTTGCATCCCGGGCCGATATATTTTCTCAAAGTTACACACAATGCGAGCTCCAAGAGACACTCTGTTGTCAAACGACGACATCGATCGTGGTGTTTTATCGGGTGTTTAATTAATAAAGCAAACAGTACGATTTTCGTTCCTGAAAATAATTTACTCGCGGGATTGAAACATTATTGATTCATGAACTGTATTTTCGTAACGCGTTGACTCGATCAAAGCTCGCAAAGCGATAGCTTATGCTTGTAGGCACGTCGTTCAATGCTCTTAAACCATCGATCGTTATCGCCTGAATCGAGTAATTATGACGTAACATTAATGATCCTGATGAATGGTGTCATCAAGTCAATGACACTGCGAGCGGTGCCGGCAAAAAAGCAGGTAGCTATACGAGTCGAGTGTAATTAGCTCCACTTGCCACGCTATAATCACCATATTACATTAAAACATTGCGTGGCATTTGAATCGTATGTCGCGGAAAGATCTGATGGATATTTAAATCTTGTTAATTATCATCATTATATGCTATGATAACCATAATAAAGTAACTTAAATGCGAATACTTCATCACATATAATCGTTACTGTATGTTAATAAAATTACTTACACATTAATCTTCTCTCCCTGGTTACTTTTTCTTAATCACAATGTTGTGAAACATTTTATATATATATATATATATATATATATATATATATGTAATTTATATTAGTTTTAATTAGCATACAAATACTTCTTTGTATATAAATATATAATTTTTTAATGCACAATAATATCAATCTTATGTACATTATTTTATAAAAAAAATATTTTAATATAAATTAATATTTAATATAAATATTTTATTATAAATAAAAATATTATAAATACACTATAAAAAACCCTGTTAATTAGCTTTTCCGGCGTCATTTTGAACGACTTAAAATATCGAATACTGCAGTTTGTGTAGGAAAATGCCTTGCATTTATTTGCATTTTACGGGGAGTTTTTTTCAAAACAACGAGGCCCGCTGTTTCACGAAAGCATAAATTATCATATGAAAATTATTTCTCATACTTTGACAGCGCGATCGAGAGGATGACCTGATATATTTATTTATATCTCGCGTGAGCGAACGTAGCGGAGGCTGATGAACGACGATGATACAAGATGCACTCCGGACGCGCTCCTTTACTCTAGGAACGCAACAATTTAGCGATATCAGCCGACGGGCCGGCGTGGCTAATTCTATCTACGTAGCGCCCCACTCGATAATTTGCTCGGGCAAACTTATTAGATCGCCACCGGGCTGGCCGCTAATTACAGGCTGTTCATACGGACGCATCTAGGCTGCGAACGAGATGTTAAGTTACTCTGGCGAAAGTCGATCGGCTTATCAATGTCAGCTGCTGTCGTCGAGTCCATCTAAAATTGCTTAAAGTAGTAGGTTTTCTCGATTAATTACGATATCTCCAACATACTTGAATATTTAACTATAATTTAGAAACTGATTTATCGATGTAGATCAATGTTGCATTTTAAGAAATATCTCAAAGAGGGTAACAAGTAAATAATTTGTGGTAAATAATACTTAAACGAATGTATTTGTGTGTAAAAAGAGAGTTCATTTTTTGAAATAAATAATCTAGAGAGAGAGAAAATAATTTGATGTACGGCCGGTTGTATCTTTTGCTCTTTCAAAGAAAGATATACATAATAATTCCAAGAAATTTGACATATATATATATATATATATATATATATATATATATATAGAAATTTGACATATAGAAAATAATTTGATGTACGGCCGGTTGTATCTTTTGCTCTTTCAAAGAAAGATATACATAATAATTCCAAGAAATTTGACATATATATATATATATATATATATGTCAAATTTCTTGGAATTATTATGTATATCTTTCTTTGAAAGAGCAAAAGATACAACCGGCCGTACATCAAATTATTTTCTCTCTCTCTAGATTATTTATTTCAAAAAATGAACTCTCTTTTTACACACAAATACATTCGTTTATATATATATATATATATATATATTGTCATATTTGTTCAAAATCTCATCATTGAATAAGAAAAAACAATATTCCAGAAATAACTCTATGTTCTGCAACTTTGCTAATTATAATACCACAAACACCACAATAATATTATTACAAACTAATTATATAATACCACAAGCACCATATAAACCATATATATCTGGCTCACCTTTGGACCAGGTTTAATCTGTTATCAAAGTTCAATTTTAGCGTATCTCAAGAAGCCTACGTTTATCTTTTAAATAATAAAATTAATGAAATAATCTTATTGATAAATTAATTTCAAACTTATCGAAATATTTAATATTTTATTATCGATAATTCTATAAAAATATTATTAAAGTTATTTATATTATATTCATTGAATATTTATCATATTTTGAAGATATAAAAATATGTAGGATATACTTTTAATTTTTATATTATTGAGTATGTTTTCCAAAGGATATCGTGATAGATAGAAGCCTATTCTAATCAATATATTTCCTAAACATTTTTCTTATGTCACTAAGTTTTAAGATGAAATAATCTTATCAATAAATTAATTTTAAATTTATCGAAATATTTAATATTTTAATATCGGAAATTTTGTAAAAACATAATTAAAGATATTTTTAATAGAAGTATACAAGATATGTTTTTAATTTTTATAATATCACTGAGTATGTGTTCTCCAAAGGATATCGTGATAGATAGAAGCCTATTCTAATCAATATTATTCTTAAACATTCCTCTTGTGTTACTGAATTTCACATCGTGAGACGAAGAGAAAAGCGGACTTGCATCGCTATTAAAATAACGTCTTTATACTTGGTTGCCAGGTGACGGCGCCATGGCGGAGGCACCCAAAGCTCGATTCCGCGACTCCACGCGGGCGTATAAAGTCAGTCCTGCACCGACGGGAGCCGTCAGTACGAAACGACACCTCTGACAGAGGAACTCGGCTCTCGGTCTCCTCCAGGCTGCGACATGCACCTCTTGCTGCACTTTGTCTAGCTTTACGCGCGAGATAATATCGAAAAAAAAAAAACTATCGGGCAATAAGAACCCCCTGTGCAGCTATTCCGTAAACATATTCCCGCACATTTGCAATTGCAATATTGATAAACACCGTTTTGCTCATTGATCGGAACCGCTGGTGAATCAATCAGCTGGTAAATTAATCGGAGATATAAATTAGCTTACAAGCATACCTGCAATAAAAACATTATTCGTTTGAGATAATTGTGTAATTAAAGTGCGGTCAATTGAAATGAATCTCATATCACCAAGATGTGATAACAATTTGCTCTGTAAATTCGTAAACGTAAAGTCGTATTTTGTGATGTGAGAGTTGATTTTGGCCACCGTGTTCGGTTTTAGTGTACTCGTTCTATGCCAACAGTTGCATATATAATTTGAACTCGATGCAACAGGTTAGTCAAGTGGTTGCATCGATCACAACTGGATGCTAATATTTTTCTTTTAATTAAATGCAGATGTAAACAATTTTTTCTAACGCTTTAAATAAAATTAACAAAAAATAATTTTCTTAGGATTAACAATTATGAAATATCCTATTACTTATTTTAATTATAACTCCATAAAATATGTTTAAGCCACGTGACTTAACACAACAATAATTAATGTAATTTTATATAAATTAAATTAAACAAAAATAACTAATTTTATTAATGAATTATACACACATATTATAATAATATATTATATTAAATTTGTATTTATTTTTGAGCAATTAAAGATGCTTGATTAATACCGTTTAATTTAATTCTCATAATTATTAGTTTAACATTAATTTAATATTTATTTTACATAATGGTCAATACGGCAATTAACGGAGCCGTAGTCAAAAATGTGTAAAACTGTGATTAGTTACGTGTCGCTTTCATTCTATTCGTTCGAAAATTATTCCTTGTTCACAGGTATGCCTTTTGCAAACGTGTATTAATAGTGCGGCAATGCTAGCGGTTCGATAATCGTAAAAATAAACGGTACACCGCGACTTGCGTAAGAAGATTCCCCTTAAATGCTCCATCTTGCCGCGATACGACGTGTTTTCGCTGCAATAAAGTTAGACGTCTAATAAACAACGTTGTGCGTAGAAAATGTACACACGAAAATGCATGCAAATAATTTTCCAATGAGAGCTTTTATACGCACTATGAATACGCACGTGATATTTTCAGCGTACTTGTAAGAGATCTGTTCACAGCTCATAACGAGATTTATAAATAATAATTATTACACACATTACATAAGATTAGAAAAATTAACATGATCGTTCACATCGAAGAGCAAAGATTTTTCTCGTAATAATTAGATTTTAATGTAACTTCCGGCAGAGAGAAAAATGAATTCGCGTCATATGAAATGTTAATATTGGCTTGTTGACAAGTGAGTTATTGCAATTTTAATCTACACTTTATGTGGAATAAATTATAACGCAATACTGGAGATATATCAACAAAATAGTGACTCTGGTAAAATCAACTGCTACAGATCGCACGATATATTACTGTACGTGGTTGCATTAAAATTTTTTATTTGCGGCAATAATTATCTCCAACTTGAGCTAGAGAGAGTATTCAGGTACTGCACAAAAAGTTAATAAACTTATTCCGCATGACAATTATGCATGTGCGCGACTTATTCGTTATCCGTGCGCCCGGTCTATGATTTGCTGGCGTGCGTAACATGCATTCGATATGCACTCTCGGGCCGGTAATAATTGTGAGCTTAATGAGCAATTCGTATGCGATTTAACGATCGTATATCGCGCGTGTTAATTTGCATTTATCACGCATTTGTGCGCGCGTCGCTATCCCGTATCGGGGTGACAGATCTTTTTTCGGCTTTATGCGAATGCGCGTTTGTCACCGAACAAAACGGCGCACTTACGCGACAGCATTGTACGCACTTGGTGCGTATGCATCGAGATTATCACGGGGAAATATCGCATTTCAGAATATACGGTGAACGGAGAGCACGTGAATGCTCACCCCACGGGTTTCGTTTCTACCAAAAAAAAAAAAAAAAAGAATCCTCGACCGGCACCACTCGACTGTCGCGAATTTATCATGACCGATTATGCAAGTCGCATAATTAGCGACGCGACTCGGCTTTGTCGGTGATTTATCTCGCGACGGGTATTAGACTCGCACGGAGACAAGTTCGGTAAACGATCGAGATTAATTGCGATGCATATCTCAAGTTCTCGTAATCGATTAATTGATTTCCATTGATTGATCTTTGAGATGAAAGGAGATTATACGAATTAATTTTCTCCTTCAAGATGCAAGTAAGGGGAAGGTTTTCGAGGAAAATTTCAGGAGATTTTATCTAAATCTTGAGATACCTCGAAATGCATAATAAAATGCGATGAATAGAGAAATCTCCGATATTCGTGCAATCTACGGATAATTCTAGCTTCAGGCTACTCCACCTTCGACAGGTCGACGTACGGGTAATATAGGTTCTTGTCTAACGCTCACTAGCAACTGGAGCATGAAAGTATTATACGTGCATATGCGCTCACACGCATGCCAGCCGATGACTTCTCTAATATCCAATTTCCTTCGCCTTGGATAGCCTCTCTAGCGTCACGCCGTAACATTTGATTTGAATGTCAAATCAATCGTTTAAGTGCAAATAAGTCATAACGATAATTAAATCGCGGACTATTAATTAAATCAATGGCAAGTAAGATTTGACTACATTAATCATCATAATCTAACGTTATCAATCTCTATCGCTTTTTCAACGTTTACATTACTTAAGCTTAGAAATAAATGCATTTCTAATTGGATACATACACATACATAACGCAAACAGATAACTACTTTCTCAAGTCAAAATTAGAAAAGTAGTCCCATTAAGATGATATGATTGCAATTTTTAATAGTATAATTAATATTGAATAGCGATTATTACACACATTCTATACAGCAATTAAAATTATTTCAAATACAAAAATTTTTATTTAAAAATGCAAAAATTTATATATGCGAGTGTATTCATATTATTTTTGAAATTTTACTCTCTATGCGTATATATATTAATCTATTTAATTAATGCACAAATTACACAGATAATTTAAAACCGGAATTTTTTAGAAATAATAGCAACAATTGATTCACTGATTCAAAAAAATATTACACACAAACATTAATCGAAAATTAAATCTCATTTGAAATTTAGAGAAAAAACTTAATAGAAGAAAAGTAGGAGAAAAAGCTAAGATATTTGTAACTAGTCCTACATATCTTGTTTGTATTCTCTCTAAATCATATTTGATAAATTTATAACGTATTTTGTCTCAAAATAATAATTTTATATAAAACATTATTTTAATTTAATTTTTATAAGAGAAGTGATATAAAAAAAGAAATGCGAATAAAATATAAATGTGTGTGAATTCGAGAGGTGTGTGTAAAGTAATAAACCCGTCACTTAGGAGACGTCTTATTGAGCGAAAACACATATTATGCAAAGTTAAATTTATAAGGGTTCAATAAAGGTCTCGTAAAATTGCGGATTCCGTCGGAACTTTATGAAGGTGATGATGTAATTGCATTCCACGCGATTTATTCGTCAGCATTCGCTGATTCTCATTTTTAGAATGTTACAATGATAATATTTTTATCATTCGCAAGATATCGCGGAGATGACGCTTGAAGATTTAATAATAATGCGCGGATTGCATGGTAATCGCGCGGAAAGATATATATTAAAAAAGATATTACGAAAGAATATCTCTCGAGTTCACTTAAAAGAAATTCTTGGTAAATATTATATATTTAAATATTTAAATATTACGCGAGTGTTTGGAGATACAAGAGATTGTCCTAATATTTAGCCTTTAATTACAATATTATTTTCAAATAAATATTATTGTTAAAAATTAATTATATTACGGTGCTATATTAATTCGAATAAAAGAAAAAAATTTTAATTATTTTCTAAATTATTAACAGTATACTTCCAGCAGAAGAGATATATACACTATTAGTATTCATAATTATAATATATCCTAAATACTTAAATAATATTAAATAATATTAAAAATATTAATATTAAATAATATTAAAATAATAATATTATTAATAATATTAAAAATATTAAATAATAATATTTAAAAAATTGATTTAATACAAATAAATTGCATATTAAAATAGGAAATCGCGCAGGAGGAAGAGTCAATGAGAGAAAAATTCGTTGACAATTTACAAATCTTTACCTTTGATCGCAGAAAGTCTTAATCGACAGAGAAATCAATTGACATCGCAACGTGCAAGTGAAAAATGACGTAAAGATCAGCCGAACGCAGACGGAGAGTGTCCCATCCACCGGAAACTGCAGCGGAGATGCGTCAACAGTGAGACCGATAAAAGGAGAAAGAGAGCGAGCGAAAATCCCTCAAGATGCATCTACTCATCTTTCCCTTTTTGCTGCTATCTTTAACGGTAAGGCACAAGCGCAGCGCGCAACTAACATATTGACGTGTGATTTATCGCGCCATTAACACGGCCAGCCTGCCGCAGACCCAATGTCAAACTCGTATGTCAAACGTGGGCGAAATTGTTCGTAAATATGTTCCGGCATATGTCACGAACATTGCGCTGCCGGTCCTAACCATTGAGATCGATCACGTAATTTCCCTTCAGCGAGAAAGCAAAGGGTGAAAATTTTCACACCATTAGTGTGAAATAGCATAATTCCATTAGATAAGATTGACACGAGGCTAGAAATACAGTTAAGTGGCAAAAGAAGAAACTGATTGTTACACGAGTGAAATCTTAACGTACTGTAATTTTTGTTATTAATTAATGTTATAATTTTCTCTTAATTAATAATCAAGTTTGATAAATGTAAGATTAAAGAAATATATCATGATATTGAAATTCACGAGAATTCTCAGATAAATTTACAGACATTTTTTAAAATTCGTCAATCTCAAAGACACATCGAATCAGATTATTTTGGTATCTCTATTATCTTTTTTTTGGCCCGTGACCTTTTTTCAATCGACGATGAGAGACTCTCGTCGACGATAGCTCCGTCTCTACGAGGTAATAAAAAAAAAGTGTTACACTACAGATTCTTCGTCCCATGCTGATAAGAGTCTTTCATAAGAGAGAGAGAAACGTAGCTTTATCTACATACATGGCGGAAATTCTCCGAAAATGCGCGCATATATTTTCGACGGAGGTTAATGCACCGATGCGTAGTTAACGTCATTGGATATGGTAGCTAGAATAAATTTCCGAGAAACTTGTAAAGTGGAACTCCATATAAGATGAATAAAATAAGATATTAACACAGAATAAAAAAGTAATTTATATATATATATATATATATATATATATATATATATATATATATGACAGAAAGAGAAAAAAAAATTTAGAATAATTTAAATTCCACTAATAACGGCATTTTATGAATTAAAAAATCACCTCTTAGTCTATTTTGACAGTGGAGATACTTTCTAATTCTGTAATTATTTGTATAAATTTAATATTTTTATAAAATTGTACTAAATTTTTTAATTAAGCTTACATAGCATATGAAGAAATCTGCTTCCGTTCGCGTATTGTTCGTCTATGCATAAGTAAATATCCGGTTGTTAGATTCAGATCACATGGCATGATGCTGCTTAGACTATATATATTAATCACGTTCAATAAAAAAAACACAACGTGACGAGGGCAATTTTGTGAAAAAAATCTAAAGTATTACTTTGCTTTATAAAAATTGCGAAGGTATCGCAGGATGCTAATTGGAACAAACGATCAACCTTGTACACTAACGTCATCATTATTACCTCGACTGGACCAACCGGCTCGGGCGTGAAACGCTGTTTTATTAGCATAATTCAAACGCTACTGACGCCTAATTACGGGTAATTTAAGGACGTACGAGGATCGTTCTTCCCGCGAAAATGAGCGGCGACACGCAAAGACGACGAAATTAATCGAACTTCCAGGCAATACAATATTCGCACATTCGAGTTTTCGGCGTCCGTGATGTAAATTATGTTTGAATAGCTAGTATATGTTTCGAATGTGTTGAAGTAGGAAGTCTCGCTTAACGCATTCTTGCGGCTAAGTGTTGTCGGCGGTGTCGATATTTTTAGAATGAGAGAATAATATAATCCGAGTAAAGAATGTGCAACTTCCTGTCTTATATGATTTAAATTCAGATCGCGAATCTTAATCGTTAAGAAATTATGAAGCAATTATAGTCTTTATAATTTCTATAAATATTTCTTTCACTGTCTCTCGATATTCATGTTTGGTAATCTTTATTTTTTCCGCAAGAGACTGCCATTTCTTTTAATACGTATGATAATAAAAAACCTTTCTAAACTACAAATTCTATCAATATCAAAAATTTAAAGGTAAAAGTTAAAGATTGACAGAGCAAGTTCCTGTTCTTTATTTTTAATGTAAAACTTTTGATCACTATCCTATAAAATTGTGAGCACCAGATGAAAATTAAGATGTAATAGGATGTGAATATATACAATTGCAAAGAGACGTTAAGATCTGACATACGATGTCCAGTGGAAAGATTCTGCGGGTGACCGCCGCTTTATTTTTCTACTGTCAGCAAGATTGCAGCTTTCACTCGCTTGAACGTATTTGACATGTCCATGTGGCGACTATTCGTCTTCATTATTGTGGGAACGTGGCGCCAGAAGTTGCGCCGACCGTTCCAGCGATGTCTTCGTCTTACAAAATCACGACGACGTCTTTATTTTCTGTAGATACTTTTCGTTGAATAGCTCGCGAGATTTCTCGTCGGATCGAGAACGGAACCGAATTTCCTCGACCGGCTACCGAGAAGACGCACGTCGTCGCGACCAACCTCTTTGTCGCTGTCATCGTCTGTGTTTCCTCGCGTTGAAACATTTTATATGACTTGACGTTTAAGTAGTTGTAGCACAGACTTCTATATATTATACCTAAACTGCTAATATTGACAGGTTGTCATTTACAATTGGGCAGAATATATAAAATGGGTTAATATACTAATATTTTGAGTCATATTTCAATTTATCGGCAATTATTAAAATATAAGCTATTTTTATGTATAGATAGATATTGATTGATATTTTAGATTGATTTTTAGCTCATTAATTATATTGTACCCAATTATAAATAGCTATCCTAACATCGCTGTTAGCAGTCTAGCATAATATTTAGAAGTCTGTAGTTTACAAATTTTGTTAATCCTGAAAGATAATTGGCAAATTCCTTATATATATATTCAAAATGTTTTATATAAATTTTCAATACGTTGCTAAAATAATTGGGAATAATTTCCATTCTGACTTAAAGAAAAACGTAATAAACGTGCTATGTTGATATTAAAATATTCATTTGCGTTTTCGAAGTAATGATATTAGCATTTGATAAAATCCGTGAAAATACATTTTTTTAAAATTTTATTAAGCATTTATCGCGTTTTATTCAAGTCAATAATATCGCAATTAATTCAATTTCCTTTCTTAATTGATTAATCAGTAATTTGTCCCCATATGATAATTACAAATTAGAAACAAAGGAAACCTTTCCAAAGGAATTTTAATGTTTGACCCAATAGCGGATATCTATAAAAAAAGCGTCGCGATGTATAAAACGCAGCGGGTACGTCATTATGCGCCGCATTTAGGGCGATGGGGATTTAACGGCTTGAGTGGCTACAAAAATAACACACTGAAAATAAGCGCTAAGCAGAGATTCGACGTTGGATATCATCGTGAGACGATCGGCTCAACGCCGTCGATCTTGATTATCGTAAAAAAGGGAGATGCGACGCGGCGCTGTCTCAGGTGTATTCAACCTCTCTCTTGGCGGTGACATTACGCATAATCCAGCTAAGCCGCCGCTTAGAAAGTGCATTCGTTTTTTCAGATCTTGCCTTTACACGCTGTATTGCTCGTCAGTATAAATATGCATGGATACATTAAAAAAAGGGACACGTTGCACGCACGAGATCTCTACAGTAACATTATTTTTCATACCTTAATAAATGACGAAATATATATATGCAAGTCTCCCTTTGTTACCGAAATTAATAAGATAATTAAATTAATGAGTTGAACGTGTAACGCGAGACGGTTAATTAGATGAGAGAAATGAAACATCGCGCGCGATGTAATCTCAGAGGGAACAGAGGGGACCATTCAGTCGCCCAAAAATGGTTCCCTCTTAATCGCGTATTCATACATTACTCCACGGAATGTACATACGCGGGCGCGTTATTTTATCGCAGTGTAAACACCTGATGTGGCCAGACGAGAAGGAAGTTGCACGTTCGCAGGCTCGACAGAATTATAGCCGTTCATTATTATTTACGATGCCATTCGATAAATTTCGTTATTAACTAAGACCAAGTTATTTCACTTGGAGCCAACAATTTTGTTTCGTAAAAAAAAAAAACATTTATCAGCGATATATTTATGATGCTCGATCTATATTAATTTAATTTTTTAATGGCTGAGTATATGAATTCCAATTTGATATAAAGATCAGATTTAATTGGATCTAATAATGGTTTTTATCATAATTGTCGTAAAGGCTTATCGCAGATCTATTTCTCTTATTTTTGAGAAATTTATTTCGATCCCGTATATTACACAATAAAAGTCGTAACCATTAGTTCGTCGACTAGATTCTAAATCGGAGGAATACATTTATAATCCGTTTATTTATATATCACTTTCGATAGTCCTGAAATCTTTCTCTCGCGACCGTTTCACCGCTTGAGCATCGAACGTTTTACGCCACTGTAGGTTTATTGTTCGCCGCCGATTTATAAATTTGCTCATGCGATATTCATACAATTAACATCGCGCGATCGCGCGTATACAAACGGCAAGCCAGTTGACATTCATCCCGAGTTAATCCAATTGAAGAGAGGAGTGTCACTTTGGGCGCGGCTTGATGTGCAGTTTGCGCCGATTAGACCTGGTTGAAAATGAATGGCCAGACTCGATCGAGTCCCGTCACTCTTTCAGAATGATCCCCGACGTGTAAACTGTCGAATTATGATGTTGCAATTATTTTTGTATGCCGAGCAGAAATGTATTGCTAAAGAAAATATCGAGTGAATATAAATCGATTCTCTTTACGATTTTTATTTATTTAATTCTGATTAGAACAATAATAAAAACTGGAAATTATAAATTAAAAATATAAAAATTATAAAGAGTATTTTATATATTTATTGCATTCTTTTTTAATTAATAATAATCTAAAGGTAAATAATAATAATTATTAAATAATAATAATTAATTTGCAAGTTATGGAAATTCAATAATAATTTTTGTTGAAAATCTCTACAACTTGTAAATTAATTTTTAATTTTTTGGCTTATTATTAATTAAAATTTAAAAAATTACAATAAAAATAAAATACTTTTTATTAATTTATTTCTAGATTTTATCATTAATTTTAAAAATAATATACAATTTTTTTACATTTCAGATATTCAATAAAATTTCAATATTAATAAATAGAATTATTTGTGATAGTGTAAAACAGTGTGAAAATAATTTGCCAGAGCAATGCTTAGAGAAGTGATTTATTGCAGATACTAGCAATCGAAGAAGCTTGTGGTAGATTAGAAGAAACTAGCATGGAACGGTATGTGCTACGAATGGGGCCACGTGGCCACATACAGGCCATGATAATACTTTAATCGCGATTCAGGTCAAATTGCGCATCTTGCATCTTCAGCCACCGTTTGATGGCTTAATTAACCTTGATGAGATTTTACGCGGTGATCTAACGAAGAAGCGAAAACATTCCACCGTTTCAATGTAATAGATTTTGCTTTCAAGTTATTTTAGTATTCTCATGCATAGGATGCTTTAAAAAGACGTGCGCGATGAATATAATTCTAATTTAAGTTTTATCCCACTTTTTTATATAGAATGCATATTTCCTGGAAAAATTTTACTTAAATTTTATTTCTAAATGTGCTGTATTTTTATTTTTATTTAATCTTGTGGCACAATTTATTTTAATATTAAAATATATTAGAGTTATATCTAAAAGGTATTTTGCTATACTTACGCCATTTTGCAAGATTGATAATTTGCAACTAGTATTTATTTTTATATATTAGTGGATGCAATATAAAATAAATATAAAATATTCGTTGCGTCGAATAAAAAGGATGTAACGCGAAATTATGGCTATCACAACATAAATTTAGATAAAGATTTGCCACTTCAATTCACTTGCATTTTGTTATATCATCCGGCTAAAAGTTGCGATCAGAAATCGAAATATAGGAGACTTCGTTGTTTAAGAAAATATTTTATAACTACTAGCGGATCTTTCTATCGTCCTATCGTTCCTATTATTCTATTGTTTGCAAAATTTTTGCATTTTTTCGGCTTTGTAATCGGTGTATCGAGATACTTATCAAGCACACAAGCGCATCGCCTGTCTGCATCGGTCATCTGCCTGCGGGTGTGCCATTTCCTATTAATTCATTTCGCAGATTCGCATCGACACGGTGATTCGTGTTCTTTGACTTCCACCGATTCCGCTCTAACATCTGGAAAAATAGAGGTGCTACCAGAAACGTCACTCGTCGCCCACCATCAGTCCGACAAACGGACTTTGATCTTGGACGCTAAAACTGCAATTGAAGTTCGGTCCCGCGAAGTCGCATGATTTATTATTCTTCGTGTGAATTTCTCGGGCGTGCATAACGCGCTCTATTACCGGCTGTTTCAGGGTAGCGTGAGATTTGGCAGCGGTCATCTGATAGACGGAATTTTCACGGAACCGACTTTGGAACCGGGCTATAATTTAGTGGCGGTGGTCCCCCGTGGCGCCTTGGCATTGAACGTGACCGAACTCCGTCACACGCAGAACTATCTTGGTAAGAGAAATAGAAATTCCTAGCTGCTGATTATAAGATAAATTAAGATGGCCAAACTATTTCTCTCTCTCTGCTCAGTGGAAGTTGTTGTTTTCTAAATTTGAAACATACATATTTGCGTATTCTTTAAAGTTATTTAAATATAAAATGTTATTTATAATCATATACACGGAGAAAATTTTATATTAATATGTAATATAATTTTATATCACATTTTACTATTTTTTGTATGATCGGTAGGCCATCATGACTTTATAGAATAAATTACAGTACAACATAGTAAAATTTTAAACTAACACTTACATAACATGTTTCATTATTTGCCATAGTAAAAATTCGTAGATGCTAAATTGTAATCTTTATTATGTATTATTGTAAAATATTATAATACTAAATCTCAACTTCGATAAATGTATTTTTTATTCTTTCTTTTATTACTTTTTTCCGGATTCTTCTTTTTTGCTTTTCTTATTAATTTTACTTATAATTAATATTTCATTCATTATTGAACAGACACAATAAATAATATACAATTTTATTTAATCTAATAAAAATTTATTAAAGACAGATACAAAATGTATCTGTAAGTATTTATAATTGAATCTTATATCTAAGATCTCTTAAATATGATCAAACTATTATATGTGCTGTAAAGCTATTTTTCCCATACACTTTATTAATTAATTTAACAGCACTCAGAGATATTAATTATAAATAGATGAGATACATTAACAGAAAAATAATAGATAGAAAACGATAAATAAATATGTAATATAATAATAAAGATTGCAAATCGACTTATCGAAGAGATACTTACGCTTTCTTTTTCGTTTATCTTCACAGCATTTTCATTCACAACACTTTCTTTTATTCTTCTATAACGAATAAGAAAGACAATAAAATAAGCGTTAAACAAAGCTCAACAAAACGCATACGTTATCGAGTTAACGTTGAATGCGACACGCGGTAGCTGCAGCCAGAAGTGTACACTGTATGATAAAACAAGCTTCTGCGTGTTTCGGTTTATTCTTGCAGACGACACCTATCGCTTTCCTCTTCTCTCCGATTTCTTAACAACTAGTACATGATTTTGACGTAACTTTTACTATGGTAACATTGTTTTTTTATCACATAAATAAAGTAATTTTTGTTAAACCGACACTCAAGCCATATTCTAAGGTGGGAAGAGTTAATTTTTACTATAGTATACAGTAAAAATTGACTTTGTATATATTTTTTATTTTTCTTTTCAATACTAACTTTTATCCAGCAAGTTTTGCTTTAAAACATAATAATTTCTATTATGAGAAAGTGTAAAAATTACGTTGCTTTCTTGTTTTTAAAATAATGACTATAGCATTTAAGCTTATAAATTCTCGATGGTCCGCAGCTACTACCACATTATAGTAATCTTTGATATAAAATTTTCTCCGTAAATAACTGTGTACCTTTTAGAGAGAATGCGCTTATATCACTATAATATTTTTTATTATTATATGAATATGGATTTATGCGGATTTGCTAAGATGCCTTGACGTTCTAGTTATCTTCTACAGCCGCGGAATTATAAAATATATAAATCCATTTTCTCGATGGAAAGTAGGAGAGGAGAGAAGTTGACAGTAATTGCTTTATTATTGCGAGATATTGGCGCATGTGCAACTTTGTATATTTTGCAATGTAAAATGAACGTTATATGATCAGCGAGAGATTCTTTTTATTAACGTTCCCATCAAGATTTTACAAGATTCTTAACATTAATTGCGCGATTGGCGCCAGATAAAATAATTCAGTGGAATATCGTTGCGGATTTCGTAGAAATCGCAGGCAACCGGTTAAAAGGAATGCATTTCCTACCGTCATTTCTCACCGTTTATGCACTGTTTACGGTAACCCGTTTACATGGCGTAGTTATTAAACAGCGACCGTACCCGATGATTAAGATCATCGACGATCGCGTGAATGATTATATGCAAAAATTAATTTATGACAGGTATTTTGTTTGTGCAATCGAAATGCGATTAAAAATAATACCACTGATCTTGATGAAATTACAAAATTATCGTTTAGATTTGCATTAAAAAAACATTTATGTGAAGCTATAAGTAATTCAAGATATATTGGATATGAAAATGCAAATAAATTTATTAAATCAATGATATTAGGTTAAGCATTCGATTAATCATCCGCGTCAGGTGTCTGGATAATTCCTAAGAAAAAGTCTTGAAGGATAATATTTTCATGAAACAAGACATATAATAAATGTAATTATTAATGATGTTTGAATTTGTGAAAACCGATCCATTCGTTTTATAATGTATGTAAAATAAGACGTTAAAACACCTTATTCTAGTAACTAATTATGTAAATTTTATGTTATATGATAGTCCTTGTTTCTTAAAAATTATACATTTTAAATGACTTAACATATAATAAATAATCTATTCATTTTCTTCTTCAATGTAATGTGTGTAAAATAAGACGTTAAACACTTTATTCTAGTAACTAATTATGTAAATTTTATGCTACATGATAGTCCTTGTTCCTTAAAAATTATATATTTTAAACGACTTGACGTATAATAAATCGCAAGATTTTTGCAATAATAAAAAATTAATTGCAAGCTATCTTTATTCATTTATGTCAGATATAATCTACCTCTATTAAATATAATTTATCTCTCTTGTTTTCTAAATTTCAAGAGTTATTGTACATACACTAATAAAAACCTAACAGAGTAAATAATATCATCAGTTAATAAGAAAAGCAGATAGTATTAAAATACTTTACAACGATGTTAAAAATAAAGAATATAAAAAAGAGCATAGTGAAAAGAGAAATGAATTTTGAGAATATTTAAATATAATAAATAATTTATAAATTTAATAAAAAATGTTTATAACACAGGCGTCATTCTTGAACAAATTTGGCAGTCGTATAATATCATCAAGAATACGATTAGAAATTGAACTTTGATTTATTGCATCTGAAGGTAATCATCATTACCGCCTTCAATACCTTTCGAATCTATTCATCGCTCGATCAGATCAACATAATGACTGCCTTTCACAGGATACGAACACAACAGATCGTAATCGATGCGTCTCCTATGCAATGATCGCGTTGCCGATAAGCAAACGAATCGCCCGCGGCGTGATTAGTCGTGATCGTTAACAATGCTGTCGGAACATTCATTACCGCCGACGCGATCGCGCCTCCCATTATCCTCACTTAATCTGCAAAGATAGATGACTCGAGAGGAGCGGATAGAAAATCGCTTCTCGCGAAATTCAATCCATATAATCTTTCAAAATTCAAGAAATAAATATAAGAATATAAACATATACAAAGTGTGTAACGTTTACATAAGATATATTTAATAAGTTTAATATATATTTAACAAATTTTAACATCTTAATTACTTATTTATTATGTATATATTTAATAAATTAAAAAATCCCAAAACTTGAAGTAAATTCAAAGACCAAAGATGAGGTTCTAGAGAACAAATCTGTCGATTCCCTTAATCCACTCAGTCACGGTGTTCGTAAATGGAACGGGACTCGCTGTTCTGCTAAATTAGATGCACCGGTCCATGCCACGTGGATTACATAAATCGCCCGCAACCGTAAACTCGCTCATAAACGACCGTCATTGTGCGCGTAAGTCTCGCTTTAAACGATCGTGATTGCCAGCTTTAGCGTGATACGTGTCAATCGACGTGTCGGAGATCATCGCCGTTCTATGAATAGAAGTAGTAGGTCATTCGTGAATAAATGCGGTCGTCGCGATTTTTTCCAAATTGCCTAATATATTTTGCAACACGTTCCCAAGACACACTCAAAGTCACTGCAACCGTATTTTGCTCGAAGAGTCGTGCTAGAAACAAATTCCAATACTATGCAAGACAATGATATAGACTACTTTTCAAAGGGTATATAAATTTTATATTATTGATTTTTAATAATATATAATTTACATTATTACAATTAAATATATTGTCTATAATTATATATGTAATAGTAATTAATTGTGTTATTTACACGTACTTCTCAATGTTTTCTAACTCAGAAATTTAACGTGCTTCTTTCAGTAAAGGAAAATGATAAAGTATAATGATAAATTTGCAGCGATTAGATTGCAAGATGGCAGTTACCTGTTGAATGGAAATTATACTATTAACTGGTCCGGTGAGTACAAGGCGGCCGGAACAACATTTATCTACCTGCGTCAGGGTTCTCAGAATTTAGAGAGTTTTTCTGCAGCCGGTCCATTACAGGAACCTATAGATGTCATGGTAAGTTATATGATATTAATAAATTATATAGTTTAACCTTTTTACAAGAGCGCCGCATATATATCAAGAAACTTTTACTATCTTATGATGTAAAGCTATGACATATAATAAAAAATGCATAATAAGTGCATTTAATCGGTGGAAAAATAATCTAATTAGAGTAAATTATTTAAACGCGATAAAAATCATCGAATTTTTCATGAAAATATTCACAAACATTATGTTAATAAAATATGTTCAATCTGTAATAATTCTGCAAAATATTTGGCGTCCTTCGACTAAATTGCAGATATTGTTGTAACGCGATCATCACACAATGGCGTTTTACGAGTAGCAATATAGAACATTATTGTGCTTGGACAATCGTGGGCGTTAATGGGCTCAACCGTGTTCTATTTAACCCTTTCACCGTTGAATTTCCACCATAAATCATATATAGACTCTATTGACATAAATTGTATGTAGACTTTATAGTTACTAGATTTAAATTGCTTATTCTTCTACTTTTGGATATGACATTTAAAATTCAACAATTGAATAATCACATAAATCAAAGATAATGCTACCTATACGTACAAAGTTATACGTACATATATGAATCTCGATTTTAATTCCGCAGGTTTTATATCAAGAACCAAACCCTGGTATTGTTTATCGATATGTGATTCCTGGAAATACGAATTTACCGAGAAACAGTCATCTCGCGCATAATGCAGGTATTATTTTAATATGATACATGTATTATTACATTCTTTGCTTTTCAAGTACTTTTTGCGCTAAAGAAAATGTTTCTATTATTTTTCATTAATTTATTTGGATGCTTACATATTTAAGTTTGCTTTAAAGCAGAGTTTAAATTTGACATGTTGACGAAAAGATTTGTAGCATTATTTTTCTTCTTAAGTCAATAAATATTTTAATAAAAATTAATTCTTGAAAAAAATATATATTTACAGTTTCAAATAAAGGCATCGAGCCTGGTTTACAAAATAGAAGGTAAGAAATATTTCCGATAAATTCTAATATACAATATTTAATCAGTCTGATTTTACACAAATAAAATAATTACTTCTTAATATATCTTGTGTGTTGTGTATCTAAAATTTTATATCTAATAGTTTTAAAGACTAGTTTAAATTTTTCTTAACAGTTACAAAGAAAATTCCATTTCAGAGTCGACAATGGACCTGCAGCCAGTAACGTAACATCTTCACCATATCTATGGCGTAACAAAAGAAGAAAATTTGCTTGGAAGGCGATTGGTTACAGCGAATGCAGCAAATCATGCGGCGGAGGTAAACAAGAACTGACTAATAATTAGTTTGTTTAGCAGCAATTTATGCATATTTGTGGATATAAAGACCTTGTGTATGTTATATAAGGTGCTCAGACACTCAGACACATATGTATCAAAGAGCGTACGCAGCAACAAGTGCCAGAGAAGAGATGTCACGCGTTAGAAAAGCCGCGGGAAATTCGTCTCAGGTGTAACACTAGGCCATGTCCGCCCAGGTGAGCCAATTTTAGTTTACATTCTGTATGGTAAGTCTATTGTATATTATATGCATAGTTATCCGAAGATATTAAATAATCATAGATACAAAAATATAAGTTTGAAATGAATGTGATGATATAAGTATATTGCAATTATATTATTTCATTAAGTTTTTAATATATATCTCTCATTGAAAAAATATGTATTTTTAATGAAAGATATTTAATAAAAAAAAAAGAATAAACTACATATTAAAAATTTATTATTACAATATTGCAAGACTATTTAAACTAAAACGCACTGCATTGAATAAAAATACTTTTCAATTATCACGAAAATCTAATTAATTATTCAAGATTATTTAACTAGCAACCTTTAATTCTCTTTGAAAATAATATAATAAAATATCGATATATTTGAAAGATGGCGCGGCGGACCATGGAGTGACTGTTCCACTTCCTGTGGTACCGGAGTTCGCACCCGGGAACTCGAGTGCGTCCAGGAGGTGAAATCATCGTTAACAATGAGGATCGCCGATGGAGCTTGCACGGAATCGAAAGATTTGTCCACAAGTGAGATGTGCGAGTTGCCAGCATGCGAGGAGATCAAGCAAACGTCAACGCAAATGTCCTCTCAATCATCGTCACCGCGATGGATTGTGGGCGTTTGGTCACAGGTAATCTTATCCAATTATATATCTCATTGCCAGTAGAACGAGTCAATTTGTATTAATAGAACATCTTTGACCCACATGTTTTTAATTTAAAAAATTAAAAAAATATATATATATATATATCTTTAATTCGAAGTTATAATCATTGAAAGAATTAATTTCTGAGAATTAATTCCTGAAAAAAAAATTTTAATTAAAATAACGAATATGTTGTTTATTTGGATACTTAGCTTCCACTTCAAGATTAACCTTCAGGTACTAAGCCCTCTCATCAATGTCAAAGTGTGTACTCTTTGGGAGAATTTATTTATATCATTTTTCTAAATATATATAACTTATAATTTATTTCAATTAAAAGATTTTATTTTTGCCTGTCACATTTTAACATAAGTGAACAAATATACAAATTATAATTAAAGATAAATATACTCAAGAATATATAATTAGATATTGTCCGTATGAAATGAAGATGTGTATTTCAAATTAATTTCGATGTTTGGGTCATTATCACATATAAAATAGCATGTTTATTTGAAAAATATAACTCTTAATTTAATGAAAAATTATTTATTAATTATAATTTTATTTAATATTATCATTTATCGATAAATTTTTATTCTTCAATTCTGAGAATTTTCATATATTCTCTGATTTCTTTTTTTAAATTTGAAATTTTTTAAATTGCTGTTTATTAAATAATACAGAAGGATATTAAAAAAAAGGATATTAAATTAATTAAATATACATTTTTTTATGTCGTTTGTTTTAAGTGTTCCACGTCCTGTGGCGTAGGAAAAAGAACGAGACTCGTAACTTGCGTTACTGATGATGCCCCGTGCGATCTTTCGGAGAAGCCTGAAGCACATGAGACCTGCGATTTGGGGCCATGCTTAGCGAAATCAACGCCATTAAGCATCATCTCCATGAACCTTCAGAGTCCGCAATGGTTATTTACTGAATGGTCTGATCAGGTGAACTGTTATCACTCAAGAAATATTTATGAGAGTTAACGTCTTAATAAAAATGTGCACACGATTAACTTAATATTATTTAATGCGCACAATAACTTATTACTTATATATCCTATAGCGAAAAAATGTAATAAATTAAATTATTGCATTGTTTAAAAAATTTAACTTATAAAAATATTAGAATAATGCAGACTGAAATAATACCGATTTCAACAATCTAAAATTATGGATTTTAGTGCTCGGCGGAATGTGGAACAGGAGTTCAAACTAGGAGGGTTTTCTGCGAGATAAGCTCTGACCAAGAGTACTGTGATGAATCTAACCGACCTGAAATCTCCAGAGATTGCGCGAGTAACAGAACTTGCAGCGGTCAATGGTTTACAGGGCCATGGACAAAGGTCAGACTTAAACATAATCGTCTAATAATCTTACAAAAAATTAATTTTAAGTCGGAATTTATGCATAGAAAATAATATTGTCATATATCAGCTCTTGCTTTCTATTTCTGTAATAAATAAAAACGGAAATAATTAGATTATTTCATTTTATACTCCTTAGTGTTCCTCAAGCTGCGACTTGGGTGAGCAAGTTAGAGATGTGGTATGTGTTACGAGCCTTCGAGGCTCTCTGCGTGTCGTTCTAGACATGAATTGCCCTGCGAACAAACCAGAAACTAGAAAACCTTGCAACGAACGTCCTTGCGTATCGTCTTGGTTTATATCAGACTGGACGGAAGTAAATTGTTTACCTGCTTATACATATATATATCACTTTAGAATCTCAAATACTTTAATATGTATGGAATTTTTGACAGATTTAATGAATTACAATTGCTTCTTTAATCTGTTCATAGTGTTCAAGATCCTGCGGTAAAGGCATTCAGAAACGGGAAGTCCGATGCTTGAATCCGGACGGCCAATTACCAGAACCTCATCAGATTCACTGCCAAGAAGACGATCGACCGTTATCTCGAAGGACATGCAACGATTATCCCTGTAAGGATGATCTACGCGCGTCTGAAAATCCTCACAGGGTTTTGCAAGTTCAGGACGATCCTGAAATAACGAATGGTAAAACGAACTTTCTCTTTTATCAAGAAAGTGTTTCTGCTGCAGAGTTAGATAGTTTGGTATAAATATAATATTATATAATAATTATCTTATATAAGCATTTTGTAGAACTGCTGTAGAGCCCAAAAAACTCTTCTATATAAAAGTCATATAAATTATTATTTTATTATTTTATTCGTTTTAGGTGTCGAGAGCAATCCACTTTGCAAGGACAAAATAGCTAACTGCAATTTAGTCACGCAAGCTCGGCTCTGCTCTTACCAATTTTATCAAGAGTCTTGCTGTCTGTCGTGTTCCCGAACCAAGCAAGATTTGGAGTAGAAACTTGTTGACAATCATGTTTACGATGACGCTTTAACGCAAACATTTGCCTTAGTAGTATTCCCTGTTGATATACCGTCAATTAAAACTCGATTTTCAACGTCTATCGGTGCAGATAACTTTTCATTAATAAATTAATAAATATATCTGTATAGCAAAATTTTTGTACGTTCTATTTGTAGGAGTGTAGATGTGCATGTTATGGGCGCAGAATATAATTTAATACGAAGCCCACGATTCCGTAGATAAATTTCAATAAGATATTCGATAGAAAAACATGAGAGAGAGACTGATCGCGTGTAATTGCTAATTCGTTCAACAGTGATACAGCATAATTTAAGTCCACATAACCGTAAATGTATATCGAGCATTAATAAAAGTTGCGCTTTTTCAATCCTCCGTTCTCTTATCTTATGCTTCTCTGCTTCTGTTTTTATTATTGAATGTTAATTTCAACCGGAAGGGAAATTTTAAACAAAAAGAGAAATATAATGTATATTATTATTATAACGAAATTGATCGAGAGCCAGGAACGTGTACTATTTACATTGCCTCTATGTAAAGTAGAAATCTAACTTATTCCTTATTTACTCTTTCTCTTTCTTAATCAAATAAATTATATATACAGATAAAAGCTTTAACGTGTTCTAAAACTAGATGAGAAACTCGTATGAAAACACGATAGTTTCCATACAAGGAAAATTGAGCTTAATAATTACAATTCTATAATTTTTTCCATACAAGGAAAATTGAGCTTAATAATTACAGTTCTATAATTTTTGATTGACCTGCTGATTCAAAACTTATTTTCGCTTTGTTGCTCATTGCTTGTTCCGTTTTCGTGATTTTTATACGCCGAAAAGAATGCTAGGGCCTTCATCAGCTGATAACTCTTGCTAATAGGTATATTGCTGTCGTACAAGCTCTTGGAAGCTTTACAGTCCACGTAGAACCACCAGTTGCATTTCAGAATCGTTTGATCGAACAGCGTCGATTCCGGACACAGGAAACTTTTCATGATCAGTCCATCATCCGTCAGTGCACAAACGTGAAATACCTAAATAAAAAAAAAAATTAATTTTGTATAAAAATTAATTTAAAAAATTTATAAAATAATGAGAATAAATTCTTTTATAAAATAATATAATTTCTTAATAAATTCTTTCGTGAAAATAATATAATTTGTTATATATTTATATGATAATTTTAATTAAATATATTATTTTAATTAATTATATTTAAATATACTATTAATAATATAATATATAATATTATAATAAAATATAAGAAGAAGGTTTTTTGTTATAAAATAAATTAAAAGAGCTCTTTCTTGGATCATTTTTATACAATGTATTTTTTTAAAGATTTACCATGCATCCTAAATCTTCGTCGGCATAGAGACCTGGGAAATGTTTCTGATCGCCGCAATAAAAGCTCGTGTCAGGCAGATCAACGCGACTTGCAAAGTTGTCGTCAAAATTTTTGTCGTATCCTACCGGATAATATTCCCGAGGCGCGTTCATCACTTTGGTGGCTCCAGAATTATATTTACTGAACATAAGAAAAATTTTATTTATCGCTTCTCATTGTGGGCTAACTACACTATCGTTACTGTGTATTTCGAGTATATTAAACAATCTATCCTATAGAAATTATTCTATTAAAAAAAAATATTGGAAGGATTAGTTAAATATACGAAAATTAAAAACATTGGTTGGATGTAATTTACTTTTTAAGAGGTGCCGTTGTAGTTGTTGTGGTACTTGTCGTCATAGGTCCTTGCTGTTTTTTAAGAAGCTGCTGCTGTCTCAGGAGAATTGCCGCTTCCAAGGCTTCTAGAGTGATATTACTTGCCTCCGCGAGAGCCTTCAGAGAAGTTTCCATGCCCTGGATGGGAGCTAAGGATGGTAAGCTGTCAGGTAGGGACTGTTGTTTTTCGTTTTGTTGAAGAGGCTGGTTGGTTTCAGCTGCAGCGACAGGCTGCAACGAAAGCAACGTCATTTCGTTCACTGAAGCAGCCATCTCATCACTCGGCAAAGGTAGCTGCATGAGAAAATAATCACGTATAATTTTTAAATTACAATCCTCTCTCAAGATATATCTATATCTCAACGGCTAATTTTTTCAGAACATTAGTTTTATTGACACGTAAGAATTAGACAGCCAACATACAAGAAGATATAATTCAAGGTAATTTTATAATACA
This sequence comes from Camponotus vicinus, assembly GCF_025532165.1. Taxonomy (NCBI): domain Eukaryota; kingdom Metazoa; phylum Arthropoda; class Insecta; order Hymenoptera; family Formicidae; genus Camponotus; species Camponotus vicinus. Next base: position 16,012,165 of record NW_028141967.1, on the reverse strand, counting down.
TATAATAGTAACAAATATACGATAGTAATAATAAAAATAGTAATTATAAGATATTTTTATAACCAAGCATATAATTTCAGCAAAATTAGATTATATGCATTACCTGAGTATAATCATCTTTTGGCACTTCATTATCGGAATCTTGCAAAATACCACTGTTACTGATTCTGTTTGTGAGTTTCGCCGATGATTGTGGCATTGCGATGAAAGGTGGCAAGGCAGCATTTGACGCGAGCAAAGTGCCTGTTACCTTTGATGACATCGGCGAAAGGACTTCGGCTTCGATCATACCACTTTGTGGAATTGCAGCGACGACGCTAGGTAGCTTCGGTACTGTCCCCGTTACCGCTATCATCTGCGGTGGCTAAATGGAAAGCAGAGTGAATTTCAGAAACGAGAAATGCCACAAACTACTACGAAGATTTAAAGTAATCTTAGTAATCAAATACGGAAATTATTACAATAAAATAGCAGAAAATATACCAGTTCCATCAGAATAATAATTAAATCCGTGATTAGAGAAAAATAGCGTATTATTAAATGCATTCCAAGAGTTCCTCACATTGAAACGATATTAATTAAAGTGAAATATGGAGCAAATTACTCACAGTAATTACTTGATCCTTTTTATTTTGCATCGTCATGATCTGCTGGCGTTGCGCGAGCATCTGTTGCTGCTTCTGCATTTGCTGTATCTTTTGCATATGCTGTTGCCTCATGGCCTCCTGTTGTTGCTGGCGTTGCTGCTTCAATACCTGTAGCGCCAACGCCTCTTGTTGTATCCTCTGCTGCTGCTTTAACTTGGTTTCCTGGTGAATTCGTTGATGCTGTTGATGTAACGCTTCTAGCTGCGCCGACGATATCATCGGCGCCGTTTTAACAGCCGTCGAGTTCACCACCAGCTTCTGACGTTCAGGCTGTTGGGCTAATGGTCGGGCTGTTCCAAGTGGCAAGGGTTTGAAAGGCGGTACCGCTTGGCGGGTATTTAGCGAGCCTGAATGCGCTTCATCCCGATTGCCTGCCTGAAAAACAGTAGAAAATCAAACAAAAAGTCTCGCAGTTCCATTTCTTCTTAAGAATTTCAGATACTAATCGTAAATATCAACTCTATTAATGCAACACTCGCGAATTGGCATCGGTAAAAAACCACGATATTTTTGTTGTCCGAGGAAATATTAGCAAAATCGCAATATAAACTTGGCGTACGTGAATGTAACCGGAGCGACATTCACGCATCAGTTGCGACAAGGCCGGTTTCAATAACTCGTATTATTTCTCGCAGCACAGGGTGCAAAAAACGAGATCCTCCTATTTGATCAAACTAAATACCGCTCTCTCGAGATGTTATAAATAAAACAGTATTTTTTACAGATTGCATGAGGATAATTTCTTCCGCTGAAGAAGCAAAAGTGAATATCCGGAAACAACGCATCCGTACAACGCGAAGCTGATATAAATCATAATATTGTTTATTCATGATTTTAACATCGCACGAGAAGAGGAAGAGGAAAAGGAACTTATTCTAACTGTGCATAACAATTAAAGTTTCGTGATAAGTTATATTTTCGCGTAGAAAGTATCAGTTGCGAAACGGTGAACGTACCGTACATTTTCCTTGACGAAGTGGCTACGAAATGAAAAGTTAATAATGACGTTATGGAATGAGAACTTGTAATCACCATCGCGAGATCGAAGAGACAACATCGAGAGCAGATGAGATTAGATTTGATTGCACACCGTGCTATCAAATGATCAACGCTGCTCCTTCAAAAAGGAACTTGACGCTTTAACGAAGAACGAGCGAACGCTTTCGCGCTGATCCCCTTTTGCATTGGACTTTCCCTGAACCAATTTGAGCGTAGTTGTCGTTTACATCGCGATAGATATCTTTGTATGCAGGATGTTCAATGCGGATGTATCACGAAGTGAACGCGTTAAAGAGCAATACCGACACAGAAGGCAGGAAGGAAAGTTGGAAATATGAGAAATAAACATGAGATGGACAATCACCGAGAGCAAAATCAAAATTCCACTTGTTTAATTCACTTAATTAGTCTGTTATATGTATTTTATTATGCATGTGCAATTTTTATTAAATACCCAGTTGTATATGCAAGTATAATGTACATGTACTGTTCCAAATGTATGCATATTTTAAATACTTTATTTATCTAAATAGATTCTTTCCCTCTCTTTGTCTCGTAAATGATGATTGATATAAATGGAATCGCTGGAATTGTTATTTCGGAAATTTGTACTTACCACATTTAAAGGATTAATTGCAAGGCCGTTAACTCTATTTGTTTGCACGCTTCTTCTTTTCGCACTTTCCAAATTAGAGAGCGATTGGCTGAAGCCTAATTCGTCTCCAACGGAAAATCCTGCAATAGCCAGGCAATATTAAGTTAAATTAACTTAATCAAATTATTTATATGGAGAAAAGATATAAAATTCTTGAGATCTGGGAGAAGCAGTATACGATTTAATTTATTTACATAGAGGCAAAGGTAATACTTTTGTAGAAAGCTTCTAATAAGTATGTTAAGAGGGAATAAAGATGAGCACAAAGTATAGATGCATGAAGATAGATCAATCAGTTAGAAATTACAGCTTTCAGACGCTTCAAACTTCACTTTTCCATCATTCTTTTCCTACATTTCATCATACTTGATACAGTTTGTATATTTATATACAAGTTTCTACAATTCTACATATTTACATTTTTATTTTTCTTCATGTTATATTTATTTTTTTAAATTAAAATTTATAGATTTTTTTTGAAGTCTCTCTACAGTCACATCTGTATGTATGTCAATGCTAAATATATGTTCATGTTAACTATTGTGATGCATAAATGTTCGAGTAAAACGCAATAAAATTGTAACTGCTGAATAGTTTTAAAGACAGGCAGATATTACGCAAAAGATATTGCTTCATTTTAACGTCTTTTATGGTAGCTTATTTTTGCAATAATTGACATCTTTGATTCTTCATTGCATACATTAAATGTAAATTGTGCCTGGAGATCTTTATGAAGATATTAGTTGTCTGTAACTGGGTCATGTCAGAGCGATGAATAAATCATCAGCATTTGTCATCGCGTTTTTTAAAGCTGCATAACTGCAATAAAAATCGGTTGAAGGGCAGCATTCAATGCAATCCGCAGATTAAATCGTTGCGATTCTTATACTAGCAGGTCAATTAGGTTCATCTCAGAGTAAGTTCTCAATGCTATTTTTTCGATGTTAACACAATTTATATACAGAGTCTGTTTGAAATTAATTAATTATAAGATGAAGATAAATTAATCAATTGTTAGAGGAATAAAAGTTAAAATGTAAAGGACAAATATTTTTAAGAATCGATAACATTATACAAACGCGGCAAAATGTACAACTGGATATTTCCATCAATTCTATTTATTCTGTTCTATTCGTGATAATTGTAAGAAGTAGGAAGCAGAATTATATAAATCGTTCGAATGACAATTTGATTTGGTATCAGGATGTCGATATAGTATCGCGATCATTATAGTTTATTAATGTACTTATTATATCCTTTTTCTTCTGTCTTTGGTCTTATGTAACGTTTGAATATACGATCGGATGTGTAGTCTTTTCGACATCGTGGCACGATAAACGTATTTACTAGCTTGCAAATAACGCACTGGCGCGCGAAAACTTTGTTACATTATTCAAGCTACCTTGTTTCTCAATCCTTCGGAGATGATATAAGCACAAATAAACACGTGAAAGACAAATTGGTAGAAACTCATTTCGCAAGTCTTAAAATATGAATAAATTTCATGTACAAACTAGGTCATGTATAATTTAGAAATTATTATATAGAAAAATTACATTTACTATATAATAAAAAGAGTTTCACAATATTGCGAAAAGTGCATACATCTGTTTAAATAAGAATATAACGCAATATAAGAGGATTCGATTAATTTATCATCGAGGGATAGGGATCTTAAGTTCGCTCTTGAAGAGCGTTCCTGACAAGAAAACAATTTAACAACTGCAACACATTAAAATAGCGTAACATTTTAACCAAAGTCGATTAGGTATTTATATATATGTATTACATAATGTATCATATAATCAAATGTGTCAATTCTCTTTAAAAATACAAGCATGAAAAGAAATGTCAAGGTAAAAATATGTGACATTAATCTATATCTGGTTACAAAAGTTATATAAATGTGAGTAAATAAATGCCAACTAAATTAAAATTAAATAAATTACAGCATTCTTTGTACATAAAATATAAATTAATTTACTTTTACACATAAAATCTAGTTTAAATTGAAGTAAACTATTTTGTAGTTTAATTAAATAAATTAATATAATATATTAAATAAGATATTCAGCTAAAGTAAAATATATATTTAATAGAATTATTTTTTAAAAATATTAAGTATTTCATAAAAATGTTATTCGAATTATTTAATAAAAAAATATATATATTTAATAGAATTATTTTTTCCTTACAAACTGAAAGCGCATGAGACGTATATAATATTGGAGTTACTACATAAAAATAATTTTTTAACATTTCTAATGCGGATTTAAAGAGACGATTCGGTCGGCTACTATAGTTTCTTGTCTCCTAGTTGTCTATTTATATCTCCGATGAGATTAATCGATTGAATCGGATCAAATAATCAATCTACCGATGAATACAATTATTAAGATCGCGATCTCTCCCATAATTCAACTCACCCAGGCCGACGTAACCTTTTACACCTCCGAGGTTTCTGACCCGAAAGAGTCCGGACTTTTTGAAAGCGCAGTTTAGCACGAAACCAAAGTCCGACTGAAATACACATGTGCATAGTGCCTCTCGCCACGTACATCCTGTAAGCAAAACCGGAAAAAAACAAAGCCATGGATCGTTTCCATCGAATCCGGAATGATCCACGCGATGCGTTACGCGTTCATCGTGATATAATTTCGTGAATTTTAAGAGCTTTAAAACTGCTTATTATATTAATGATGCCTGTCAAGCTTTAATTTGCATGCAATTTTGATTAGAAAATATGTTTAATTGTATTTTGCCAATTTTCATTGTCAAATAATTATGGATTAAATAATAGATGAAAAATCTGTTTTTATTAATATAGGAATAAATTTTAGATGTATGTATTTATAAAAATTTAAATAAAAATTTTTATGATAATTTTATGTATGATATATTTATGATATATATCTTGAAATCATTGAATGAAAAGTTTATTATATTAGCACGTAATGATTGTAAATAATAAATAATATTATATAAATAAAAACTGATACAATTAAATATATGAATATTTAGAAAATTTTATTTTAATATATCAAGAAATGTAAATGAATGTATGTCATTTCAATGAAAAAGGAAATTGATGCTGTATTATCAGAGTACATGCTTGTAAGCGAGGAGAGCACGCATATTCTGTGCTATTGATCTTCAACGTTTGTTAACGTCGTCTATTTTAAAGAGATGTATTTCCACGCATGTAAAGTATCTATCTGATCAAGTGAACAAATCTCAAATAAGATTAATGTGAATTCTTAGATGTTTAAGAGAGAACTCTATAATTCGCAATTTTTATTATATTATTTTTGTTAAATATATATTTTTACATCGTATACGGGATTGGTTTTATATTTATAACAAACATTCTGTTCATATATAATATAATTTTAATAAGTTAATGATAACAATATTGGGATATCTTTTATTTGGGATCTGTTTTTGTTAATTAATAAAAATCTTTTTAATTGCCAAATAATTATTTATTTATTAATGACTATATAAATATATCGGTTGATCAAATAAATCATGTTGTAAAACATATATAAAAATTAGAGTCTAAAAAAAATCTGCATTAATTTTTGTCTTTCTCAACCTCTTTTCTCGAAGGTTATTTTAGAGATGAATAGCTTTGTCATCATATAATCATCGTGACAAGAAAATAATAACTAATTTACATCCATGCACGTTTTCTCTTTGTTTAAACATCATTGCAAGCGATTGTAGGCCAAATACCATTAAATTGTCCATCATCTTGACTTGCATTTTGTAGCAGCATTTTCTACTTTCGATACATTTTTATATATTTTTATCGAATATATTTTTTATCTTTACAAAAATATGTTATTTGTACTTTTAATAATCATATTGTATGTGTATTTATTACATTTTAAAAATAATTGCTTTTTTATTTAAATCTATGTTTATCTCTTATTGATTATCAAATAAATATTTTCAATAAATCACGAATATATATCACTTTATGTGACGATTATATCGATACTTGAATCACTAGCTCAATAAATTATATTAAAATGTGCGCCTTGAGAAATGTACAGTTTAAAAGCATACTTTGCAAAAATTACACTTTCTCGTTTTTGCGAAACGGGCACTCCAAACTTCGTGAAAGGTACTTCCGGAATTTGCTCAAAGAACATTTGCCGGATCCGAGGCGTGCCATTGGGCCAAGGCCTAGTGACCCACTTGAAGCCTGACTAAACGTTCTGTCTTGAAGAAGCGCTACGTATTACATGGTGCCTCTATAACCAAACTGCTTTCTTATCGACGTCGAATTCTTCTTGGATCATTGACTTTTAATCGATATATAATCACTATCGTGCTTAAAAAGTAATCGCGATCATTTATTACTTTCTTTTTAACTTTATTATCAAAACATTTATTACACACGTTCTTTATAAACTTTAGATTCTTTCTCGTTAAACAGTCTATTAATTAGGAAAAAAAAACATTATAAAAATATATATAACACACAATCAACAATTCATAAATTATATTTATTTGCAAATCTAAAAGAGCCGACAATTGAAACTGCTTTTGTTCTCAATTAGAGGCAGCCAGATAGGAATTAATAAAACTTTGTGGAAAAAATTATGCAGGCTGCGTGTGGCAGAGGGCATAAATTGCCATAGTGCATAAACTACATTAATAATTACAACGGGTTGGATTATTAATATTGTTTCGTTCTCTTCCGACGCGAAGTTCGTTATCATGAATGTTCTTTTTTCTCTTACTCTGAATTCGTTATACAATTGTATTGCACTATGATAAACGAAACCCCGGAAATGGAGATTTCGTAATATGGAAAATTTTCTTTGAATAGAAACTTCACCGTTTCGGTCCGACAAATAGGAATAAGCTTTTTTTCAGAACCATCGATAATCATATGTCGCGTGTACATCATTTATGTGATAGCGAGAAGTGAAAAAGTCGAACGAAAAAAACGACTCTCATTAACTCTCAAAAACTCTCACTACGATTCGTGATTAATTAGATTCGATATCACACTAGCTATTTCAAAATAATATTTCAGCTGAATATAGATTTATTTATTATACATATTTTATATTTTAGTAAAACGAAAAGTAATATTTTACTACACAATTTAATACTTGATAAAATAACGTACTTATGAATAATGTATAGAAAACATCGATAAAATAAATTGCTTCTATCCTATATAAAATATTCGAATAATTAATATTTTTGCAAGATCTTGTCGTGTAGGAATTTGTCATTTTATATGTAAAGCTAAGCATCTGTAATAAAAAACAAAAAATGAAAACGATGACTTTTGACGGCACAAATCGCGCGTATACTTTCACTGTTTCTCGCTTTTGAGGGGTGCCTGATGTAATCGAGTCACGATACAATCCTCGAGAGTTATACAGGATCTTAATAATGATGATATTCACTTTTCTTCGGTTAACCGGGTTCCTCGGTCGCATCGGAAGACATAACAATGTCTTCGTATACTAGCTAACTGTACATACGGTCGTACTTTCCCAAGGCTGGCCTTCACCTTGACTGCTCCAGCAACTTCTATATTGTTACTCTATTATTTTTGGGATATCGTAAGAACGGATACCGGTTATAGATGGAACGAGGAGAAAATCGATACGGTCGACATTTAGAAAGTAATACTAAAATCTCTCTTCTTACGAATACTAGCAATTTTCGATAATAAAATGAACATTTAGTGATTCTTTAAGCGTACATAATGATCTGTTGATCATCAATCAAGGCAAAATTGATTTGATAGAAGAAAGTAGTCATTTTACTCTCTATATATTTTTATTAGAGTATATTATAGAGTAGTCATTATTTATTATCTATTTTTCTCATCATGATACGAAAGAAATCAAGGCAAATATTTTTATTAGATAAAATCGAGTAATATTTTTACGAAATAGCGTTTGAAATATCTGTAATAAAATAGGTAACAACTAACAAAATTTTTTTCTATAATTATAAGTGTAATAAATAGATAATACATAATGTTCAATCAGCATAAACAATGGACATAACAACTAGAAAGTATGCGAATAGATGACATTTACATAAAACACGTTGACCTAATTCCCTAAATCCGTATTTTATGAATCTTGATAGATTATTTGCAAAAGCACTGTTCATTTTTTGGAGAAACTCAAATTATTTTTGGTTAAATTATTGCTGTTCCAAAATTTGCAAAATAATACAATCCCTTATTTTTGTATCATATGTACTTTTTCGAGTCTATGTAAATAATCGGTTGCATGTACAATATATAGCAAATAAACAGCTATTAATTATAGATAAATTAAAAATAACAATATATTCTAACATTTTAGAATAAATAATATTTTGTGCACATGATAGGCTCCTTGAAAATATTCAAAATATCTTTTTGATGTACGGTATAAAATAGATAAAAATTGTCAATAGAAAAAATAGGTGTTTTATTTAAATGTGAGATTCTGAAGAGTTCTAGAGGATTTATATACTTACTTTCTTATTCATCCCGGTATTAGATATTACTATAAAAGCCACTTTTCCGATAATCGCGTGGAGAAAGCTTTCGTGCATCTTTAATATAACGATATTATGCGTTATGTGACATGACAGGTTTTGTGGCACATAAAATGTGCATGTCATGACGTCTTTCATAAAAGCCTCGACCGAGACATCTTTCTCTCTCTCTCTCTCTCTCTCTCTCTCTCTCTTTCTTTACTTTTATAAGAACGATCGATAATATGCAGTTATATTTGTAGAAGCGAAACGGCTTCACAGTCCCTTTCTCTTAGATCACTTTCAATCGCAATCGTTCAATGATTGAAATTGCGTACTTTCGTCGACGCCCTGCTCTATTTTTTCCACTCTACATTCTGCGACAAGTGCACCTGATCTTCTTGCACTTTCTATCCTGCATCAATGAACGGATCAATGGCAATACTTTTCTTTACATAGTAATTTTCGTTCTCCCACATACATGTATTGTTACGCGCGCAACCTGTCGCGTAAGAAACATTTTGTTACGTGAACCTATTTTGAAACACATTTAATCATATGAAGCTCTCTAGAGAATTACAAGTCGCAATATTTAATTTCTTTTAATATTATTAGAAAAATAGATATTAAAAAAATAGAATTATCAACTTTCCAACACGTGATTCATGTATAGAATAATATAATATTTAAAATTTAAATAATACATAATATTATATATATATATATATATATATATATATATATATTATATTTTGTATTATTTAAATTTTAAATATTATATTATTCTATAAATATTATATTATTCTATTAATTTGTATTTCACTTTTCACTTATATATATATATATATATATATATATATATATATATATATATATATATATAAGTGGAAAGTGAAATACAAATTAAATCTAGCAACGTTTCGCTAGTTTTTCGGTATTGACCTAACATATTTTATCATTAATAATAAATTATACTGCGTAAAGTTCTCTCTCAATTTATAATATGTTATTATTTATTTCACTGAATAAAATAGTAAATCGCGAAATGAACAGTTTATGATATTATCAAACTTCTTATGTAATATATACAAAGAAAGTATCAAACACTGTTAATTATAGAAACGCCACGAGTAATTATAGATTTGTCATTATTTACATTGTATATACACAGGTTAGCTATATATATAATATGTACACCGACTAAGTTTGAGATTTGTTTCATAATTCTTGGATAAATAATTTACAATGTCACGCACATTTAATTAGATATATTTTCATGCGTTTTCGAAACATACAAGGCTACATTTTACAGATGCTTATTTTATACATATTATTATAAAAAATACTATATAAGAAAATTAAATTATTATATAATATTATTATTTACAAATATTTTGATCGATCGAAAGATTGCAAGGAAAAATGTTATTTGTAAATAATAATATACATATAAACAATTTAGTTTGTCACTCTTTTAAAAACATCTTGATTGATTTTGATTAGAGCTATATATTTTGTTGTCGGAAAAACAATAAAAAAGAATTTCCGCCTAAGTTAAAATTTTCAATCCCTTCGTGTGCTGATTCTGGCGCATCGTGATGATGCATCGAGTGCAACGCACTATAGTATCGACCCACGAGAAGTCCGGCTACTTCTCACGATGCGTAACCATCGTAGTCACGCTCAGATCATCGCAAACAGTAGCGTGAAATTACGGAAAATTATTTTTGCGCGACTCACGTATGTAAGTATGACACGAGTTTTCCGCGGGGCATGTAATGCTCGCTTAATACGCCGCGCACGAAGACTCATATTTACAAGTACGTTTTGTCGCAGAGCGAGAAACTTCTTTACTAGAAAGAAACGAGGCTATTAGTACAGTAAGAAAGAAATACGCCAATTAATTGATCGAGCGTGAATAGTGCAGTCAGGTCTAGAAGATACAGACGTCGGAGTCAATAGCACAGAATAAAATTATGCGATTCATACAAGGCGCAACGTAAAAAAATAAGAGAAAGGCCCAGCAACCTACAATAGCCCAGTAGAAACGTTAACGGTTTTTACGATCGGTTTCCAAATATGAATCTGTTGCAGATCGGTGACTTTTAATATCTATCTAACGTTAGATAGAACGTTAAAAGATAAAATTAAGAAAGGATTAAATATTTTATGCAAAAACTTGTACTATGAGTAAAAAATAATATTTTAGAAAAATACACAACAATATAGATATTATATTAAAAGGAATTATATATTAAATACTAATCACAAGTCTCTGATACTGATAATATGTCATAAAATCATTCAATTAACAACGTAATCATTTAAAAATAATTACTTTTAAATAAAATAATATCTGAATGAGCAAAAAATACAATCTGACGATTTTCCTTTTTAAGAAATATATAAAAAAATTATTACTATCTCATATTCTAATATTTGTGCAAATACAATTGATATCAATATTTAAACTATACATGTTTAAATGTGTTATTAAAACATGATTATGCATGAGGAAATTTGAAAACCGATATTTCGAATAATAAAGATAATATTTTATAAAACTCTACATTTATAAATATCGAGCGATTGAGATATTTAATGTGGTTGTTGTTTTATGACACAGAAATTCTAATATTTGTGTCACAAAGTCAATTGTATAAATAAATAAATATAAACTACTCACATATGCGTTTATTTAATAAATCAGTATATTTTTAAAGTAAATTGACGATATGCTGATGTTCAATCGTTTGATTAATACAAATAGTATTCTCCAAAAATGTAATTAAATTGAAGCAATGTATATAGATAGCAATAAGAGCGATAAAATAACTGGATGTAATTTAAATGCTCTTGCACACATCCATATCAATTATATGCATTCGATGCATCTAACGTATTGAAAGTAAACTGTGGTTTTATAGTAAATTTTATAATAACGATTTAATTAAAAATTTAATTTAAAATCCACACACAATTATCAAAATTATAACATGAAAAATCATAAAGAATCTGTAATCTAAGCAGGAAGAAAAGAGAAAAATGTGTGTTGTTAGAGAAAATTATTTCGAACTTTCTTAAAACAGCGAAAACTCTTGCAGATGCAATTTAAATCTTTTAAAATTATATTTTAATTCTATGTTTCACATAAAAATACGAAAGTAACATATTCTTTTTTACAAAATAAATGAACTATCAACTATGTCATTCTTCAAACGTAAGACAAATTACTTACCGACGACAACGAAAAGAAATAATGTGCTGGCGATCTTCATTTTCGTCAATCCAGTTTTGATTATTACAGAAAGAAGGATTCTAAAGATTTCTAAAGATAAATATGATCTTGAAATTTGCAGCTTCTTTCAGAAATAACAGATAAACCAGCGAATAACGCGATAAACCTCGTGGAGAGAACTTGTTTGCAAGCTAATCGAGTTTGTCCTTACTGCAAATGATCGACGATGAAAAACGTGCAGCAGGTTACTCGATCCCGCGGATACTAATAGCGCATGGATATGCTCGACGAAGGCAAGCACTTTCAAACTTCATCTGGCTTCCAGGGCCGTCTGAATCCAGGCCTTACGCATTTGATTTCCCATATAAAATACAATGTTCTAGAAGACTGAAACTTGTATAATTCTAAATTTGCATTTTTTAATAATCTATGACCTTTCATAATTTATAATAATAAAATATGTAAACAATTATTATAATCTTCAACCTTCGAGTCTACTTCTACTTATTTTTATCTCTTTTGATTATTTATTTTTTTCATATTTTAGATTATTATTTATATTTGATTATTATTATTTATATTTTGAAATAAAATATGTTAATATACATATGTTAATTATTGTTGTAAATTTAGTATTTGCAGATACAATCTTCTTATAATTTATTCTATAAATATTTTCTTAATTTACTGTTTTATACGCTATATTCAAACAAGTTATCAGAAAATTTTACAAGAATTTATTTAATGATATCTTTATTATAAAATTACAAGTTTAATCAATATGTAAATATTAAAAAAAAAGCATTAATTTAAATTTAAGATATTAATTTTTAATTGAGTGCTATAGAATCTTAAATCATACATTACGAAATAAGGGTCAAAACATATTATGCTGAGATTTTAAAAATTGAAGAAGATTCGTTGCAAAAGCAAGCCGACACTGTATACCCCACCAAAGCTTCACCAAGAACGGCCCGTTCACGAAACAAGTCCAGTGCACGCGCGCCACAGCAGCAAGTTAATCCTGGCGAGGTGCCGGTGACCCACTCGGAAACGATAACGGGACTGACATGCGTTCATTCAAAGACAACCAAATCGATCACACTGACTGGATACTTGTTCGGAAAATGGAAAACGCGAAACTTTATTATATTTATTTGCAAAACTCATTGCATTTTACCCGTTGGTTAACACATAATACACATACATACACATACATTATAATTTAAAAATTTATATTAATTTATAAATAATAAAAATCATTGCATGAGCATTAAAGAAGAATATCAAAATAGATATGTGTGTGAAAAATATAAAAAAGATACAATTTATTGTGAATTAAAACAGATTGGAGCAAATAATAATAGATAAATAATAATAGAGTAGCGCGTATAATTAGAATAAATCGGATCTTGTTTCCACATTTCTGATTGTAAACCTGTAGTTAAAATCTATTCGATCTTGTATATAATAGGAATATTCGAATGATAGTCGTCAGGCGGTTGACGTTGATATGCTTTGTCCATAATATTTTTTATAGTGTTCTGATCTCTTGTAGTATTAAAAGGTAATAACTCGTAACACGGAAGTGAAAATATTAAATTTTTTGTAAAAATCACACCGTGTTTCTTTTAGTTTTCGCCTTAGCATTTGTTATCTTTATCACGAATTTGTTTTTCTATAACAATCGACTTATCGTTCATTTTTATATCTTCTAATAATTTTGTTGCTGTGTCTCTTTATTTAAGATTTAATTCATCTTTTCTTCAAAATCTTTTCTTCAAATCAACAATTCTGACAGTGTACTTGTATACTTGTTCCGACGTTTCATCTGCTATGTCCGATTTATTTAAGTCTTTAGTAAAAATTGGAATTTGTTCTTCTACAACGGTCGATTTATCATTCGTTTTTGCATCCTTTAATAATTCCGTCACTTTAGCGGTACATTTATTTAATTTTTTATTTTGTCTTCAAAATCTAGTAATAATTCAATCAGAGACTCTTTATTTATTTGTTCCGATAATTCAATTGATGTGTCCGTTTCTGTATTGGAGTGTTCTATACTCGCGTTATCGATAACATAATACGATTATAATCTTTTTCTATTTAGGTATTTGAAATACTTTTTTAAAAAATATTTCATAAATACGTCTTTGCTTGTCAAAAATCTTCCTGTGTTTTTCATAAATCTTGCAGCTTTCTTGATAATCCCTCATGATTTCTTCATGCTCTTTCATCAGTTTTTCAAGAGTCTCTATGGAGCAAAAATTCTGCTTCATCTGCTCGCCCTCTTGATCATTGTCCTTACTAATTTCAACATTAGGCTTTTCCATGTTTGTCATTTGCTGTTATATACATATACATATTACATTGTGTTAATATATTATAGAACTTTCATTGTGGTGTTATTAAGATAAAGTACGAGTTACATTCAGGAACTTAAGAAAGATATAATATTAGTAAAACAAAAAAATAATATATTTGCATCATTTTATATTCTATTAAATTATATATTATTTTTAAAGTAAAGTACAATAATTAAAAGAAAATGAACAATCAACAGGAAGTCAATGCTTTAAGAAAACACCTTATTAATTATAACTTAAAATATTGAGAATATAATTTTATGACAAAAAACTATTAATTTGCGCGCGCGCGTGTCATTTATTGAGCTTTATTAACAAATTCTTGTATATCAAATGAAAATCGCGAGATTGTTAAAATCCTTGCATAGAATAAGTATGTTATATCGATCTAAATTTCAATTTTTTAGGATGATTCAATTCTATATTAATCTAATAAATATCCTGTTGCTAATATCTCGGCATTATGTGACTCGAAATCTCAGAAATCCCGAAAGTGATATTTTATCGTCACATTAGGTTTTGTATGAAATTATCCACATTTTACTCACGTATTGAATGAAGACCTAAAATACGACTTATAGGAATGTTCGTGACAATACACGAGATATAGTTTGATAAAAACTCATATTTAACTCACGAAATTATAGCTCAGTTTAATAATATAGAACGTAGCTTTATAATAACCGACAAATAATAATAAAAAAGTAGAATCTCACCTTATTCTTTATTAGTTGCGTGCCAAATTCTTTTAATTGACCAATATTCTGGATAACAATCTATTTCAATCGTGATAAAAGTGATTTTCAGCCAACGAAATTCTAACATCGAGTTTCCTTTACACTTTTCGGCACACGAATGTGTTGAGCAAAGCATCGAAAATAAGCACGTGGTAAAAGAGAGTAGCCTAAAGAGAGAGACCACTCGGGAGCGCCCCGTTTGACTACGTGCGATTGACCACAGCCAATTATATCGACCTATGCCTAGAGTAACCAGCAACGATTGACCAATCAGAGAGACCTATTTTGAATTGGCCAATTGGCAACATGGTCAACAGGTGCCACGCTGTCATTTTACTGCATCGTACACTAGCGGTGCGTACATTCATTTTACGCTGCCTGGAACTACATGGCCATAACCACTTGTCGGTACCATGATAAAATAATCGGTCGATTCACGTCCGTGCTACCATAATTTATAGACCAGAAACCGTTTCACATATAGACGTAATTAATATACTGCGTTAGCGCGATTTATCTTTTCCATTCAGGCATATATTATAAACATCAAGCTAGTATAAACATCATGCTAGTAATTAAATAAATTTATGTAATACACATGTTATACACATGTGTAGAATGTTATTTTCGGGATAGAAAATATATAGAAAAAAGATAAATTATATAAAATTCAGTAAATTGAATTTTATTTGTTAAAAGACGGTCCTAGAAAAAAGACAATTATAGACCACTTCCAGGAGATATCACACGTGAACACTACATTTGATACGCAACATATATAACTCTTTTAAAAATAAATACAATATTGAATATGGAAACTAATTTTTTTATATTTCTTAATAGTTTATCTTATGGAACATAATTTTAGAGTTAACGGTTCTTGCTGAAAACCAAAAAATTAATCATAAACAATCCAACATTTCTCAATCGAATAATTTTCGATTAGATACAATTTTTTTACTTATCTAACAATAAGGAAAAATTATTCGAATTATGTCACGCTTGATGTCATTTTAAATGCAAAAATTTCATTAATCAATTTTAATTATTTTCAAAAACATCAAATAAAATATAAAAATTTTACTTTTTATTTTATGGATATTTAAAGTTGTAAATTATTAAAAGTAACGAAAAAATTCCTGATATCATTGAAAGCGAGAGCGAGAACGAATGAGAGCAATTTTGGATAATTAATATATTTGCTTATATTTGTACCTATCTCGCTAACGTCAAGTTGATTTTTATCTTTTTGTTAAAATGTACAAGCGTCATCAGATTTTTTTATATAAACAGCAACTTCGAATCATTGACAGTCGTCAAGCGATTGACATTGGTATGCTCTGTCCATAATATTTTTTGGCCTGATCTTGTGTAGTAATAGAAAGTAGTGACTCATGATACGGAAATGGAAATATTAAATTTTTTTAAAAAATTGTATCGTCTCTCTTAGTCATCTGCCATTTTGTTTTTATCTCAAATTTCCTGATTTATTCTTATTATCTGCTATTTTGTTTTTTGTTTTTTTTTCAAATTTATTCTTCTACAACGAAGTCGATTTCACAAATCATTCGTTTTCAGAACTTCTAATAATTTTGTTATTTTAATGGTAGTTTTATTTAACTTTGTTTCATTTAATTTAGTTATATATATTTTATTTCGTCAAAATCTGTCAACAATTTTATCAAAGAATCTTTATTGCAGTCTTTATCTATTTATTTCAATGATTCCGTTGCTTTATATGATTCTTCGACGATATTTGTTGGTCATGGCAAATATGATCATAATCTTCCTCTTCCATTGTTGTCGTTTGCGATGTTATTGATGAAAATGTAATCTTTGCCAGAATTTTTAACAACTTCAGAAACTTTTAAAGTATTTTCCAAGTGCAATCCTACGTTATTTTAAATAATCTCTTGTTTCAGCTCCTCAATTATGTATTGTTGTTTCTCAAGATTAAATTTCTGTTTCTCGCCTTCCAACTTCACACAAATTATTGTTTATCATTTCAATTCCCTGCATAGTGAAATTTGTCGCGATCTCAAACTTTTCATGTGACATATTGTATTTGCGATGCATTATAAATTGAAGGTATGCATTTTGTTTCATCGCTCTTTTCATCATCAATCTTATTCGACATATGAGTTATTTCGACGCCAGACGTTTTTGCGTTCATTGTTACTTGGTGTGCTTTTGTATTACTTCTATATTTTTCAATTCCTTTTTATTTTGCTCCAATTTTTCTCGAACATATTTAATTTCTTTAACGTTCTTCTCAAACAATGTAGTAAAATTTTCAGGTTGCTGGATGGAAACAGGCCTACACATATAATCTACCTCCCCTTGATTCATGGATCATTTCGACACCTTGCTTTTGCGTCCGTTGTCATTTGCTTGCGTTGCTTCTATATTTCTTAATTCCTTTTTATTTTGTGTTCCAATTTTTCTCGAATATATTTAAGTTTTTTCACAGACAACGTAGCCAAATTTTCAAATTGCGGGATATAAACAGGTATACGTATATAATCGGTTTTACCTAGCTCAGTGAGAGAGATTGTCTCTATTTTTTAAAACAGCCAAAACTCTTGCAGCTGCAATTTAAATATAAAATCTTTTAAAATTTCAATTCTATGTTTCATAAAATTACAAGAATTAAGTAATACATTCTTTTTTATAAAACAAATGAACTGTGCTATGTCAGCTATGTCACTCTTCGAATGAAAGAAAACTTACCGATAACAACGAAGAGAAATAATGTGCTGGTGATCTTCATTTTCTTCAATCTAGTTTCAATTATTATAGAGAGAAGGATCCTAAAAGATGAAGATAATCTTGAAATTTGCAGCTTTTCTCAGAAATGACGGATGAACCTCGTGAAGAGAATTTGTTTGCAAGCTAATCGAGTTTGTTCTTGCTGCAAATGATCGACGATGAAAAATGTGCAACGGGTTACTCGATCCTGCGGATACTAATAGCGCATAAATATGCTTGACGAAAGCAAGCACTTTTAAAACAACACCGACACTGTATATCCTACCAGAGGTTCACCAAAAACGGCCCCGTTCACGTCAACCCGAACAAGTCCAGTGTACGGACGCGGCACAGCAGCAAGTTAATCTTGGCGAGGTGCCGACTCATCCGGAAATGATAACAGGACTGACATGCATTCATTCAAAAAGACAACCAAGTCGATCACATTGACTGGATACTTGTTCGAAAAGTCGAAAACGCGAAACTTTATTATATTTATTTATTCCAAAAATCATTGCAGTTTACCTCATTATTTAACGCATACACATAAATACACACATATATATACACTACAAGAGAAATTTTTTTATCATAATTTAAAAATTTATAATAATTTATAATTAATAAAAATCATTGCATTCACATTAAAGAAGAATATCAAAATATACATGTGTGAGAAATGTAGAGAGAAAAATATTATTATATACATATGAAATCAAGAGAAAAAAGAATATTAAAGAAAATAAGAATATAAAAAAGATATAATTTATTTCGAATATTAAAACAGATTACAAATAATAGATAAGAGAAGCATGTATAATTAGAATAAATCGAATCTTGTTTCTATATTTCTGGATGTAAATCTGTAGTTAAAAACTATTCGATCTTGTATATAACAATATGATAATATAACACTTTCTATTGCACTGATTTGCGGCTGATATAGCATCGTAAATTCACAGAGAGGGAAGCTCGATAGGAAGATTGAATATATTATTTACATTTGGTATTTCGTGCAAATTATACACCGATAGATGCATTAAAAGAGCACACATTTCATTGAACACAGTATATAATTTCATTCAGTTGATTTGATTCTACAAGTTTATAAAGTAATACATTTGCACCACGCAAAGGTCAAGAATAAGAGAAGAGTCAAGTTTTACTTTTTTCACAACATTTAAAACATTAAACTGCATTTCTTAAAGAAAGAATAATTTAATTAATCTGATTGTTATTCTAATTAAATCGTATATGACAGTATGAACAACCAATACGAAGATCGTTGAAGAAAAAATTTGAATTTTCTGTTTGCTGAAGAAAACTTTATTTACAAATCTTTATTTTTTTCAATCATCCACAATAGAAATATATCATTTAAGAATTAAATATACATATATCATGTAATTTTGTTCATACATAAAATGTACTATTTAATACTATTTTACACATTCATAAAACTATTTTATGTATAAACACTACTTTACACATTAATATATTATATTTAAAAATGTAATTGAAAAACTTTACACATTCTTTATATAATTTAAAATTGTTTTATTTAATTCAGTCTTTAGTTTATGTAAGTTTATGAGAAAAGTTATTTTATTTATCGTTATCCAAATAAGATTCTTATCATTCTACGTATTATATAACTACGAATAAGAGATGTAAAGATCTCTCGATTATTTGGACGTAATTAATTAATTGTCGTTCAAAAAGAAATATCAGTTAAAAAAGAAAATTACAATTTAAAATTTATCTGAAAACTATTGACATGAAGAATGAATTGATATGCAGGAATAAATATTGAACAAAATTTTTAAGAAAAAGTTTCCGAAAGATTTCAATAATAATTTTTTATCATAAATTGATTATTTTAATTATATGTATAAAATATAAAATATTAAAAATATAACCTATAATATTTCATATTTTATATTTGTATAAGAAAATCGGTTGATCAGTTCTTTGTTATAAAGATGTAGGTAATATAATATAATGATATATTATCTTTATTATTATGTAAATGTACTTATATACATTTACTTTACATTAACTGTTTCATTATCAATCGATATTCTTATAAAAATGTCATCAAAAATTAAATATTTTAATTCAAAATATCGC
Organism: Camponotus vicinus; assembly: GCF_025532165.1. Lineage (NCBI taxonomy): Eukaryota > Metazoa > Arthropoda > Insecta > Hymenoptera > Formicidae > Camponotus > Camponotus vicinus. The sequence goes on along the minus strand of NW_028141967.1, from coordinate 15,992,138 downwards.
GTGAAAATAATCAATCAATTATCGTAAATGAATAAATATCTTGAGAGAAATATTTATTAAATAAATATTATTTAATATCTATTTCTATTTTTTAATGACATATTTTTTACATGCATAATAAAATGATCAGATTATGAAAAGAAAATTATATGATTTAATTTATGAATCTTGAAATTTCGCAAACTATACATAATATTGCTTAAAAGATATTGTTAATCGACAATATCCTTTGTGTCAAACATAATTTATTTCATTACTTTCATATCTTTCCACATTCTTGGAGTAACCAAGATAGTTTAGATCATTATGTAAAATAGTATATTACATCCTAGAATCACTTTTTACTTCTTTCTTTCTTTTTTCCTTTCTGAAATAATAAAAACATGATTTGCAAAATGAATAAAATGATAATAATTTGAGTTATTCAAAATGCTGCGTAAGATCAGAGATTTAAAATTTCAACGATATAAAGCAATCACAATTTGATTTGATTTGCCTAATGCGTAATTCAAGTTATTTTTAATATCTTATTTAAATATATTAATCTATGTATTTAATACGATATTAATTTAATGTTAGTTTTAACTTGTGATTGCTACCTTTAATGTTGATTTGTGAAGTTTTTCTTCCATGTGTAATTACCCTTTAATTTCCAAGATATTTAACGAAATCATTCTCTCCTATGACATCATTTATCATATTATCTAAGTGATCTTTACTGACAGTCGCAGAATAATAAAAATAATAATAATAATAAGAATAAGACTAATATTCATAGAAACATACTTTCTATATACATATTCCACTAATTCTTCCGAAAATCAATTTTTTTATCAAAATTGTCAATTATGTACAACATTAGATATATCTTCTACCATCAAAATTCCATTAGTCACTTCGTCAATGTTTTCCAAAATTACATCTTTTGCATAAAAAAATGCTTCGTTACTGGTTGTACCTGAATCTGTATGTTCAGTTTCTTTGTTTTCGTTTTCTTCTACAACTTTATAATTCTCGTTCAATTATTACCGTGTTCTTCATTTTTGTTATTTTCAATAGCTTGACACTCGCTTATTTACATGATCATTCGCTTTATGGCTATGGTATTTTAATTTTAGAATGTCCTTACCTATAAATCAGTAGATATATTTTGTATGATTACATATATGTGTATTTGACTCGCTAACGCCAAGCTGATTTTTATCCCTTTATTGAAATGTACAAGCGTCATTAGGCTTTTTATACAAATAGGAATATTCGAACGAATAATAATCATCAGACGGTTGACGTTGTATGCCCTGTCCTGTAAAAAATAATATTTTTTATAATGCTCTGATCTTTTGTAATATTAAAACGCGTAATGATTCGTAATACGGAAGTGAAAATATTAAATTACTGTAAAAATCGTATTGCCTGTTTTAGTTTCTGCTTTAGCATTTATTATATTTACCTCGAATTTCTTTTTCTATAACAATCCATTATCATTCAATTTTCATATCTTTCAATAACTTCGTTGCTCTGATCTCTTTATTTAATATTTTATTCACCTTTTCTTCAGAATCTATCAACAATTCTATCAAAGCGTCTTTATCTACTTGTTCCGATGATTCATCTGCTTTGTCCGATTTATTTAAGTCTTCAGTAAAAGTTGGAACTTGCTCTTCTACAAAAGTCGATTTATCATTCGTTTTTGGATCTTTTAATAATTCCGTCACTTTAACAGTACATTTATTTAATTCTTTCATTTTGTCTTCATAATTTTGAAATAATTCATTCAGAGAGTTACTTATTTGTTTCAGTAATTCCATTGCGTTGTTCGTTTCTGTATTGGGGGATATTTGTTGGTTTTCTTCCTCAAGGATGCTCTTCTGCAGTGTCGAGAGATTGAATGATTCCATTCCAGACGTCTTATTATTCTTATTCTTTAGTTGTAAATTCGTTTTTTCTTTTTCATATGAATTGCATAAATTCTGAAGCTTGGTCACTTTCGTGGCCAATTTCATTAGTTCTATCTCTGTTTTATGTTTTTCGGTGATCAATGTCATCAGCGCGATTTGATTTTCTTCAATACGTTGCAGCCACCATTCAATCTCTGTATATAATTTCATTATCCTATTCAACAACATCATGTGTATGTCAGACTCGTCTTCCTCGTGTTTAATCTTTTGCTTTTTATCGATGCTTTTATCTTCATCTTGTTGACATTTAACGCGTATGTCCTCGTTGCAACACAACTTTTCAATCATCTCCGTGTATTGTTGGTCCGCGAAAACAAATTTCGGCATCTCACCTTCCAATTCCAAAAATTTGTTCATTATACTCTGTCCAATGGAATCTGTACGCGTGATCTCTAACTCTTTATCTGATATATTGTGTTTATTATGAAGTATTTTACGAAGTATTTTATGAATACGAAGTTTCTTTTCATAATTCTTCGTGATTTTTTCATGAATCTTCATGATTTCTTTATGATTCTTCAAGATTTCTACATGATTCTTCATAATTTCCTTATCATTCATGAAGCGAAGATATGCATTTTGGTTAACGGGCTCGCTCTCTTTATCATTGTCCTTATCCATCTTAATCATTTTGTTAGGCGATTCCATGTTTGTAATCTCATTTGCTGTTACGTTGTTTCTACAAATTCAAATTGAATATAATGCTTACTTTAATTATACATAAAAAATTTTTCTATTACATTTGAATAAAATATATATGTATATATATGAAAAAATTGAATATATATAATTAACAAAATATATCAATGATATATTTAATGTATTAAAAATATAATATATTTAATACATTATAAAAAATACATTAAAGAATTCTCATGTTATTATGATAAAGTACGAGTCAAGAATTTAAGGAAAATAATACTAGTAAAACAAAAAAAATAATATATATGCCTTATTTTATAAAAATTATTCTATTAAATTATATATTATTTTTAAAGTAAAGTACAATAATTAACAGAAAATGAATAATCAACAAAAAGTCAATGCTTTAAGAAAACCTTATTAATTATAGCTTAAAATATTGAGAATATAATTATATGACAAAAAACTATTAATTTGCGTGGATGCATCCGTTATCGATTGAGATTTATTAAAAATTATTGTGAATCTAATGAAAATCGCGAATATTAAAATCGAGGATATTAAAATTCCTGCATAGAATAAGCATATTATATCTATTTAAATTTCAATTATTTTGCGACGAATCGATTCTATATTAATCCACTGAACATCCTGTTGCTAGTATCTAGGCATTATATGACTCGAGTTCTCAGAAATTCCGTCAGAAAATGATATTTTATCACTATATAAGATTTTGTATGAAATTATATACATTTTATCGCATGTCTTAAAGAGTTAAAATGCGACTTACAGGAATGTTCGTAACAATACGAGATATAATTTGGTAAAAACTCTACTCACAAAATTGAAACTCAGTTTAATAATATAAAATGTATCTTTATAATAACTGACAAATAATAATAAACAAATAGAATCTCACCTTATTCTTTATTTGTTGCGTGCCAAATTCTTTTGAGGTTGACCAATATTCTGGATAACAACTTATTTCAATCGTAATAGAAATATCTTCAATCAACGAAATTCTTTATACTTTTCGGCACACGTGTTGAGCAAAACATCGAAAATAAACACGTGATAATAACAACACCAGCGCGACCTGATTATCGAAATTATTATTATGGAGAACCGCCAGTTTTAAATTCAATTTTATATTCTATTAAAGTTAAAATTTGTGATAAATTTTAGATTAATTTAAATATATTAATGAGATAAAAAATATTCATATCAATCGCAATTAATAACGATTAGATAAATGACAATCGACTCTCAAAAATGGCATTCTATGTCGATACTCGAAAGTCTCGAAATATATTATTACCTCCTTTTCGGGATGATGATTGCTTACCTTATAGTGTTTACTTCGTGCATATTTAATAACTTTTAATATTTTTAATATTCAGAAATGAAGTAGAATATTTTCTGTTATACTTTATTTTCAATGATGGATGATAATGATAAAAAGCATGACATGGCGCAGCGATTAAATATTTGACAAGTTTAATTCTTAAAGAATATTTGTCATTATATTGCAATAAGTGATGGCGACGGTGGTGACAGTTTCTTCATTTTATCGTTCTTATTAAGTCGTTCTTTCATTTATTCGACACAGTAGTCATTTCGATAGCTTCGTTTAATGTACGCTTATGCTCTCTATTTTAGTTGCTTTCAATATTTAAAATTCTAAATAAATTAAAACTCGTTTCTTACATCATTTGCATTATTTTTTGTTTTTAAAATATCCACGGCTAAGTCACAATAGAGCACATTTTTTGCTCTAATCTTATAAAATATTAGAAAGTATTGGCTCGTGATACGGAAATGGAAATATTAAATTTTTTTTTTAAATTATATTTTTTTTCTCTTAATTTCTACCTTATCATGTGCTATTTTGTTTTTATCTCAAATTTATTCTTCTACAATACCCAATCAATATTAAATCATTCGTTTTCAGATCTTCTAATAATTTTGTTATTTTACCGAAGACAACGAAAATAAATAACGTGCTGGCAATCTTCATTTCCGTCAATCCAATTTTGATTATTATAGAGAGAAAAATCCTAAAAGATGAAGATGATCTTGAAATTTGCAGGGACATTAATAGCGCATGGATATGTTCGACCAAGGCAAGCACTTTGAAACTTCATCTAGCTCCCAACGCCTGAATCCAGGCCTTACGCATTTGATCTCCTATATAAAATGTTCTAAAATACTGAAATTTGTACATTTCTTAAATATGCATTTTTGTACTAATTTATGATCTTTTATAATTTATAATAATAAAACAATTATTATAATCGTTCTTTAATCACCTCTTCTTAAACATTAAAAGAGATTCGTTGCAAAAACAAGTCGACACTGGGATATACAGATCCCATCAGAGTTTTTCCAAAAAAGGCCCATTCACGATCCAGTGTACGCGCGACACAGCAGCAAGTTAATCCTGGCGAGGTGCCGAAGGTCCATTCGGGAAGAATATCAGGACTGACATCCGTTCATTCAAAAAGACAACCAAATCGATCACACTGACTGGATACTTATTCGAAAAGTCAAAAACACGAAACTTAATTATATTGTATTTATTGCCACAAATCATAGCATTTTGTTTAACATACATATAATTCACAGACACACACAAATAATACAAATACATATATACATTAGACGAGAAATTTTTTTATCATAATTTAAAAATATATATTAATTTATAAATAATAAAAATTATGGCGTGCGCATTAAAGAAGTAAACAGATTCGAACACAAATAATAGATAAGAGTAGCGTGTATTATTAGAATAAATCGGATCTTGTTTACATTTTTGGTTAAATCTGTAGTTAAAAACTATTCGATCCTATATAACTGTATGATGATATAACTGTATATAACTGTATGATAATATAACACTTTCAATTAACAATTGCATTGATTTTTGGGAAATAACATCGTAAATTCGCAGAGAGGGAAGCTCGATAAGAAAAATGAACATATTATTTGCATTTGATATTTCGGGCAAATTATACATCGATGGATACATTAAAGAGTACATTTAATTAAACACAGCATATACTTTTATTCAGTTGATTTGATTCTACAAATTAATAAAATAATACATTTGCATCACGCAAATGTGAAGAGTGAGAGAGGAATCAAATTTTATTTCTTTTTATGAAACATTGAACTGCATTTCTTAAAGAAAAATTAATTTGATTAATCTGATTGCCATCATAATTAAATCGTGATAATATGAGCAACCAATAGGAAAATCGTTGAAAAAAAATTTGAATTTTTTATTTGCTGAAAAAAATTTTACAAATCTTTATTTTTCTTCAATCATTCACAATAGAAACATATCTTAATAATAATATATACATATATCATGCATTTTCTTTCATACATAAAACTATTTTATTTATTTTATACATAAAATTATTTTACACATTAATGTACTATATTTAAAAAAGTAACTAAAAACTTTTCGCATTCTTCATATAATTTAAGTTTTCGCATTCTCATATAATTTAAAATCTTCAAATTTTGTAATGCGTCATATAATTCACCATTAAGATAATTTAATTTTAATTTCTATTTTTTATGTTCTTGTTTTGTTTTATTCAATCTTGATTTATCAAAAATTTATGAATCTTTATTTAATGAAAATCTTACAATATATTGTCATCTAAATAAGATTCTTATTATTCTGCATCTTAAATAACTACGAAAGTAACAGATATAGAGATCTTTCGATTATTTGGATATAATTAATTATAGTCATTAAAAGAAAAAGAATATTAGTTGTGAAAACAAGAGACAAAATTGCAATTTAAAATTACTCAGAAAACTATTGACATAAAGAATGAATTGATATGCAGGAAAAAATATTGATCAACAAAAGTTTTTAGAAAAAGTTTTAGAAAGATTTCAATAATAACTCGTTTAACATAAATTGATTATCTTAGTATGTATATATAAAATATAAAATATTACGAAATATAATCTATAATGTTTCATATTTTATATTTGTATAAGATAATTGGTTGATAAGTTCTTTGTTATAAAGATGTAGCTAATATAATGTAGTGATATATGATCTTTATTATTTTGTAAATGTAGTTATATACATTTTCTTTACATAAACTGATCCATGATCAATCGATATTCTTATAAATATGTCATTAAAACTAAATATTTTGTATTTTAATTCAAAATATCGCGTGAAAATAATCAATCAATTATCGTAAATGAATAAATATCTTAAGAGAAATATCTATTAAATAAATATTATTTAATATCTATTTCTATTTTTTAATGACATATTTTTTACATGCATAATAAGAGGATCAGATTATAAAAAGAAAATTATATGATTTTATTTAGAAAGTTATATGATTATTATTTAATCCTGAAATTTCGCAAAGTATATATAATATTGCTTAAAAGATATTATTGATCGACAAAATTTGTTTCTTCGTGTTAAACATAATTTATTTCATTACTTTACGCAATTCATTCTTCCACATTATTGGAGTAACCAAGATATCTCAGATCATTATGTAAAATATTGTATTACTAAAAATCATTTCCTATTTCTTCCTTCCTTTTTTTTCTTTTTAAAATAATAAAAACATGATTTACAAAATGAATAAAATAATAATAATTTGATTTATTCAAAATGCTACGTGAGATCAGAGACATCAATTTCAACGATATAAAGCCGTCACAATTTGATTTACCTAATGTGTAACTCAAATTATTAATTTTTATTATCTTATTTAAATATATTAATCTATGTATTTAATACGATATAAATTTAATGTTAGTTTTAACTTGTGATTGTTACTTTTAAAGTTGATTTATGAAGCTTTTCTTCCATGTATAATTACCTTTCAATGTCTATAATAATAGTTTCACTAAGATCTCTTTAACGAAATATCATTCGTGCTATCTAATGATTTTTACTCACAATAGCAGAATAATAAGAATAATAATAATAATAGGAATAATAGCCGTGAAAACATGTTTTCTTCATACATAGTCCACCAATTCTTCCGAACATCAATTTGCTTATCAATTTTATGTGCGACGTTAGATATATCTTCTACCATCAAGGTTCCATTAGTCATTTTACCATTGTTTTCCAAAATTACATCTTTTCCATAAAGTAATGTTTCGTTACTAGTTGTGCCTGGATCCGTATTTTCAACTTCTTTGATTTCGTTTTCATCTGTAACCTGTATAACTTGATCTTCTTCAACGGATTCGTTCAAGGTATACCTGTGTTCTTTATTTTTATTATTTACAGTAGTTTGACAATTGTTATTTACATCATCATTCATTCCATAATATTTTAATTTTAGAATGTCCTCAGCTAAGTTACAGTACGTACATTTTATACGATTACATATATGTGTATTTGCATCGCTAACGCCAAGCTGATTTTTGTCTCTTTGTTGAGATGTGCAAGCATCAATAAACTTCTTATAAGCATAATCCAACGAATGATAGTCGTCAGACGGTTGGTATGCTTTGTCCGTAATATTTTTTATAATTTTCTGATCTTTTGTAGTATTAGAACGTAATGACTCGTAACACGGAACTGGAAATATTATTTCTTTTGTAAAAATCGTATCGTCTCTTTCATTTTCTGTCTCAGCATCTGTTACTTTATCTTCACCTCGAATTTGTCTTCTTATAATAATCGATTCATCGTTCGTTTTCATATCTTCTAATAACTCCATTGCTTTGGTCTCATTATTTAACGTTTTATTTATCTTTTCTTCAAAATCTGTCAACAATTCTGTCAGAGAGTCCTTGTCTACTTGTTCCGGTGATTGCTCGAATTTTTCTGGAACATATTTAATTTTCTCATTGTTCTTCTCAGGAAATGTGTCAAAATCTTCAGATTGCGGGATATAAACAGGTACGCGTATACAATCAGCTTTATTTGGCTCAGTAATTATTTCGTTGTGAGACACTTTTACAGTCGTTGTCATTTGCTGTTGCGTTGCTCCTATATTTTTTAATTTGTTCTTATCTATCTTTTCTTCTTTTTCTTCATTTCTATTTTGTTCCAATTTTTTTTGAACATCTTTAACTTCCTTAACGTTCTTCTCGGACAATATGGCAAAATTTTCAGGTACCTGCATAAAAATAAGCTCGTGTATATAATCTTCTTCATTTGTATCATCGATCATCTCGACGCCAACTGCTTTTACGTTCGTTGTAATTGGCTGTTGAGTTACTTTTATATTTTTTAATTTCTTTTTATTTTTCTTTTCTATTTCCTCTTCATTTTTATTTTGTTTCAATTCTTTTCGAACATTTTTAATTTTCTTAACGTTCTTCTCGGACAATGTGGCAAAATTTTCAGGTTCCTGTATAAAAATAGGCCTGTGTATATAATCCTTTTCACTTGAATCATCGATCATCTCGGCGCCAGCTGCTTTTCCGTTCGTTGTCATTTGCTGTTGAGTTACTTCTATATTTTTTAATTTTTTTTTATTTTTATTTTTCATTTCCTCTTCATTTTTATTTTGTTTCAATTTTTTTCGAACATCTTTAATTTCCTTAATGTTCTTCTTGGACAATGTGGCAACATTTTCAGGTTCTTGTATAAAAATAGGATTGTGCATATAATTATCTACAATTGAATCATCGATCATCTCGGCGCCAGCTGCTTTTCCGTTCGTTGTCATTTGCTGTTGAGTTACTTCTATATTTTTTAATTTCTTTTTATTTTTCTTTTCTATTTCCTCTTCATTTTTATTTTGTTTCAATTCTTTTCGAACATTTTTAATTTTCTTAACGTTCTTCTCGGACAATGTGGCAAAATTTTCAGGTTCCTGTATAAAAATAGGATTGTGCATATAATTATCTACACTTGAATCATCGATCATCTCGGCGCCAGTTGCTTTTCCGTTCGTTGTCATTTGCTGTTGAGTTATTTCTATATTTCTTAATTTCTTTTTATTTTTCTTTTCTATTTCCTCTTCATTTTTATTTTGTTTCAATTTTTTTCGAACATCTTTAATTTTCTTAACGTTCTTCTCGGACAATGTGGCAAAACTTTCAGGTTCCTGTATAAAAATAGGCCTGTATATATAATCCTTTTCACTTGAATCATCGATCATCTCGGTGCCAGCTGCTTTTACGTTCGATGTCATTTGCCGTTGAGTTATTTCTATATTTCTTAATTTCTTTTTCTTTTTATTTTTTATTTCCTCTTTATTTTTATTTTGTTTCAATTTTTTTCGAACATCTTTAATTCTCTTAACGTTCTTCTCGGACAATGTGGCAAAACTTTCAGGTTCCTGTATAAAAATAGGCCTGTATATATAATCCTCTTCACTTGAATCATCGATCATCTCGGCGCTAGCTGCTTTTACGTTCGATGTCATTTGCTGTTGAGTTATTTCTATATTTTTTAATTTCTTTTTATTTTTCTTTTCTATTTCCTCTTCATTTTTGTTTCGTTTTAATTTTTTTTGAACATCCTTGACTTCCTTAGCGTTCTTCTCGAACAACGTACCAATATTTTTAGATTTCGGGATATTAACAGGTATATAATCAGCTTTACTCGACTCAGTGATTATCTCGTCGCAAGACGCTTTTACGTTCGTCGTCATTTGCTGTTGCATTGCTTCTATATTTTACATACAGAATGATATACGAGTTATTTGGGAAAAATGATTCGCAAATTTTAACTTAAAAAATAAATATCGCGATTGAAATGTATTGTAAAAAAAGTTTTATAACTTATGGAATTATTTTTACCTGCTCGATATGCCAATTGGAGATTGCCCAACTTTATCGAAACACTTCTTTTTCTTTTGTTCTTCTTTTACATGCTAATGAGAGTTCGCCCTCCGAGACATCCTATATAATAATATATATGTACATAACATATAAATATATACATATAAAATTTATATATTTTTTATTATACATTTTTTAAATATTTTTTAATATTAAAATTAGTAGGGACAATTATACATATAACATATAATTTTGCTGAAATTGCTATTGATATAAAAAATACCATTGAATTTGATATTGATATTATTATTGACTATTGATATAATAACTTTAATAATTATTTGAAATCTCTTTTCTTTTTCTTTCTCTTAAAATTTTAATTAAAATTTTTTTTTTCAAAAACAAAAATTTGTTTTTAAGACTTCTAAATTCTACAAGTGTAAATAAGAATAAAGATGTTTTCATAATTATAGTTTTTTTTAAATAGATTTCACCAAAATCATCTCTTGTTTTATGACCTTTTCTGTTGTGAACTTTATACAATTTATAAATTCTGGAAAACGAATCAAATTCATTTTTATATACAATAATTTATAAGAATTCTTATTTGATTTAAAATTATAGTTGTTAAATTATCGATTATTATTTTTAAAATTATATCGATATCATTAATTTTAATTTTAATTTTTAATAGAATTGAATTTTTCTATATGTATTTATTTTTATGAAAAACCGCATTAATTTGAAAAATAATAATAATAATAATTATGAATGTATTCGTTATTTATTGCAGAAAAAATTCATCATAGTTACTTTTTTCGTTATATACAAAAATTGAAAGTTTATTAAGATTACAGTTAACAAAAAAATTGTAACAAAAAGTAATTATAAATTTTTTTTTCTATAACTATAATATTAACAATTACAAAAAACGCGTTAATTTCTAATCCTGATTTATTTTCATGATTTTATATTCTATAAAATTCTTTTTCAGTTTAATAATATGTGCTATATGTAGCTTAATAGTATAATATTTAATAATATAATACCTAATTTTGTGATTGATTTAGACGAATCTCACCTGATTTTTTATTTGCTCGATGGTCTTGATCTTACTGTGTTGTTCTTTTTGTTTGAGGTAGATTTTTATACACCCAACTAATGAATTTCTAGTAGCTTCTCTCGTTTACATACATTACACGTGACCTGAAACAGAAAAGAAAACACATGGTGTCTAAGCATAACAGCAACTCGATATTAGCGGCACCCCAATTATCGAAACTACAAGTGGAAAGAATTAATCGATCAATCGATATTTTATTTTTTATTCATTAAGAGATCAATTGTCTTCAATATTTTTTTATATTCGAGTAATTCTTATGTCGTTTTTCTTGCTCGATTATTAAATTTTATTTATATTATTATTTTTTATTTTATCAGAGAGGAGCTTGAAAGCGGCTGCCGGATCTCTTTTGATAAGGCATTTAAATCTTTTGATTTAAATGCCTTAAATTTCCGTTTGGTGTGTACTACATTTCCGTTTACCGTGCTACATCTATAATTGTGTGGATCAAAAATATAGAAATATTATGAATATATTAATATGTTTTATTAGCTGCACATAATATTTTTTTATTTTATTATATTGGATTTATTATATTGGATGTGACAACGTATAAATAAATTATATCGAAATAAATTATACGTATAAATACAACGTATAAATAAATTATATAGAAATATTTTTATATATAATAGATACGTGCCTATATATGTATAATACAGTAAATTTTCTTTATCAATTTCCTTAATGATTCTTGCTTTAATACAAAGAAAAAGTAACTGTAATAAATTGCTTTGTTTCCTGTATTCTTAGAACAAAACTATCGAGCAATAATAAGAAGATTGTAGAAAATTGAGCTTTAAATTTTTATAGTAAATTTATCTATTCACATTAGTGTGTAAATGCATTCGCGTTAATACATAGCAAAAGTTATTATATACAAATTTATAATAGTAAATATTAGGTAATTAAAACATAATATTAGGTAATTAAAATATATATATATATATATATACAGGGTGTTCCGAAACTAACGCTTGATATTTTAAAGGCAGATTCTCTGGCCAATTTAAAAACGATTTTTCCTCAGCGAAAATGTCGCGGCACTAATAGTTTTCGAGTTATAAACGATAAAATAAAGGGTTTTTCGCAAACTAAGGCTTATGGGAATAAAATATTAATAAAGTTACATTCTTTAGTTAATTTTAGGTAGAGTTTACTTTAATAGAATTTTAATTTAAGGCTTAGTTAGAAAGATACATGATGAGACAAAAATTGGGAATATGCAAAAAATAATGATCTCCCTCGACATTTTCGCTGAGGAAAAATCGTTTTTAAATTGGCCAGAGAATCTGCCTTTAAAATATCAAGCGTTAGTTTCGGGACACCCTGTATATATATATATATATATATATATATATATATATATATATATATCACATAATAAAAAATAATTAAAAATAATATAATATATGTATATGTACATGTACATTAATATATATGTACATTTCAGAAGATGCCACACGCAAAGACTAATTTTTTTAATACTAAATTATCGAGATAAAGACGTCCTTAAAATATTTTCGATATCAATTTACAAAAAACACTGCTGTGTAATTTAACATATTATATAGCACTGAAAACACGACTATAGTGAAATATACATAATGCTATACAAGATTCGAAGAATGTTACATTAAGCTTACAGCGTTTCCAATCTTTAGAATAGAAGATATTGGGAAAAATTTCCACTTACTTGTTCGTGCTAACGATCCTCTATTGCTATATCCAGCTTCAAAGGTCACATCACCTTTGTTCGAACGGCAGTCTGTGGTGCCGGTATCGGCAGTTCTGTTAATAATAAGCATTGTTGTCGAGCAGCAAACTATCGGGTCGAAACCTGAGAAGACAATCGTCCGTCTATTTATTGCGATAATAATTAATTCGATAATGAATAATCGAATTTAATTTGACATGTTGCAGTGAGAGGACAGAAATGATCTCGTCGAATCGCAAAGTCGTCATGTGCATCACAATTCAAATAATCGTTATGCAAGTATGGCGCCAATCGCGCGACTGCATTATTTAAATTAATTTTTTCGTTAGTTTCCTCAATATTGGCTATTGTATGTTTATAGCTCACCAGTGTAGAGCTGGACCTTCGTTTTATTAAAGAGTGCATCCTGGCTCATAGGCCATATATACAGATGATTCGATAGGAATATATTATTTGCATTTGGTATTTTGTGCAAATTATACATCGGTGGATATACTAAAGAAAGCACATTTCATTGAACACCATATGTATTTTCATTCAGTTGATTTCATTCTACAAGTTAATAAAGTAATACATTTGCACCACGCATAGCTCAAGAGTGAGAGAAGAGTCAAATTTTACTTTTTTTGCGAAACATTAATATAAACAATCAGTAATATGAACAATCAGTAATATGAACAATCAATAAGAAAATCATTGAAGAAAAAATTTGAATTTTCTATTTGCTGAAGAAGATTTTACAAATTTTTATTTTTTTTCAATCGCCTACAATAGAAATATGTCATTTAATAATTATATATACATATATCATGCATTTTCGTTCATACATAAAACTATTTTACACACATTAATATACTATATTTAAAAAAGTAACTAAATAACTTTACGCATTCTTCATATAATTTGAAAATTTATATAATTCTTCATATAATTCATCATTAAGAAAATTTAATTTTGATTTCTATTTATTTATGTTCTTTTTGTTTTATTTCATTCATTTAATAAAAATGTTCATTAAAATTCTTCATTTAATAAAAAATCTATGATTCTTTATTTAATGAAAATCTTACAATATATCGTCATTCAAATAAGATTCTCATTAGTCTGCATCTTAAATAACTACGAAAGTAACAGATATAGAGATCTTTCGATTATTTGGATATAATTAATTATAGTCATTAAAAGAAAAAGAATATGAGTTGAAAACGAAAGACAAAATTGCAATTTAAAATTACTCCGAAAACTATTGACATAAAGAATGAATTGATATGCAGGAACAAATATTGATCAACAAAATTTTTTAGAAAAAGTTTTCGAAAAATTTCAATAATAACTCGTTTAGCATAAATTGATTATCTTAGTATGTGTATAAAACATAAAATATAAAATATTACGAAAAATAATCTATAATGTCATATAATTTCATATTTTATATTTGTGTAAGAAAATCGGTTGATAAGTTCTTTGTTATAAAGAAGTAACATATAATGTAACATATATGTAGTAATATATGATCTTTATTATTATTATGTAAATGTAATTATATACATTTTCTTTACATAAATTGATCAATCGATATTCTTATAAAAATGTCATCAAAAACTAAATATTTTAATTCAGAATTTCGCGTGAAAATATTCAATCAGTTATCATAAATGAATAAATATCTTGAGAGAAATATCTATTAAATAAATATTATTTAATATCTATTTCCATTTTTTAATGACATATTTTTTACATGCATAATAAGACGATCAGATTATGAAAAGAAAGTTATATGATTTTATTTATGAATCTTGAATCTTTTGGTTTGGTTTGCCTAATTTGTAATTCAAATTATTAAATTTTAGTATCTTATTTAAATATATTAATCTATGAATTTAATATGATATTAATTTAATGTTAGTTTGAACTTGTGATTGTTACCTTTAATGTTGATTTATGAAGCTTTTCTTTCATGTATAATTACCTTTCAATGTCTATAATAATAGTTTCGCTAAGATCTCTTTAACGAAATATCATTCGTGTTATCTAAGTGATCTTTACTGACAATCGCAGAATAATAAGAATAATAATAATAATAAGAAGAATAAGAATAATAGTCGTGAAAACATGTTTTCTATATACATAGTCCACCAATTCTTCCGAACATCAATTTTTTTATCAATTTTATGTGCTACGTTAGATATATCTTCTACCATCAAGGTTCCATTAGTCATTTTACCATTGTTTTCCAAAGTTACATCTTTTACATAAAGTAATGTTTCGTTACTAGTTGGATCCGTATTTTCAATTTCTTTGATTTCGTTTTCTTCTACAACCTTTATAACTTGATCTTCTTCGACGGTTTCGTTCAACGTATATCCGTGTTCTTTATTTTTATTATTTGTTGTAATTTGACAATTGTTATTTACATGATCATTCATTCCATAATATTTTAATTTTAAATTGTCCTCAGCTAAGTTACGGTATGTACATTTTATACGATTACGTATATGTGTATTTGGACCGCTAACGCCAAGCTGATTTTTGTTTCTTTGTTGAGATGTGCAAGCATCAATAAACTTTTTATAAGCATATTTCAACGAATGATAGTCGTCAGGCGGTTGGTATGCTTTGTCCGTAATATTTTTTATAATTTTCTGATCTTTTGTAGTATTAGAACGTAATGACTCGTAACACGGAAGTGGAAATATTAATTTTTTTGTAAAAATCGTATCGTCTCTTTTATTTTCTGTCTTAGCATCTGTTACTTTATCTTCACCTCGAATTTGTCTTTTTATAATAATCGACTCATCGTTCGTTTTCATATCTTCTAATAACTTAATTACTTTGGTCTCATTATTTAACATTTTATTCATCTTTTCTTCATTTATCAACAATTCTGTCAGAGAGTCTTTGTCTACTTGTTCCGGTGATTCATCTGCTTTGTTCGATTTATTTAAGTCTTTAGTCAAAATTGAAACTACTTGATCTTCCATTGCTGTATCCGTTTCTGTATTGGTGATATTCGTTGTCGGTAACGTAATATGATTGTAATCTCTACTTTCCATCATTTCTTGTCGACATATTATTGGCGATGAAATGTAGTCAGAATCTTTAGGAACTTGCTTTCCAGCTACTTGCTTTTTCAAGGTGTCTTGCAGGTTCGACGATAAGTTATTTATTTCTAATGTTTGTTGGCTTTCTTCCTGAAGGCTGCTCTTCTGCAGTGTCGAGGCATTGAATGATTCCGTCCCAGATGTCTTATTCTTATTCTTTAGTTGTAATAGTAAATTTATTTTTTCTTTTTCGTATGAATTGCATAAATTCTGAAGCTTGGTCACTTTAGTGGCCAATTTCATTAACTCTATCTCTCTTTTCTGTCTCTCGATCATCACTGCCATCAACTTGTTTTGATTCTTTTCAAAACGTTGCTGCCACCATTCAATCTCTGTATATAATTCCATTATCCTATTTAGCAGCATTATGTGTATGTCAGACTCGTATTCCTCGTGTTTAATCTTTTGACTTTTACTGTTTTTCTCTTCATTTTCTTGACGTTTAACGCGTATGTCATTCTCGATGCAACACAATTTTTCAATCATCTTCATGTACTCTTGATTCTCTGGATCAAATTTTGGCAGCTCATCTTCCAAATCCAAAAATTTGTCCGTTTTATACTGCTCGACGGGATCTGTGCGCGGGATCTTCAACTCTTCATCTGACATATTATATTTATTACAAAGTATTATTTTATAAAGTGCTTTATGAAGACGAAGTCTCTTAATTTCTTCATGATTCTTTGTTGCCATAAGGCGAATATACGCACTCTGCTTCATCAGCTCATTCTCTTCATCCTTATTCATATTAGATATTTCGACGCTAGACGTTTTTATGTTTGTAGACATTTGCTGGTGCGCTGCTTCTGCATATTTGAATTCTTCTTCATATCGCCCGAATTCTTGAACAGTTTTAATTTCCTTAACACTCTTCTGAGACATCGTGGCATCATATGCAGGTTGCTGCGCAATAAGATTTTGATATATATAATAGTCAATTTTATTTAATATATTTTTTTCTTTACCTCTTCTTTTTTTGTGGCTTCTTGTAAGCTTGCGCTATTTGTTGTTTGCAATTTCCCTTATAATGTATCGCAAATATTCTTCCGTTCTCCATTCGCACTAATATTTTGATCAGGATCAATATCAAACTTCTTTCCTTGTTGAAACTGTACTTTCTGTTCAACGCGTTTTGTCACTGGTAAGTTTTGTGATGCATGAGATATATTATAATCTACTTTGTTTGCATTGAGACTATCTGGCAAAGTTATATTCAGCGGTTTAAATTGCTTATACGTATTGTAAGATAGATTCTTACGCATATACATATTCTAAGATAGATCCTGGACATTGCAACCTGGAAGTTATAGAATTCAAATTTAATATAATGCTTATATTTTAATTATGCATAAAAGATTTTCTATTATATTTTACAATTATATAAAAAATATATTATATTATAATATAATTATATTAAAAAATAAAATATATATAATTAAAAAATATAATTAAAAAGGTATATATCTATAATATATTTATTATAATTTGTATATAATTTGATGTAAAATAAAAAATAATATATTTCCATTATTTTATATTCTATTAAATTATATATTATTTTTCCCATAAAGTACAATAATTAAAAGAAAATAAGTAATCAACAGAAAAGATAATGCTTTAAGAAATTATCTTATTAATTATAGCTTAAAATATTGAGAATACAATAATATTATAAAAAATTATATTAATTCGCGTACACGCATGTTTTATCTATTGAGCTTCATTAAAAATTATTGTAAATCAAATGAAAATCGTGAGGATATTAAAATCCTTGCATGGATTAAGCATATTATATCGATAAATCTAAATTTCAATTTTTTGCGACGAATTAATTTTATATTAATCAACTGACTATCCTGTTACTAATATCTCGGCATTATGTGAGAGAGAGAGAGAGAGAGAGAGAGAGAGAGAGAGAGAGAGAGAGAGAAAGAGAGAGACTCGAGTTCTCAAAAATTTCACCAGAAAATAATATTTTATCGCCACATTAGAAGATTTTATACGATGAGGTTATACATATTCTATCTGGTGTCAAATCATGAATCAAGAGATGAAATACGACTTGCAGGAATGTGTTCGTGACAATGCGAGATAATTTGATAAAAACTCTATTCGACTCAGAAAATTAAAACTCAGTTTAATAATATAAAATGTACCTTTATAATAACTGACAAATAATAATAGAAAAGTAGAATCTCACCTTATTCTATATTTGTTGCGTGCCAAATTCTTTCGATTGATCGATATTCTGGAGAACAATCTATTTTAATCGTGATAGATATATATTCAGCTAACGAATGTCCTTCACACTTCTCGACACACGAATGTGTTGAGCAAAGTAGCAGAAAATAAACACGTGGTTATAACATGCTAGCGACTCGACTATCGAAATTATTATTAAGAAGAACCGCCAGTTTTAAATTCAATATCAATTTTATAATATATTAAATCTTTTTGTAATAAATTTTAGATTAAATTAAATATATTATTGAGATAAATGCAATTCCAATTGCAATTAATAATGATTAGATAAATGACAATGAATTCTTAAAAATGGGATATGTCAATATTGGAAAGTCTCGAACTGTATTATTGCCTCTTTTCTGCGATGATGATTGTTTGTCTCATTGTGTTTACTTCGTGTATAATTAATAACTTTTAATATTTATAGCATTTAATATTTAGAAATAAAGTAGAATATTTTGCGTTATATTTTAAAAACTCATTATTTACATGATCATTTGTATTATTGTATTTTGTTTTTGGAACATCCATAGCTAAATCACAATAAAATATATTTTGAATAATTAAAATATTTACTTTATATTCGCATCTTATTAATGCCAAGTTTTTATCTTTTTGTTGAAATGACATCATCAGATTTTTTGTATAAACAGCAATCTTCGAATGATTGATAGTCCTCAAGCGGTTGAAGTTGATATGCTCTGTCCATAATATTTTTTTGCTGTGATCTTTTGTAGCATTAGAAAGTACTGTCTCGTGATACTTAAGTGAAAATATTAAACTTTTTTAAAAAATATCGTTTTTCTTTAGTTTCTTCTGTTTTATCATCTGCTACTTTGTCTTTATCTCAAATTTATTTTTCTACAACACACAGCCGATTTCACAAATCATTCATTTTCAGATCTTCTAATAATTCCAACATTTTAATGATAGCTTTATTTATCATATCTTTTATACTATCAAAGTCTTCCATCAAATTTATCAAAGAGTCTTTATTGAATTCATTAGCTTTTTTCAATAACTCCACTGATTTATCTGATTCTTCGGCGAGGTTTGTCGGTCGTGGCGTAATATGATAATAATCTTCTTCTTTCATTCTTGTCATTTGCAATGTTACTGACGGTAATGTAATGTAATCTTTCCTAGAAACTTTAACAACTTTAGAAACTTTTGAAGTATTTTCCAGGTGAGATGGTACGTCATTTTCAATCATTTTCTGTTTCATCTTCTCAATTACGTACTGTTGATTCTCACGATTAGTATGAAGGTGTGCGTCCTGCTTCATCAGCTCGCACTTTTCATCATCAATCTTACTCGATACAAGGGTCATTTCGTCAGCCGTTTTTGTGTTCGTTGTTATTTGTTCTTGTGTTACTTCTGCATATTTTAATTCCTCTTTATTTTGCTTGAATTTTTCTGGAATATATTTAATTTTCTTATCGTTCTTCTCAGACAATGTGGCAAAATTTTCAGATTGCGGGGTATAAACAGGTACGCGTATATAATCAGCTTTTGGCTTAGTGATTATTTCATTGTGAGACATTTTTACAGTCGTTGTCATTTGCTGTTGCGCTGCTCCTATATTTTTTAATTTCTTTTTACTTTTTTTTTCCTTTTTCTCTTCATTTTTATTTTGTTCCAATTTTTTTCGAACATCTTTAATTTCCTTAACGTTCTTCTCGGACAATGTGGCAAAATTTTCAGATTGCGGGATATAAATAGGTACGCGTATATAATCAGCTTTTGGCTTAGTGATTATTTCATTGTGAGACATTTTTACAGTCGTTGTCATTTGCTGTTGCGCTGCTCCTATATTTTTTAATTTCTTTTTACTTTTCTTTTCCTTTTTCTCTTCATTTTTATTTTGTTCCAATTTTTTTCGAACATCTTTAATTTCCTTAACGTTCTTCTCGGACAATGTGGCAAAATTTTCAGATTGCGGGGTATAAACAGGTACGCGTATATAATCAGCTTTTGGCTTAGTGATTATTTCATTGTGAGACATTTTTACAGTCGTTGTCATTTGCTGTTGCGCTGCTCCTATATTTTTTAATTTCTTTTTACTTTTCTTTTCCTTTTTCTCTTCATTTTTATTTTGTTCCAATTTTTTTCGAACATCTTTAATTTCCTTAACGTTCTTTTCAGACAATGTGGCAAAATTTTCATGTGCCTGTATAAAAATAGGCCCGTATATATAAACCTCTTCATTTGAATCATCGATCATCTCGGCGCCATCCGCTTTTACGTTTGTTGTCATTTGCCGTTGCATTACTTCTATATTTTTTAATTTATTTTTATTTTTATTTTCCATTTCCTCTTCATTTTTATTTTGTTCCAATTTTTTTCGACCATTTTTAATTTTCTTAGAGTTCTTTACAAACAACGTAGCAAAATTTTTAGGTTGCGGGATATTAACAGGTATATAATCAGCTTTACTCGACTCAGTGATTATCTCGTCGCAAGACGCTTTTACGTTCGTCGTCATTTGCTGTTGCATTGCTTCTATATTTTACATACAGAATGATATACGGATTATTTGGGAAAAATGATTCGCAAATTTTAACTTTAAAAATAAATATCGCGATTGAAATGTATTGTGAAAGAACTTTTATAACTTATGGAATTATTTTTACCTGCTCTACATGCCAATGAGAGATTGCCCATCTTTACCGAAACATTTTTTTTACTTCTTGTTCTTTTTTTGCATAATGAGAGTTCGCCCTCCGAGACATCCTATATAATAATATATATGTACATAACACATAAATATATACATATAAAATTTCTATATTTTTTATTATACATTTTTTAAATATATTTTAATATTAAAATTAGTAGGAACAATTATACATATAACATATAATTTTACTGAAATTGCTATTGATATAAAAAACTACTATTGAATTTGATATTGATATTATTATATTGACTATTGATATAATTATACTATTGATATAACTTTACTTTTGATGACTATTGATATAACTTTAATAATTATTTGAAATCACTTTTCTTTTTCTTTCTCTTAAAATTTTAATTTAAAATTTTTTTTTTCAAAAACAAAAATTTTTGTTTAAGACTTCTAAATTCTATAAGTGTAAATAAGAATAAAGATGTTTTTAAAGATGTTTTAAGAATAAAGATGATTTTTTATAATTATAGTGTTTTTAATAGATTTCATCAAAATCGTCTCTTGCTTTATGACCTTTTCTGTTGTGAACTTTATACAATTTATAAATTCTGGAAAACGAATCAAATTCATTTTTATATACAATAATTTATAAGAATTCTTATTTGATTTAAAATTATAGTTGTTAAATTATCGATTATTATTTTTAAAATTATATCGATATCATTAATTTTAATGTTAATTGTTAATAGAATTGAATCTTTCTATATGTATTTATTTTTATGAAAAAGCGCATTAATTTGAAAAGTAATAATAATAATAATTATGAATATATTCGTTACTTATTGCCGAAAGAATATATCATAGTTACTTTTTTCGTTATATACAAAAATTGAAAGTTTATTAAGATTACAGTTAACAAAAAAAATTGTAACGAGAAGTAATTATAAATTATTTTTTTTTGATAACTATAATATTAACAATTACAAAAAACGTGTTAATTTCTAATCCTGATTTATTTCCATGATTTTATATTCTATAAAATTCTTTTTCAGTTTAATAATATGTGCTATATGTAGCTTAATAGTATAATGTTCAATAATATAATACCTAATTTTATGATTGAATTAGACGAATCTCACCTGATTTTCTATTTGTTCCATGGTCTTGATCTTACTGTGTTGTTCTTTTTGTTTGAAATAGATTTTTATACACCCAACTAATGAATTTCTAGTAGCTTCTCTCGTTTACATACATTACACGTGTTCTAAAACAGAAAAGAAAGCACATGGTGTCTAGGCATAACAGCAACTCGATAGTAGCGGCACTCCAATTATTGAAACTACAAGTGGAAAGAATTAATCGATCGATCGATATTTTATTTTTTATTCATTAAGAGATCAATTCTTTCAATATTTTTTATATTCGAGTAATTCTTATGTCGTTTTTCTTACTCGATATTATTAAATTTTATTTATACTATTATTTTTTATTTTATCAGAGAGAAGCGGCTGCCGGATCTCTTTTGATAAGTCATTTAAATGCCTAGCTCAGCAGCGTCTCTACATCTACTTTACAGCAGTTTGGAACTACATAGCCACATCCACTTTTTGATGCTGGTAAATTTGGTAAAATCTCCGTTTGGTGTGTGTCCGTGCTACATCCATAATTGTGTGAATCAGAAATACAGAAATATTATAAATGTATTAATACGTTTTATTAGCTGCACGTAATATTTCTTTATTTTATTATATATCATGAACACGATATCAATTATATTATAAAAATAATGTGATATACAATCTATACGTGCGTATATATATATATGTGTGTGTGTGTGTGTGTGTGTTTGCGTGTGTGCGTGTGTCCGGTGTGTATGTGTATATAATTTGAGATAGAAAAACTTTACTCGGCTCACAAAATTGAAAGATAAGTTTAATAATACAGAATGTAGCTTCATAATAACCGACAAATAATAATAGACAAGTAGAATCTCACCGTATTCTTTATTAGTTGCCAAATTCTTTTGAGATTGACCAATATTTTGGATAAGAATCTATTTTAATCATGATACCTTCAGCCAACGAAATTCTAACGAGTATCCTTTACACTTTTCGGCATCAGTGTGTTGAGTGAAAGTTGGGAAAATAAATACGTGGTAATAACAACACCAGCGCGACCCGATTATCGAAATTATTATTAAAGAGAACCGCCAGTTTAAAATACAATATCAATTTTATATTATATTAAAGTTTGAATTTGTGATAAATTTTAGATGAATTTAAATATATTAAGATAATTATGAGATAAAAAAGTATTCATTCCAATCGCAATTAATAACGATTAGATAAATGACAATCGACTCTTAAAAATGACATTCTATGTCGATACTCGAAAGTCTCGAAGTAAACCTCCTTTTTAGGATGATGATTGCTTATCTTAGTGTTTACTTCGTGTATAATTAATAACTTTTAATATTTATAATATTTAATATTCAGAAATAAAGTAGAATACTTTCTGTTATACTTTATTTTCAATGATGGATGATAGTGATAAAAAGCATGACATGTTGCGGCGATTAAATATTTGATAAGTTTATTTCTTAGAGAATATTTGCTATTATATTGCAGAAAATGGTGGCGACGGCGTGATAATTTCTTCATTTTCGTCGTTCTCATTAACTAAGTCGTTCTTTCGTTTATTTGACACAATGGTCATTTCGATAGCTTCGTTTAATGTACGATTACTATTTTAGCTGCTTTCAATATTTATATTATAAAATTATATTATATTATATTATAAAATTCTACATAAATTAAAACTCGTTATTTGCATGATCATTTGCATTATTGTATTTCGTTTTTAGAATATCCATAGCTAAGTCACGATAGAGCACATTTTGTGGTTAATTAATATATTTATTTATATTTGTACCTACTTCGTTAACGCCAAGTTAATTTTTAGCTTTTTGTTAAAATGTACAAACGTCATCACATTTTTTGTATAAACAGCAATCTTTGAATGATTGATCGTTGTCAGGCGATTGACATTATACTCTGTTCGTAATATTTTTTTGCTCTGATCTTGTGATGTATTAATTTCGCTTTGCACTAATTTTTCTCGAACATATTTAATTTCTTTAAAGTTTTTCTCAGATAATGTGACAAAATTTTCAGGTTACTGGATGAAAATGTGCCCACGTATATAATCCATCTCACTTGACTCATCGATTATCTCGGCACCAAGTCCAGTGTACGCGCAGCACAGCAGCAAGTTAATCCTGGCGAGGTGCCGA
This sequence comes from Camponotus vicinus, assembly GCF_025532165.1. NCBI lineage: Eukaryota > Metazoa > Arthropoda > Insecta > Hymenoptera > Formicidae > Camponotus > Camponotus vicinus. The sequence continues at coordinate 15,967,680 of NW_028141967.1, read as the reverse complement.
AGGTCCATTCGGAAAGAATAACAGGACTGACATGTGTTCATTCGAAAAGACAACCAAATCGATCACACTGACTGGATACTTGTTCGAAAAATCGAAAACGCGAAACTTTATTATATTTATTTCCAAAAATCATGCATTTTATCTCATTATTTAACGTATACACATAATACACATACATACACAAATAATACAAATACATATATACATTAGAAGAGAAATTTTTTTATATATAATTTAAAAATATATATTAATTTATAAATAATAAAAATAATTGCGCGCGCATTAAAAAAGAAAACAGATTCGATCACAAATAATTGAAAGTAGCGCGTATAATTAGAATAAATCGAATTTTGTTTCTACATTTCAGGATGTAAATCTGTAGTAAAAAACTATTCGGTCCTGTATATAACTGTATGATGATATAACACTTTCAATTGCATTGATTTTTGGGCGAAACAACATCGTAAATTCGCAGAGAAGAAAACTCGATAGGAAAATTGAACATATTATTTACATTTGGTATTTCGTACAAATTATACATCGATGGATACATTAAAGAGCACATTTCATTGAACACAGTATATACTTTCATTCTGTTGATTTAATTCTACAAATTAATAAAGTAATACATTTGCACCACGCAAATGTCAAGAGTGAGAGAGGAGTCAAATTTTATTTCTTTTTATGAAACATTAAACTACATTTCTTAAAGAAATATTAATTTGATTAATCTGATTGTCATCTTAATTAAATCGTGATAATATGAGCAACCAATAGGAAAATCCTTGAAAAAAAAATTTGAATTTTTTATTTGCTGAAAAAAATTTTACAAATCTTTATTTTTCTTCAATTATTCACAATAGAAATATATCTTAGTTATATATACATATATCATGCATTTTTGTTAATACATAAAACTATTTTACACATTGCACTATATTTAAAAAGGTAACTAAAAGCTTCACGCATTCTTCATATAATTTAAAACCTTAAAACTTTATAATGCGTCATACAATTCACCATTAAGATAATTTAATTTTAGTTTTTATTTTTTAATTTTTTTTTTGTTTTATTTAATTCAATCTTTATTTAATGAAAATTTATGAATCTTTAATTAATGAAAATCTATGAATCTTCATTTAATGGAAATCTTACAATATATCGTCATTCAAATAAGATTCTTATTATTCTGCATCTTAAATAACTAAGAAAGTAACAGATATAGAAATATTTCGATTATTTGGACATAATTAATTATAGTCATTGAAAGAAAAAGAATATGAGTTGGAAACGAGAGACAAAATTACAATTTAAAATTTCTCCGAAAACTATTGACATAAAGAATGAATTAATATGCAGGTACAAATATTGGTCAATAAATTTTTTTAGAAAAAGTTTTCGAAAGATTTCAATAACTCGTTTAGCATAAATTGATTATCTTACAATTAGTATGTGTATAAAATATAAAATATTACGAAAAATAATCTATAATGTTTCATATTTTATATTTGTATAAGAAAATCGGTTGATAAGTTATTTGTAAAAAGAACTTTGATAAAAATGTAACTAATATAATGTAGTGATATATAATCTTTATTATTATTATGTAAATGTAGTTATATATATTTTCTTTACATAAACTGATCAACGATCAATCGATATTCTTATAAAAACGTCATCAAAAACTAAATATTTTAATTCAGAATATTGCGTGAAAATATTCAATCAGTTATCGTAAATGAATAAATATCTTCAAAGAAATATCTATTAAATAAATATTATTTCATATCTATTTCTATTTTTTTAATAATACGTTTTTTTGCACAATAAGATGATCAGATTATGAAAAGAAAGTTATATGATTTTATTTACGAATCTTGAAATTTCGCAAACTAATATTGCTTAAAAGATATTATTGATCGACAATATTTGTTCCTTCGTGTTAAACATAATTTATTTCATTACTTTACGCAATTCAATATTCTACATTATTGGAGTAACCAAGATATCTTAGATCATTATATAAAATATCATATTACATGCAAGAATCAATTTTTTACTTCTTTCTTTCATTTTTCGTTTCTAAAATAATAAAAACATGATTTACAAAATGAATAAAATAATAATAATTTGATTTATTCAAAATGCTGCGTAAGATCAGAGAATTAAAATTTCAACGATATAAAGCCGTCACTTTTGGTTCGATTTGCCTAATTTGTAATTCAAATTATTAAATTTTAGTATCTTATTTAAATATATTAATCTATGAATTTAATATGATATTAATTTAATGTTAGTTTGAACTTGTGATTGTTACCTTTAATGTTGATTTATGAAGCTTTTCTTTCATGTATAATTACCTTTCAATGTCTATAATAATAGTTTCGCTAAGATCTCTTTAACGAAATATCATTCGTGCTATCTAAGTGATCTTTACTCACAACCGCAGAATAATAATAATAATAATAATAATGATAATAAGAAGAATAATAGTCGTGAAAACATTTTCTATATACATAGTCCACCAATTCTTCCGAACATCAATTTGCTTATCAATTTTATGTGCGACGTTAGATATATCTTCTACCATCAAGGTTCCATTAGTCATTTTACCATTGTTTTCCAAAATTACATCTTTTCCATAAAGTAATGTTTCGTTACTAGTTGTGCCTGGATCCGTATTTTCAACTTCTTTGATTTCGTTTTCATCTGTAACCTGTATAACTTGATCTTCTTCAACGGATTCGTTCAAGGTATACCCGTGTTCTTTATTTTTATTATTTACAGTAGTTTGACAATTGTTATTCACATCATCATTTTCTGTCTTAGCATCTGTTACTTTATCTTCACCTCGAATTTGTCTTTTTATAATAATCGATTCATCGTCCGTTTTAATATCTTCTAATAACTTAATTGCTTTGGTCTCACTATTTAACATTTTATTCATTTTTTCTGCAGAATCTGTCAACAATTCTATCAGAGAGTCCTTGTTTACTTGTTCCGGTGATTGCTCGAATTTTTCTGGAACATATTTAATATTCTTATCGTTTTTCTCAGGCAATGTGGCAAAATTTTCAGATTGCGGGATATAAACAAGTACGCGTATATCATCAGCTTTATTTGGCTCAGTAATTATTATAGTCCACCAATTCTTCCGAACATCAATTTTCTTATCAATTTTATGTGCGACGTTAGATATATCTTCTACCATCAAGGTTCCATTAGTCATTTTGCCAATGTTTTCCAAAATTACATCTTTTCCATAAAGTAATGCTTCGTTACTAGTTGTGCCTGGATCCGTATTTTCAACTTCTTTGATTTCGTTTTCATCTGTAACCTGTATAACTTGATCTTCTTCAACGGATTCGTTCAAGGTATACCCGTGTTCTTTATTTTTATTATTTACAGTAGTTTGACAATTGTTATTCACATCATCATTTTCTGTCTTAGCATCTGTTACTTTATCTTCACCTCGAATTTGTCTTTTTATAATAATCGATTCATCGTCCGTTTTAATATCTTCTAATAACTTAATTGCTTTGGTCTCACTATTTAACATTTTATTCATTTTTTCTGCAGAATCTGTCAACAATTCTATCAGAGAGTCCTTGTTTACTTGTTCCGGTGATTGCTCGAATTTTTCTGGAACATATTTAATATTCTTATCGTTTTTCTCAGGCAATGTGGCAAAATTTTCAGATTGCGGGATATAAACAAGTACGCGTATATCATCAGCTTTATTTGACTCAGTAATTATTTCGTTGTGAGACACTTTTACAGTCGTTGTCATTTGCTGTTGCGTTGTTCCTATATTTTTTAATATGTTTTTATCTATCTTTTCTTCTTTTTCTTCATTTCTATTTTGTTCCAATTCTTTTCGAACATCTTTGATTTCCATAACGTTCTTCTCAGACAATGTGGCAAAATTTTCAGATTCCTGTATAAAAATAGACGTGTGCTTATAATCCTTTTTACTTGAATCATCGATCATCTCGGCGCCAGCTGCGTTTCCGTTCGTTGTCATTTGCTGTTGAGTTACTTCTATATTTTTAAATTTCTTTTTACTTTTCTTTTCCATTTCCTCTTCATTTTTATTTTGTTTCAATTTTTTTCGAACATCTTTGATTTCCTTAACGTTCTTCTCGGACAATGTGGCAAAATTTTCAGGTACCTGTACAAAAATAGAAGAGTGCATATAACCCTCTTCACTTGAATCATCGATCATCTCGGCGCCAGCTGCTTTTACGTTGGTTGTCATTTGCTGTCGAGTTACTTCTATATTTTTTAATTTTTTTTTATTTTTCTTTTTCATTTCCTCTTCATTTTTATTTTGTTTCAATTTTTTTCGAACATCTTTAATTTCCTTAACGTTCTTCTCGGACAATGTGGCAAAATTTTCAGATTCCTGTATAATAATAGGCCTGTGTATATAATCCTCTTTACTTGAATCATCGATCATCTCGGCGCCAGCTGCTTTTACGTTCGTTGTCATTTGCTGTTGCGTTGCTTCTATATTTTTTAATTTCTTTTTATTTTTCTGTTCCATTTCCTCTTCATATTTATTTTGTTTCAATTTTTCTCGAACATATTTAATTTTCTTAGCGTTCTTCTCGGACAATGTAGCAAAATTTTTAGATTGCGGGATACTAACAGATATATAATCAGCTTTACTCGACTCAATGATTATCTCGTCGCAAGACGCTTTTACGTTCGTCGTCATTTGCTGTTGAGTTACTTCTATATTTTTTAATTTCTTTTTATTTTTCTTTTCTATTTTCTCTTCATTTTTATTTTGTTTCAATTTTTTTCGAAAGTCTTTGATCTTCTTAACGTTCTTCTCGGACAATGTGGCAAAATTTTCAGGTTCCTGTACAAAAATAGAGCAGTTTATATAATCCTTTTCACTTGAATCATTGATCATCTCGGCGCCAGCTGCTTTTACATTCGTTGTCATTTGCTGTTGAGTTACTTCTATATTTTTTAATATCTTTTTAATTTTATTTTTCATTTCCTCTTCATTTTTATTTTGTTTCAATTTTTTTCGAACATCTTTAATTTCCTTAACATTCTTCTTGGACAATGTGGCAACATTTTCAGGTTCTTGTATAAAAATAGGATTGTGCATATAATTATCTACACTTGAATCATCGATCATCTCGGCGCCAGCTGCTTTTCCGTTCGTTGTCATTTGCTGTTGAGTTACTTCTATATTTCTAAATTTCTTTTTAATTTTCTTTTCTTTTTTCTCTCCATTTTTATTTTGTTTCAATTTTTTTCGAACATCTTTAGTTTCCTTAACGTTCTTCTCGGACAATGTGGCAAAATTTTCAGATTCCTGTATAAAAATAGGCGTGTTCATATAATCCTCTTCATTTGAATCATCGATCAACTTGGCGCCATTTGCTTTTACGTTCGTCGTCATTTGCTGTTGAGTTACTTCTATATTTTTTAATTTCTTTTTATTTTTCTTTTCTATTTTCTCTTCATTTTTATTTTGTTTCAATTTTTTTCGAAAGTCTTTGATCTTCTTAACGTTCTTCTCGGACAATGTGGCAAAATTTTCAGGTTCCTGTACAAAAATAGAGCAGTTTATATAATCCTTTTCACTTGAATCATTGATCATCTCGGCGCCAGCTGCTTTTACATTCGTTGTCATTTGCTGTTGAGTTACTTCTATATTTTTTAATATCTTTTTAATTTTATTTTTCATTTCCTCTTCATTTTTATTTTGTTTCAATTTTTTTCGAACATCTTTAATTTCCTTAACATTCTTCTTGGACAATGTGGCAACATTTTCAGGTTCTTGTATAAAAATAGGATTGTGCATATAATTATCTACACTTGAATCATCGATCATCTCGGCGCCAGCTGCTTTTCCGTTCGTTGTCATTTGCTGTTGAGTTACTTCTATATTTCTAAATTTCTTTTTAATTTTCTTTTCTTTTTTCTCTCCATTTTTATTTTGTTTCAATTTTTTTCGAACATCTTTAATTTCCTTAACGTTCTTCTCGGACAATGTGGCAAAATTTTCAGATTCCTGTATAAAAATAGGCGTGTTCATATAATCCTCTTCATTTGAATCATCGATCAACTTGGCGCCATTTGCTTTTACGTTCGTTGTCATTTGCTGTTGCGTTACTTCTATATTTTTTAATTTCTTTTTATTTTTTTGTTCGATTTCCTCTTCATTTTTATTTTGTTTTAATTTTTTTCGAACATATTTAATTTTCTTAGCGTTCTTCTCGGACAACGTAGCAAAATTTTTAGATTGCGGGATACTAATAGATACATAATCAGCTTTACTCGACTCAGTGATTATCTCGTCGCAAGACGCTTTTACGTTCGTCGTCATTTGCTGTTGCATTGCTTCTATATTTTACATACAGAATGATATACGGGTTATTTGGGAAAAATGATTCGCAAATTTTAACTTTAAAATTAATATCGCGATTGAAATGTGTTGTAAAAAAATTTTTATAAGTTATGGAATTATTTTTACCTGCTCTATATGCCAATGAGAGATTGCCCAACTTTATCGAAACAGTTCTTTTTCTTTTTGTTCTTCTTTTACATGCTAATGAGAGTTCGCCCTCCTATATAAGAGACATCCTATATAATAATATATATGTACATAACATATAAATATATACATATAAAATTTATATATTTTTTATTATACATTTTTTAAATATTTTTTAATATTAAAATTAATAGGAACAATTATACATATAACATATAATTTTGCTGAAATTGCTATTGATATAAAAACTACCATTGAATTTGATATTGATATTATTATTGACTATTGATATAATAACTTTAATAATTATTTGAAATCTCTTTTCTTGTTCTTTCTCTTAAAATTTTAATTAAAATTTTATTTTTAAAAACAAAAATTTGTTCTTAAGATTTCTAAATTCTACAAGTGTAAATAAGAATAAAGATGTTTTTATAATTATAGTTTTTTTTAAATAGATTTCACCAAAATCATCTCTTGTTTTATGACCTTTTCTGTTGTGAACTTTATACAATTTATAAATTCTGGAAAACGAATCAAATTCATTTTTATATAGAATTAATCAAATAATTTATAAGAATTCTTATTTGATTTAAAATTATAGTTGTTAAATTATATCGATTATTATTTTTAAAATTATATCGATATCATTAATTTTAATTTTAATTTTTAATAGAATTGAATCTTTCTATATGTATATATTTTTATGAAAAACCGCATTAATTTGAAAAGTAATAATAATAATAATTATGAATGTATTCGTTATTTATTGCCGAAAAAATATATCATATTTACTTTTTTCGTTATATCCAAAAATTGAAAGTTTATTAAGATTACAGTTAACAAAAAAAAATTGTAACGAAAAGTAATTATAAATTTTTTTTTATAACTATAATATTAACAATTACAAAAAACGTGTTAATTTCTAATTCTGATTTATTTCCATGATTTTATATTCTATAAAATTCTTTTTCATTTTAATAATATGTGCTATATGTAGCTTAATAGTATAATATTTAATAATATAATACCTAATTTTGTGAATTAGACGAATCTCACCTGATTTTCTGTTTGCTCCATGGTCTTGATCTTACTGTGTTGTTCTTTTTGTTTGAGGTAGATTTCTATACATCCAACTAATGAATTTCTAGTAGCTTCTCTCGTTTACATACATTACACGTGTCCTGAAACGGAAAAGAAAACACATGGTGTCTAGGCATAACAACAATTCGATAGTAGCGGCACCCCAATTATCGAAACTACAAGTGGAAAGAATTAATCGATCAATCGATATTTTATTTTTTATTTATTAAGAGATCAGTTGTCTTTTCAATATTTTTTATATTCGAGTAATTCTTATGTCATTTTTCTTACTCGATTATTAAATTTTATTTATATTCTTATTTTTTATTTTATCAGAGAGAAGCTTGAAAGCGGCTGCCGGATCTCTTTTGATAAGTCATTTAAATACCTAGCTCAGCAACCTCTCTACATCTACTTTACAGCCGTTTGGAACTACATAGTCACATCCACTTTTTGATGCTACTGGTAAAATCTCCGTTTGGTGTGTGTCCGTGCTACATCCATAATTGTGTGGATCAGAAATACAGAAATATTATGAATATATTAATATGTTCTATTAGCTGCACATAATATTTCTTTATTTTTTTATATTGGATGTGACAACGATATAAATTATATCATAGAAATATTTTTATATATAATATATACATGCGTGTAAATGTATAATAAAGTAAATTTTCTTTATCAATTTTTTTAATGATTCTTGATTTAATACAAAGAAAAAGTTAACTGCAATAAATTGCTTTGTTTCCTGTATTCTTAAAACAAAACTATCGAGCAATAATAAGAAGATTGTAGAATATTATGCTTAAAATTTTTATAGTAAAATTTATTCACATTAGTGTTTAAATGCATTCGCGTTAATACATAGCAAAAATTATTATATACAAATTTATAATAGTAAATATTAGGTAATTAAAACAATATAATAAAAAGCATATATATATATATATTATTTTAATGTTTTATATATAAACATTTTCTACATACACACACACATTTTGCTCTAAGTGTTGATTTTAATTATAAAAGAAAACATTTATATAAAAAAAGTTAACATATTTACAATTTAACCTATTTAAGATAGTTACACATTTAAAGTAAATTTAATATTCTTATTGTCTTTAAGAATATTTTACAAAAACATCTTTTAAAAATATTTCTTATAAGATTGATTATTTTTTTTAATTAAAGAAGAAATCATTATAAAGAAAATTAAAGTCTTTATTAAAATTATTTATCTTTCCGATTTATCATACATATTTTATATATTTTTGTAACGCATAATCACATAATAAAAAATAATTAAAAATAATATAATATATATGTACATGTACATTAATATATATGTACATTTCAGAAGATGCCACACGCAAAGACTAATATTTTTAATACTAAATTATCGAGATAAAGACATCCTTAAAATATTTTCGATATCAATTTACAAAAAACATTGCTGTGTAATTTAGTATATTATATAGCACTATATAAACACGACTATAGCGAGATATACACAATGCTATACGAGATTCGAAGAATGTTACGTTAAGCTTACAGCGTTTCTAATCTTTAGAATAGAAGATTAATTGGGAAGGATTTCCACTTACTTGTTCATGCTAACGATACTCTATTACTATCCAGCTTCCAAGATCGCACCACCTTTGTCTGAACGGCAGTCTGTGGTGCCGATATCGGCAGTTCTGTTAATAATAAGCATTGTTGTCGAGCAGCAAACTATCGGGTCGAAACCTGAGAAGACAATCGTCCGTCTATTTATTGCGATAATAATTAATTCGATAATAATCGAATTTAATTTAGCATGTTGCATCAGTGAGAGGACAGGAATGATCTCGCCGAATCACAAAGTCGTCATGTGCATCACAATTCGAGTAATCGTTATGCAAGAATGGCGCCAATCGCGCGACTGCATTATTTAAATTAATTTCTTCGTTAGCTTCCTCGGTATTGGCTATTGTATGTTTATAGCTCACCATGTAGAGATGGACCTTCGTTTTATTAAACAGTGCATCCTGGCTTATAGGAATACAGATGATTCGTTCGTGTTGCCAAGGAATGCGTCTCGATATCGCCAGTTGCATAAAAAAAGAAATGCATAATAAAATTAGAAAAAACAAATTACATCATTGTAAACATATTTTTAATAATGTTCGTTCATTCTGTTATTATGACGATTTTATTTTATAATTTCTTCCTGTTATGCATTTCGTACAATTAAATAAATTATGTTTCGTTATTTTATTTTTATCAATTTTAACATATTTTAATAAACTTTATTGTATCAAAAGCTTTCCAATTCGTGTTCTATTTTTTATTTCTTTATAGCATGTAATAATAATACATGTTGCTCTACACGTTTTTCGCCATTGCTTCAAGTTATATCTAAGATTCAATATTTGTCTTATCGAAAAATTAATTGGCTGGTGCAATGACGTCGAAATCTCTGTAACAACAACGATAAAATGATCAATACTTCTCAGTATAGATGATATTGTTTAGATTGGCTCATATTGCATGACGTTTTCATGCAAACTGCGCAAAATCTTGCACAACATAAATACATTTCCTTCATAATTATCTTGTGAATGGTAGAAATGACATGATCCATGTTTCGATGAAGAGAAAATATGTTGTCATATCAAATATTGTTAATACATGTGTGTTTCTGGCATCTAACAAGTTTAATATAAATCTCATATATATTCATAAAAGGAAATAATATTTATCTAAAAATTTAATTGTAATTATAAATAAACAAAATTAAACATGAGAAAAAAAATTAGCGAAATGATTTTAAAAGTTTATTGTTTTCCAAGAATTTCTCTTATAAATCTCGAAATCTTTTTACTTGACATTGAACTCCAATCACATCGTGGCTCTTTGAATAAAAAATATTCATTTCCCGGATTTATATAATTGTCGACTTTGTATCGCTTTAATCTCATCAGTGTAATTATCGTTTCAGGTCAATACTCGTAACTCTCAGAAACCACGTGATTCGAGTTAGTCAGTGCATTCATACATTAAAGAGAAAAACCTTCCCCTTAACCAATACTAACAATAGTCGCTTTGTTCCCCGCGTAATAATTTTCCTCCTTCGCGATTTACTGAAGATTCCTTATTTATATAGCATATATGCTTCCGGTTTTTAAGATTAATAAAGATTATAAGTAAAATTATTTATGCATGCAATTATTTTTTTTATCTTACAACGTAAATATAAAGTAATTTCTTCGTAAAATATATTGAAATAAAGCAAATTCTGACATTTATATTAATATCTAGACATCTATTTTGAGACTTAAGAAAACGTGATCGACAGATGTTTAATAGTTCGTTCACCTTTCAACATGTCAAGCGTATCGCGATCTTAATGCAGCAACACAATTGCATCGACCTGCATTTTTTATGCATTTATTCGTCTGGCTAAACTTGATCGATAAATTCTTTTACATTAATTCATTGGTCGATTTGATTCTTGGCTGATAATCAAAAATAGATAGTTTTCTATTCTTGCCACAATCATTGGAGCAAATCCAGATCTTGACAAATCCGTACAAAGTTCGTCGCCATTCCTTGCTGAGAATGCATTTCATTATGTTCTTGTATCCTTGAAGGGACGGAGCGTTTGTTTAGCGCATTATCTTTCCCGTGCTTGAAATTACTTATCGACCAGCGTGCTGTCTTGTATACGAAAAGCACATGTAGTATGCATTATTCATAATCACCCACATGCCAGCGAATTAAAATTTGCGCGAATCGTTGCGAGGCACCGAAAAGCAAATGTATTCTCTTGGTATTATTAATTTATTTGCACCGGTGTAAAATTAATTATTTTAATTATTATTTAATTATTATGACGATAATAAATATTAATATTATAAAATATTACATAAATTGCAAAGTATATCTAATTCCGGTCACGCAAAACTTGTGCATAACTTTATTTATATAATTTGATAATTTAATAATTTGAGTTTATATAATCTTCTTAAAGTTTAATTTTGAAACAGAATCATAATCTCGGTTTATGGTCAAATTTTAAACACAATTACATATGTTTTAAATTTTATCTATATAATTATAATAATATATGAGCTTCTTTCCGCATGAAAATAATCATACTTTTAAAAATGAATTTATTTGTACACCGTTATTTGCATCACTGATAACTTTGATCAATTTAGCAATAAATGATTGATGATTGCTCCTGATGACCCCGCGCAGGCGCCGCTGCGATCGAATCGTCCTACGGGAGTAAACAAAACTAGATCCGACCGCGTAGTTTCAATCAGTCAGACGGCGACTCCGCTCGAAGGAATACTCTACTCTTCAAGATACTATAGAAATCTTTAATTCAAGATCTCTGTGTTTAGCTTTGACTGGGAGATTCGCAGGTTTATTTCGTCGATCGTTGACTCTCCAGGATTACCTGCGACGAGAAGAGCGCGACGAGTGATCGGCGTTTCTTATCGATATAAGGATCAGATCAATGACCTTGATCGACAAACTACGATTTAGGTAAAATCGTGTCAAGCCTCGTCTTGAAGAATCCTAAGTATCACGAGACAGAGTGATCGACTAGAAGAGATTCGAAAATTGAATCTGCAGAGAAACGGTCGCGATTTTCTGAATTTTCGTGATTTTTACCGCGCCGAAATTTTTGCTCCACGTCTATAAAATTCTTAAATGAATAAAAATGTAAGAAAAAATTTTGTGAAGTTTTTCTGTAATTCTTATGTCCAGCATGATTGATTGATTTAAGATTAATATACTTTGAAATTTATATACGATTTCCTGTTGTTTTCAACTAGTCAATATTGGTAATTTGGAGTATTTTTCCATTTTAACTTTTCTTTTTACTATTGCGAATTTTGCGCAAAAATTGTTTTTGAACATTTCATCTATTTCTTCAAAAAGGGCATTCTTTTAATATAAAATTGATGAACAAATTTCTATCTAAAGTCATTTAATGTAAGAGCTCTTTAAATTACTGATTTGTTAGGATTAGTCTTATTAAAGTTCAAAATAAATTTTACTTTGATATTGTCGCTTAACGTTACTACATCTTTTTGTATTAAATGTTAAAAAAAATATGCATGTGAATAGCAATAACATGTAACATTTATTTCTGAAAACACAAAAACAAGAATACGACGCATTGAGACTGTATAAATATAAATGACTCGCATGCTTTACGTGACAAGAAAAGTTTATCTGGATTTACTTTGAATTTATTATAAGTTAAATCAATCAAAAAACAAGAGCAAGAAAAAGAAAAATATATACGTCAAATGATCGAACTAATCGATGTTTCTAAACAATTGCGTATACGTTTGGAAAAGAATAATTGCTAATCGACACTCCAAGAGAAATTTACGTCAAATTATAACAATTGATGTACCAGTTGGCAAATCATGACGTCAAGTTGTTGTTATTATTGTATTGTGTTTGATTGCGTTTAAATTTTGCAACGAATTTGAATAAGCAAACTTTAAGTGAAAAGAGCTAAATTTTTAAACCACACGGAAATTATTGTAAAAATTACAATCATGCTAACGGATAACTGGCAGAATTATACTTTGTCAAATTTTACTAAGCCGACGATGATGTCCGATGCAATAGCTAGCATTGTACCGAAGAGACACGTGACTTTCGTTTCGCAATTTGTATTAACATTAGTTTATATAACCGGTGTCATTGGCAACATATCCGCTCTGGTTATCCTGTTCCACAAAGATAAGGTAACTCAATGATATAAGATCATTTTCTTATTCATATATTAATTAATTAATAAAATGCTTTATACATTGCATAAATTATAATGTCATATTATTATTAAATATAAAATACAATAATTTGCTCGTGATTTAATAATACAAAAATATTATAGATAAAAAATTACTTATTACAAATAATAGAAATGTAAAAAATGCTTTCCTTCACAATTAATTATGAAATAAATAATCCTTAAAATTTTGTTAATTAATTTTGACTTATAAATTCTGGAAAATAATTTTTAATAAACTCAATCTCGGCGATAGCAAGTAAGCTTCTTTACTAAAATTTTAAAGCTTTTATTTCTAAAGTTTTTTAACTTTTCTAGAAAAGCTTAATATATAAATATAATTTTTAAATTTATAAATATGTATAAATATAATTTTATTTTTAATTATTTTCAATTATTTTCAATTATTTTATAAATTAAAGATTTATTACATTAATTTTCTTCATTTTATTTTAGAGAAGAAACCGTAAACATCTGCTGATGCTGCGTTGTCTAGCAACCAACGATCTCGTGGCATTATTGGGGATGTTGGTACAAATGTATGTCACTATTTATGTAGCTGGTGCAACGTCCATGAGAATATTTTGCTCTCTACGTGTGGTTTGGCGACTTTTTGGACTTTTTAGCGGTTGCGTTGCCATTGTCATGGCAGCAGAGAGATGGTTGGCTTTGACTAGACCATTCTTGTATCAAAAGGTGAGCCTAGCTTTAGGATAATCAACGTAAAGCTAATTATACGGAGGTTCGCAGAGGCAGTTTGTTTTTCGCCATCGACATTTCTTGAGTAATTTAAATCATTATTAATTAATCCAGAGAACCTGTTGGGATTTATATTTTAAATATTAAACCTGAATTAAATCTTTGTTTCGGATCTTTTGTATTCTTTCTAAGGAATTTTTTACTTTGCTAATATTTTAAGCTATAAAATTAAATTAGAAAGATAAATTAAATAAAGTAAAAATTTTTACTTTATATAATTTATCTTTACGGTCTAATTCTTTTCGTACAGAATAAATTGAATCAACAGAAAAACTATGTAATTATTTTTTGGAGAAATAGATTCTTTTAATAAACCTATAGTTAACAAGATTACGCACATCGCCAAAGTAAACTGCGTTATAATTTATGACGTGTTTTCGCTTTATGCGGATGAGCTGGCGCGCGTAAGAAAATTTATACACATGTGCCGTAGAAGTACTTTAGAGTTCTACGACGTTTATAGAGTGGTCAAAGATATTATGATGAAGAGGTAAAAGCGTAAAAAATTTGCAATTGATTGACGAATCGGAGTAGGAATTATTTTCGTAAATTATTATTTTAAATTATTATTATTTATTTATACAGAAACATTAAAACTCAAATGATCAAATTTCAATAAATGAACAATTTCTTCTAGAATTTCTTTTCATAGAAGCACTATAATTAAGAAGGTATCGATCGCAACGCGGGATAGATAAGGTTGATGTCTTTCATACTCTAATAATAAAACGTCAATGTACACTGTGATCATCTACAAAAGCAGCACCCAAGATTGTAATTAATTGGAGATGATTAATGTTGTTGTTATGTCGCATACTATCAAGATATTAACTTTTCTAGAAAAAACTTAATTCGGGATATTTTTTCTCAAAAATTTCATCAAGTAATAATTTGCAACTCATATTGATTTAGTAAGTACAATTATGATAAATTAACGAGTTTAAATTAACAATTTAATTCAACAAGTATCATTAGTCATCAAAATTAGAAATTTAATAAGAAATTAGTGGAGAGAAAGATTAAGTTAAATTAGTTAAAAGTTCCCACAAACTTATATTAAATTTTAAATTTATTTTAATTTTGATTTTCAACATAATGCTTTGAATATTTAAACATTTCGATATAGGTTTTTTGTTCAACTCGCGATCGATGATTTTTAATGTATAGAGCACACATCATTTTATTGTTCCAAAAATAGATTGAACTGTAATTTTTAATACAGCACGTCTCTTAATCGTTAATCAATACCACTTATAGGAACAAACATGTGGTTAAGAATTTTATTACTTCCTTTTTATACGCTATAACATCTATGATATTACTTGTCTATATATATATTTGACGCACGAACAATATTACAATAATATGTTAGAGTATTTTATTAAATAATCAAAAGCATTTTATTAAATAGTTAAAAAGTTTATAATATTGTCTTGTCTAACTTAAATTTTATTTTACATTATTCTTGAAAATAGTAATTTAAAATAAATTAAAAAGATTGATTTTAAAATCATTTTAATAATCTGTTATATATCTATTATATATATTGGTTCCGAAATATACATAAATATATTATCGTGAAATCGAAAAAGAAGAAATTTAAAATTTGCTTCTTTGTATAATTGAAATATCTATCTTTCATGAAAAAATATATGATTAATTTTAAAGATTTGTTAAGAAAGATGATATTTCTTTTCGCTTATAATAATATTTTCGATTTTTCCGATATTCCTAAAAATGATTGCATAAACTGGTATAAAACCGTCAACGAAGAATCGATTAATTTATCGATATTGGCTTAACTGTTTTTAAAGACATAGTTTAATGTGGGATCTCGAATATTATTAATTTGCACATTAATTTTACGGATCTCAAAATTGCATGATCACTCTTAAAAATTCTGTAAAAATTTAGAAAAGACTCTCAAAATGCCCGAAATGATGCAATTCGTCGAAGCAAAGCGCGATGTATATTATAATGTGAAATGAGAGACTTGCATGTGAAAATATAGAGAAACAAAATTGGACTACTCCTTTTCTTGTGTTTATTAGATCTAATATTTTTCCTCTTTTGATTTTGCTGAAGAGAGTAGGTGAAGCATATAATTTCCAATCATGTAGAAGAAGAAGTAAGAACGATTTACGCGACTATTGGGAGGTAATAAATTTAATGCCTCGAGAGTCTGCTTCAGAAAAAATCTCACATACAGATCTCAAAACTTGGTAACTTGATTTTTATGGTACTAGTAATCATTAGAAGAAAAGATAATAATATGAGATCTGAGACAGAAATTTGAATCATAAAAATATAAATTAGATTCTTTTTAAAGAAGTTTCTCTCTCTCTCTCTCTCTCTCTCTCTCTCTCTCTCTCTCTCTCTCTCTCTCTCTCTCTCTAGATATCTTGATTAAAATCTTTCATTAAGAATGAGATCAGATTATTTTTGAACACTGAAAATAGAGAAGAACAAATCAATAAAAATGTATAAGCTCCAAACAAAAGAATTGTCACTTTTAGCGACCCTGATTAATACATAATTATCTGTCACGGGATAAATTGTGTATCGTGCTCAGATTTTATTTCTGAAGTTTAAAGCATTTGGAGAAAAAAAGTTATCTTATGTTGTAGAGTCAATCGAACTGATTCCTCGGGTATCTCAATTTTTAATCATTGCGTCATGCAAGCGAGAAAACGATGTTTGCATCGTAATATTTTGATATCTTAATGGATGGCACGCATGTATTTCCAGCAGGTGACGTATCCGGTAATTGTGCGTTGTATGTTGACTCTTTGGCTGATCGCGCTGGCGACGACTAGTCTTCCAGTTATGGGTTTTGGATTGTACTATAAAGGCGAACGTTGCGTCCGTTATAGAGAGGCTACAGAGCAGACCGACATCGCTTATGCTTACGTATGGTTTGTTTTTGGTCAGTAAACTGAATAACAATAAATATATTTATTAAAATTTGTTCAAATGTAGGCAAAAAACTTGTTAAAAAAAATGTACAAAGCTGCACACATATATATATTTATGTACTGTTGAATAGAAATGAAAAATTACATAATTATGATTCTGTTCCTAGCAAGAAGAATCCAAATATTAAAAGATCATCATCTTTATATTATACTGATTATTTTGACTTTTTAGGTACAGTTTTATGTTTGTCCATTGTCTGGTGCAATTTGGCGGTCTCTAGAGCTTTGAATAGAATAAGTCGCCGCGCAGTTTCTCTCAGGCGAATCTGTAAAGCTTCATCCCGAGCAAAACCCTTGCTAACCGTAGCCGGGCCTCCGAATCGACCGGAAGTTGCTACGACTGAGGAAAAGGCTTTTGCGAGACTGATGGCTGTATTATCGATATCATTCGTTATTTGCTGGATGCCACATATGGTAAGCTTGGCGAATCCAATTAGTTTTAATTTATAATAAAATTGTGTGAAAAGAAAACAATGAATCGAATTTTTAAATAAATTAATTGTTTTACACAGCAAATCTTCTCGCCGGAAACAATAATCGTAATTATTTATATCTAATCAAAACAAATAAAAAATACGTACGTTTCCGCTTTAAAAGCGACGAAGGTCAACAGGAATGAATAATGAATATTTGAAAATAGTTTCACGTACGAGCCATCGAGACATCCGCGAGCCAGTATTCTGATAGTCATTGAATTGATTTCATCCTGTTGACAATTTTGTTAGATGACGGAAAATTTTGCGTTTAGAAAAATCACAATTTGATGGAAAAAAAATCGAAATAATTTTTCTACGCTTACATTCGAAACATATTTGAATATATTTCTTCCTTATATTAAATTTAATAAAATATACAGATATATTATTAAAAAAATGCATAGAATTTATATTTCACTCGTAAGAATTTTTTTGTGAAAGGAAATATTTTATAATACAAAGTTGTAAATATTTTATTATTTGTATATTTTTTTTCAACAATTTTCAATTCAATTATCATTTGTTTATTAGAAATTACTTATGTTTTTTTTTAAATTTCGCTCATAGATTTCTATTCCGCTGGCTCAATTGGCGATGCAGCTACCACAAACAGCGATCACTACACGGAAGTTCATTCGTATCTTCCATATCATAGCCGACATTCTTTTATGTATTCACTTCACCTTGGATCCGTATATTTATGTTCTTTTGCGAGTACCACGACCGAGATTTCGATTGCTGAAACCGTTCTGTAGGATCTGCTGGCTGGATCGAAGCCGTTCCAATTCGTTTACAGGTGAGATGACCAAAATTTGAATATCAAAGAGTCGAGAATATCCTTATATCGCGGCCAAGAGTTATATGATAACACTTGATAAACGTGTGAATTTTATTTTAATTACAAGTTAATTGCTCGTATTTTAAGCAAGTATAATTTACATTATTAAAAAATATGTATTATATGTAAATAAAAAAAATAGAATACTTAACTGCGACTGGTATATTGTGTAATTAAAGATGTGGAATATTATTATTGGTAAGACAAAGTAAAAAATTAAATTTCGCATAATTGCCACAAAACTTATTTTATGCAATAGGAACAACAGATCATCATTGTAGCAGCGGTGATCCACCCACGCCGATTACTGAGGTTCCATCGACACCTGTCAGCGAGGAGCACGATTCGCATCTCGTCACAGCATCTCTCTGAGACTGACCTGTGCGAATGATCTTTCTAAAGCGATTGAAAAATCACGTATCAACTCTCGGGTCGTTTCGATACCGGGAGATATTTGCTTCTCTTTTGGCTGACTATGGAAGACATTATTTATTATTTTGCGCAGTGCAATTTGAGATTTTTGCATACAAAATCAAAACTACTTAAAGAGAGAGTTTTAGTTTGTAGATAAAACATATACTTGAATCGATTTAAATGATGAATCGATTTTTTACTTAAATACATGTCTACGTAAGCTTCTAGTCAGTAATAAGCATAAAATAAAATAAATGACGGATTTCTTAGTCGCCTGTGTAATAGAGCGTATTAATTACGCAGGCAATCAAAATGCAATGCATTCAGAGTTGAATGAAAAAATGTATTCTTCAAATGGAAATTTAAAAAATAAAATATAGAATATTGAAAAGTATATCTTAAGGGAAAAGGAATCTAGTTTTTTAAGCTATATGTTCTTACAAATTTTTTTCTAGTTCAGAATATTTATGAAATAAAAGATGTAGTTTTATCATTTAGCAAGCATTCTTATATCATGCATCCGAAACGTTTTTCAACGCAATAAAAATAATACGAGATTAAAAAAAAAATTATACGAAATAAAAATAAAATAAAGATTATACGAAAATTATACATATATATTCAACGCAGCATTGCAACGTGGAGCGTAGCAATGTCGTCAGTATATTTGTAAACGGCTTTATTTTAAACGAACATTGTTATTTGTACATAGTATCATACATATATATGTTAATATCTTGCGTATATCGCACGGTATTCGCATAATATTTGCGCGCATTCAACAATTTTGGAATAATAAATGTTAATTCGAAATTCTCTCTAGATCACGATTCCGGTCTCCGGAACAAGCACACATCCACAAATGCTCTCGCACACGTACAAAAAGGGTAGAATGCAAACATACACTTCGCACTCCTTGTGCAGAATCTAAGGTATCGTCCCACGTCGCGCGCTACCTGCTATATATTATGATATTCGAAGTGATATAGCGCAGCGAGATATAATTAATAATGAACCAAAAGAAGTATCGAATGACATTATATGTATATGATACAAGTGTAATCACGTGTGTCGAAGCAGATAACTCGCCCATAGACACTGAAAATATAACTTATGTACTCACTATCGAAAAAGAATCGGAGTCTCGCTCGAAAAACGTATACATTTCTCACAAATGCAAGTTTAATTAAAATTTATGTATACATTGTGTGGCGCGTATACAGAATGTAACGTCAATCGGAAGTTATATTGATTGCGCTTTCTGCGTGTATGTTTTTGCTCTCTTATATATTATAATTTATTTATAATATAAAAGAAAGATGCAATATATATTTCAGCATTAAATTATATCATCTATTATCATGTTTCTGCATGTTAGACATTAAAATATTACATATGTACTCCTGATAAAGATTCTTCTGTTTATTTAGCATTGTCGACATGTATTGTTTCCAATAAAACATATTTCTTAATATATACAATTTTCTCTTTTAATTTAAATTACAATTCCCTGAAAGCGCATGGATATCTCAACATTTTTCCTACATTCCGTAACGTTATACCGTGTATATTTGCTTCAAGAACGATCTCTTGGAGATCGAAGTGTTATACTTAGATTACATATCGTTCACATTCATACATGTATTTTCAGTTGCCTTAATTCGAAAAATTTATATAATTTCATAATATATTCTTTTGAGAGATAAAATATGATTTTTATGCGTTAAATAAGTGCGCGCCAAATCCTGATTCAGACATTATAATCAACATACACACATAAATAGAATCGTCGAACATTAGAAATGGAAAGACCAAGAGATTGCATAGAACGATAAATACCATATTTCTTTATCTAAAAAGATTTGCCTGTCTTGAGTACATATTCGAATGATAAACCGTGAAAGCCAAAACGCTGCGTAAGATGATAATAAACTTTAAGTTACGCACAATTTTTCATCTGACGTTTAATATAATAATATCCATTGTACTTAATTTATAAATTTGTCATACTTTTTCCGTTGCAAATATTGCAAGCAATTTACTCACGATTAATTAAATACTAACTAAATTCAACACCACGTAAATCACTACATTCGCGGATAATCGGAATAATTACTTGGCCGTTGCTTTTACAGTCGCTTGTTTTCATGAACAACGAAGGATGTTACAAGCAGAAACATTGATGACTTTTATATACATACAACTTCGGTTGGTCTCGTGTATAATTCGAGGTTCATTATCATTTAATTATTGTCAGGCGTACGTATACTTTATTAAAGACTGTCAACTTTATTTAAATCACACGCGACTGCGTACTTATGGCAATCAATGTTGCATGGTTTTAGCTAAAAGTTAAAATGGTAATTAATTCTTCGAATATTTAATATTATCACATAAGATTAATAGACGCGATAAATTATCGCGTATTTTCTTGTTAAATGCGCTGCAAATTTTATTATCAGATTCTTATTTTGAATTAAATGTGCTTCCAAATTACTATATTATTCGACATTGATTGCAAAGATCTCCTGCAGAAGCAGCGAGTGTAAATGACTAAATTATTAATTATCACGATCGTAGAAAAGCAGTGGTGCACAACCTTTTAAAATTTCTCTTGTATTATTAGATTTACAATGCTTTTCCGATTATAAATTAGATGATGTATGTATTTTTATACAAGAGTAAATAAGTAAGAAAAGTTTGCAAAGAATGTATAATTAAGTTGATATTTCTTACGCTTTTTAACACAATTTTCTCATGTAAAAATTAAATATTAAGGAAAACTCAGAAATTTGAAGATAATCGCCTCTAAGTATCTGTTATAATTAAGTTAAATTTGTGTAAATTTAAAACTGGACTCTAAAATTCTGTAGTAACTTTTGCATAAACAATGTAAAGAAGAATAAAATACAATAAAACGCGTACATGATGACGAATTCATGAAAGGTTTATGGGCACTTGTACTGACTTGCAGTATATAAACTTGTTTTCACTGACTTGCGATCTTAATTAGAAAATAATAAAAGTAATAAAATCCAGATAAAATGTGAAAATATTCACCTCTAATAAGCGAAAGCTTTAAGTGTCTCTCTTTCTTTCTCTCGCCTTTCAAATAAATAAATTTTTGTATCAAATTAATCTAGCTTTAACGCCTTTGATGTACATAGATCCGATAAATTCCTCAACAATTAACACGAACACATCGAGTTACATTTTACACAACGTATGTAGAAATAATCAAGTACGTCAGTATTTTTGATCGTCAAACGGGGAGTAAATTTTCGTTTTATTTTATTTTTTGGCACTTTTAGTAATCATAACAAATTATAGATCTCTATATATCTGGTAATTGATTTAGGCCAGTGTTGATACATATACACATATATAAGCTCGATTCAACGCCCTGCCAGGTACTTCACTATCGTCGATTTATCGATGTCGATGATTTATTTTTGATCATAAGTCAGCCCGTTAACACACATATTTTAATCAGTTGCACTTTTTATTATTTTTTGAATATATTTTTCTCTATCTCTTTTTCTCTCTTTCTCTCCTTTAGAAGCTTCACTGTACGTTTATTCTGTGTTTTAAATTTATAAGGTATTAGAAAGTGCAACTAAAGGAAAACATGTGTTTGCAAAATAAACCCGAGCGACACAAACGTCCAAAAACACTCGTTATTTAAAAGATGTAGCAAGTTTGTAGTTTGTTTTTTCAACTTTCGTGTCGTTTGGGAGTATGTTAATTTAACACGTGGACCACGCTTGAAATCGCGATTTTGCATATACGCAAACATACATCGACATCGAGAACTACATTTAGAATCAGATCCTATCAAGTTTCCAACATAACATTCAATCTCCGCGATGTGTCCGATTTTATTTACCAAAGACACGTGCTCAATGCAGAGAAATTCGTCATGTTACGTAATAAATATTACAAATACAGAATCGAAATAAATATAAAACAAATTGCTAGTAACTTGATAATCTACAATGCGAGGGAAAGTATATGCAAAATTTTTACACAAACATCCAAGTCTCTAGATATTATGCTACAATTGTTTCACAATATTATTATTCAGAAAATATATATATAATAAAAAAAAATTTGGCCATCGAGCACCTGTCATTGGTAGACGCTGCACCAAATTTGCGCGACTGATGACGGCCAAACAACGACGGACAACATCCGTTCATGGATCGCATAAAAACGAGATAAAAAGAGATGGTCCAAGACCGTCCTCGAACAGTTGGAACTCCCGCGCGAACTACAATCGATACTTCCTCACATCCTGGGAGTAGTGCAGCTCCCGCATCTTGCCCTTAATCCACTCGGCTAGTATCAGCCAGAGGATCCTACCGCGCTCCTTGAAAACCCGGCCTGTCGGCGCGTCCTGATCGGCCACGATCAGACGACGACGATGGCATCCATCCTTGTGCTGCGCGTACAACAACGATTCCCACGGCGTGTCATGCCGGCTTTCGTTTACCGCGACCCTTGCCTACAATGCAGGCAATCTTGTCAAATTGTCTCTTCACGCGATAATTCGCGGTGATTATAGATCTATCCAAGATCAAGCATGTTCAATTAAAACTGCCTCTCTCCGAAGCGAACTTGATCACTATCATTCACTATCATTCGCATGAATAGATAATGAATTATGTAATAGTTATTTAAAATTAATGATAATTATTACGTATTTTCGCATCACAATAATTATCGCGATTTTCTTGTTTTTATATCTTTTTTTTCCAGATTATATTTTATCGATAAAATAATTATATAAATAATTATTGTAGATCTATAGTCACTGATTTTGATATTAAAATGGTTGGAGACTAAAACTAGTGTTTGTCAACCAAAATCACAGGAAAGAACTAATTTCTCAATACAATAAAAATTACATTGAATATATTTTTTGCAATGGAATTAAATTGTTATCTTTTTGTTTTAATTTTGTCACATTAAATATAAGCATGCCTGCAAAAGTAATATATAATAAATGTTATTTAAAGAGTTTTTTTGAAAAATATAAGAATCTCTTATCTGTCTGAAGAAATGAAAGTTTTCCGGTTTTTTTTAAATAAAAGGACAATAAAAAAAGACAATATTTTATAGTAAAATTAATACAATAAAAAATAAAGTCAATTGCTACAGGAAATATGTGTGTAAATAAGTGACAAACTATACATATCTAAATTCTACTGGAGAAGTTGGATATTAAGTTTAAAATTTTTCAATAAAATAATGTGCGTGCGCGCGCGTGCGTGTGTGTGTGTGATATGTGATGTGTGTATATGCGTGTACGCGCGTAATACTTACTAGATGTAAAGTAGCTACTGCATCATCCTGAACATTGTTCAACATGATAAAAAATGTTATTTGACATAAGCTGTTAATAAAAATATTAGAAAAAAAATTGTATCCGATAATGAAAGAAGCACATTTTAAAATAAGTGACAAATTTTCTGTAGAAACGACAAAGTCCTGCATTTTTCTACGACTATAAATATTCCATAAATTTCATTTCTTCCACAAATAACGACGTACATTTAAAACAATATGTATAATTAATGTGGCTTATGTACACATTTTTGGCATAATCTATATATTTTAAATAAATTTCTCTTTAAACATTTTCCTTATCCTTTACCTCGGGTCGTACGAGATTATATCACACTTTCCACAGCAGCAGATGATTGGTGGAGTCTTCGCGACCGGCCTGCAGCTCCGCGGATGCTTGAGGTCCACGGAAGTCTTCGTAACCATCTCCGCCGGATATCACCAGGAGTTTGCCGCGATTGATATTGTTCTGCTGCGTTTTGCTCGACTTCAACGAATAACGATTCACTTTCGGACGAGGGTCGGGTTTCGAGGGGCTCGGCGTTTCCACGCAGGTGAGAAAGCGCACGTGTCCCGTGTGTCCATGAGGGATTCCTACGCGGGGCGAAGTAAAATTCCTTAGATCGGAAGGATTTCGGATCCAGGTGTAAGCGCCAATAATTGACAAACTTTTTTATCGAAATATTATATATACGATATTAATTGTATATAAAACGGACGATTAATGTACTCGAACAAATCACGACGTTACGTCCTACGCCAAGGGGAGGAGAAAAAAAAAAGAAAACTTGACACTGATCGATCGCTATCCTTCCGCACGGACGGGCATCGGGCGCGATTTGGGATGTCGGCCAGCTTTCTAATTATATCACGGCGCAATAATAACGGCGACAGAATGTGACGAGAATGTGACGTCAATACGCACCAGTCACGATCGGTGGCTGCGACATCCTCTGAGTGGATGGCTTTATATGGGGAATTGGCACGGTGAGCAGCACGCCGGCGCTCGTACCGATCCAGAGCAGCTCGTTGCAAGCCAACAGTGCGGTAACCCTGAGACACGCGGCCTTGTGCTGCCGAATTATGTCATCGCAACCTGCAGCAAATTTAACGCTTCCGTTAAAATAAATGCCGAATCTCGCCCCTAAGGCCCTAAAGCCCCGTTGTCGTCGATCAATTAGCGAATCAGAATAAAACACGATTTTATTTTTCAACAAGCTTGTGAAAGATAAATTTGTTATATGCATTTTGTTTGTATCTTTTAATGGCAAATTTTTATTAGGCAACATTAGAGAAAAGGGATAGTTTTAAATTAATAGAATTTTTGTCGATCGATTTTAAATCAGTTTGATTTCTCAGAAGCTATAACAATTAAGTAAATATATAAAAAATTATACACTATATTTATTATCTTAAAATTTATCTTTTCGAAATCTTTACTAACTTAATTCATTTTATAAAGATGACCTGTGGGAATCTTGCAATATACGATAAATAATAGAAATAATTAAGAGGATGATTGAGACAATGATGGGGATATTCAGTTGTTCGAGAGTTGAGACTTACTGGCAAGCATTTTGGTGACAGCCGGCGCGATATTGATATCCGTTAGGCATTCATAGCTACCGGAATGGAAGAGCCTCAGCACAGCGCTATTGTGTAAGGATATCCAGACGCCTAAGCCCCCGGAATTCGCCATGCAAGAAACGGCGCGGCTCGTGTCGCTGCTAACCGTGAACGCGTGCTCGATGTCCAAGGTGTGAGTGTTTAAAACTTTAACGCTATTGTGACAGCCGCACCAAAGTTTCCCGGAAACGGATAGCATCTTGGTCACCGGCGACGCCACCGTCCCAACGGATACCGTCGTCGGATCCGGTGTGTTCCATCCACCGGCTGCGATACAATGGAAAACGAAGCAGATTTATAATTAACAATATAATAAATTAATATAATAATATGATAACATAATATAATAATATTATAATAATATATAATAATAATATAATAATGAAATAAGATAAGAATAATATAATAAATTAATATAATAATATAATAAATTTAATAATTTAATAAAAATTTAATAATTTAATAATTTAATAAAAATTTAATAATTTAATAATAATTTAAATAAATTTAGTAATTTAATAAAAATTTAAATAATATAATAAGATAATTTTTTAAACATCATTTTTTATTATAAATCCAAAAAAACATTGTTAGAAAAGTATCGCAATACGTACTATGGTCCCGAACGTAAACAGTGATGTCTCCATTGGCGAGAGAGACGAACACTTTGTTATCCAAGTATCTGAAACATTATTATAGCATCACGTAAGAGATGAAGATCGTTAAAAGTCATCTACTATCACAATGGAAAAATAATAATAATAATAATAATAATAATAATAATAATAATAATAATAAAGTTAGGAGAAGGTTCTTACATGATGCAGTGCACGCTGCTGCCGTGCTGGATCTTCACCTTGTTCTTCTTGATCCGGATATTGTCGTTGCAGTTGTACACGTGGATGCAACCGTCCTCGGTTCCCAGCCACATCGTGGGCTGATTCGCGTCCTCCTCCGCCGTAGTATTGTCAATACTCGACACGTCACCGCTCAATGTCACGCTGCCCGTATCTGCGCATGGAATGTCGTCCGAGTCCGAGTCGTCGGAGCTCGAGCTACTGCAAAAGGTAAAGATAAATGTTAAACCGATGCACGCATGAATTATCCCATATTTTAATAAAAATTGAATCAAATTGATTCTTTATCTGAATAAAACTGGAGATGTTACATTTAAAGAGAGAGAATAAAATTACCTGTCTAACTGTATGTTACCGCCACTGGCATCCACGTCTTGCACCGATATGCTTATACCGCTCTTGCTGTTGATGAACGGGCTGTTGTTCGTCGTGCACGAGTTGGAGCTGAAAAGACAACGTTTTGAAATTCGTGTCTTCGATACCTCGAATCGTATAAGCTGCGTTCGAAACTATCTCTCGTCGCAATCAACTCCTTCTCGCCTAAAACTTCATCTCGCTGATCTTACCCAGGCGTGCAGGCAGGTATCCCGGCGACGCAGAGTATCCTGGCGTTGCAGACCCCGTTGCACGACGTGACCTGCGGTGGTTCCGGGCTCAGACTGAGAACGCACACCTGACCGACGTAACCATCGCTGTTGCAGACCCAGACGTCCCTCGAGCCCTGTCCGTTCACCAACGTCGGTGCCGCGCACGTGAACTGGAGGCCAGCTCGCGTTTTCCTGATCGGCAGAGGTCCCACGAATTCGGGACACGGCCTCCTGTCAGCTGACAGCGCTGCACGTGAAATAGCAAGGTGTTTAAAATATTCTCCAACTTGTGAGCTTATGATTCAAAAGCTGAGAGGATCAAAAATATGCAAGAGATTTTACACATGTGTATAGCAAGATTTTATAAGTTGATACGCGTGGCAGCGTAGAATTTTAATAAACAAAATGCCATGTTTATTTTAGGATCGTAATTTAATCTTTAATGTACTATTTATTTAATTATCTTCATTCAAATTTTTATTTTTAACAGATATTGTTTGTGGAAATTCTCTCAACAGAAGTTATGATTGATTAAATGATTCACTTAGAGAGTAATATTCGATATTCTTTTACTACATTGCTACTGAATGTTGTTTAAAAAAAATCGAAAAAATATTATTTTTAAGGTGTATATTAATTTTTAAAGCACACATATTAATTTGAAAAGCTTCTCATTAAGAGTGACTTTCTAAATATGAAAAGCCCGACGTAAAGCTACTCACCGAGTTTCTGTTTGGCTTCGTTGAAACTCTCTTCCCAACTCGCACGTTTGTCAGGTTTCGCGAACATAACAGATATATTCTCAATTCCGGCTCTGTAAATAAAGTACGCAAGTACAACATGAGTCACGTTGCAATCACGATCATATTATCATGATCTAGAAATTCTCAACACGTATATGTAGCGGAAACGTGATCGAA
The DNA here is from genome assembly GCF_025532165.1 of Camponotus vicinus. Classification (NCBI taxonomy): domain Eukaryota; kingdom Metazoa; phylum Arthropoda; class Insecta; order Hymenoptera; family Formicidae; genus Camponotus; species Camponotus vicinus. Next base: position 15,939,476 of record NW_028141967.1, on the reverse strand, counting down.
AACGATTCTCGGAAAACGCGACAGGGATTAAGGGATTTCGCGATAATCTTGCAAAATTAGCTCTCCTCAACTGATTATCAACCAGGCTAAATTTAATCATCGGTTGAATCGATTTAATCATAAATTTTCTAGTTTATTTTGTATCTCGTGCATAATTATAAAACAACAAACATATAAATAAATGTATGTCCAATCGCAGATTGATACTTCATATCAGAATTTATTTTGTATTCATGCAAAGATTATAATTTCTCGAAATATGCAACAAATAAAGACCTGAGTGTGTCAGATCTTAAAATAATATCTTATCATTATTAATATTTTAGGCGCTCTCTCATTCATTTATCTCATTTAATTCTCGAGAGATGATTTGTCGAAAATTCAAATAAATAAAATAAAATAAAGTAAAGTTTCTCTTATGCTTACTGAGTATTGAGTGTTAGTTCCAAGCAAGCCAACTGCGAATGCGCCGCATTTCTTTCTGCCAGTTGTCGTTGGGCCTGACTCAGCATATCCTTGATAAGATCCTCCAACTGCTGCTTGGCACCGTGCAAAGTCGCGGCGAGTTCCTGAAGTTGAGTTAATTTCGTGCAGTCTTCTCGAAGATAGTCTACTTCGCGCGCCATTCGCCTTAAATTCTCGTCTTTGGCTGGAAAATCGATTTTAAGATAGTTTCATTCCAAAATGACGAGTAATTCGGTAAATCGGCGTCTCTATCATACCTTTCATCACTTCGAGATCATCCAGTGAAATTCGCATCAGCATTTTGTATTTGTTCGCGTCAAGTAGACCAACCAGGCTGTTCGGACACGTGCTCCTGCGAATTTTTATCCCTTATTATTGTCACAAAAATTTTCTGTTTTATTTTTTAAATTAAATTATTTATTTTTATGAATCAAAACATGTAATGTAAAATTTATATAATTTATACAATTTTATTAAAAATATTTCATATCTTTAATAAAAATATCAAAATTAAAATTAATTGATTCTAAATAATTTTTAAAAAATTTTGAAAATATTGCCACATCTACATTTTATCCGAAAAATTTTATTTGCCGAATAAAATCTAATTAAATTAAAAAAAAAATAAATTCGAAAAATCCTTATTTGATAGAGAAGATTCGCAATTTTATATTATGTTTTTCATTTGAATATATTTCAGATATTCTTGTCAAGGATACGTACGTTGACGGTTTTCTTATCGTGCCGCTTCTGCGCTTGATGCTGGTGATGACGAGGAGATCGGAGAACAAAAATAAAGCCCGTTCCTTCCGCGTGCCCTGATTCGACGCTATGGTGACCAGATCGTGTCGTACGAAAGCTCTACGGGAGGAAAAACGGATAACGTGTCACACGATAAATTCGATGAATCTTTTTGTCGCGTTGCGGCCAGTTTCCACCACAACACATTATTATTGGTAATCGATACCCCGATTCCGACGGCTAAATAAGTCCGGTGGAAAAACAATGTAACGCGTGCGACGCGATTGGCACAGATTGAAAAGCGCGTGAAGTGGAACGATGTTTCTGTCACAGCAATAACCGACAATTTATTGGAAAATGTTACTGCGATGAGACAGTTTCTCAATCACTTATGATACATGCATTTTCTCTCGATCATTTACGCCTTTAAACATTTGCTTTGAAACGGCTATTCTAAAAGACTGATGTAACGACAGCAGACTGTAACAAAATTTTTATATCATTTAATTAAATTATGAAACTAAAATATACTTTATTTTATTAAATTACACAATGCTGTGTTAAATATCATCCGCAATCTATATATTTCATTATTATATAGCTCGAAATAAACACTTGATGCTCAAATATTTAGAAACCAGAAAAATATGAGTTGAACGATAAAATATGATTTTGGATACGTTCTGTAAATTGAACAAAATTAATTACAATTTCCACATCTTAATCAAGACTACTCTCGCTTTATTATTTTTCCGCACTTTGCTGGAAATTAATTAATTAAAAAATATTTGTAGTAGATGCGTTTTATTGACGCAAAAATATTATGCTGAAAAATGATCGTAAATCGAAGGTAAATTCGAGATCAGCCATCGGAACCAGGTGATCAAATATATTGTTCTGTTAAAATCGTTCAGTCAGTTTGCTATCAGTACGGTTTCTAAAGATCATCCTCGATTGCCACAAAAATCATAAATAAAAGTCGTTGGCCATTAATACCTGTCGTTCGTTACGATACCGGCGAGGCCTTCGACGAGGGCCTGGACCTCCCTTAACGTCGTCTGCTGCTGTTCCCACTCGAGTGACTCCCTTTCCGTGCAGTTGATTTTCACAACCAGCTCGTGCACCTCTTTCTGCGCGGCCTGCAGCAACTCGTAATCGGGATGCGTAGAGTCTGTGTGCTTTAGCAATCTCTGTATCAGCAGCTCATACCGCGGGATCTTTTGCACGGGTTTGATCAGCAGCTGGTCCAGGCCCAGTTTGCCCTTGTGCTCGCGCTCCATCGTCTAATTATAACAAAGTGTCAATCTATAACCACTCAAGACTTTTTTATAATTTACCTCGGGTAAAATTATACCCCGGGTTAGAGAAAATTTATCTTGACACGCAATTTAGATATTTTAAGCGATAATAATTATAATCATATCGTGAGAGCAAACTCTATGCAAGATAATTTTGAGGATTAAATTATACCAAATATCTATTCCTTTGTACTTTTACCTTATTAAGCTAATTTACTAGCTTAATAAATAGTCTTTCGTTGACTATAATTTCATGTAATGTTTTCCAAAACATATTGGGGGGGGGGATTTTATTAATTTAATAGAGTAAAAAATTATAAATTCTTTCAAAGTCTTTGAAAAATGCTAAGTGCAGTTTAGTGTTTAAAGTGGTTGACAATCCGCATTCCAAGACCTAAGTTACCGAGTATGTCAAAGATGTACCGAGTCTCGAGAGATTCTATGCGGTAAATAGATGAAAGTGATACTGACGATCAAAGTAACAAGTTAAATTGTATCAATAAAATTGTGCGAACAATCAAGATCGCGATTAAAAAGAGAGAGTGAGATAAAAAAAGTCTCGTATATTTAATAATAACTGTCAAGTTATATAAAGAGGAGAGAACGAAAAAAAGAAAGAATTGCAGCAATAGTACCTCGAGAAATCGTGCAAAGGCCGGTTTCGCTTGGCACGTTGTTTTTATCGCCTTCCTCGCGGATTTCCAATTGTCCAGGAACAGGGTGTAAGTCTCCAGCACCACCGGTTTCGTGAACTGCAAAACACAGCACAAGATTTCCCTTTATGTTTATCCCTCTGCGTGTCAATATATTCCGTAGGTAAAACGCAATTCTCCAAGTAAATACGTTATTTCCAGCTGACTCATTATTTAAGCATTCATGAGTTAAGGGTGAAATACACGATTGCGTCGCAAAATTGTCATCGCGAATTTATATTCGTTACATAATACGGGGAAAATATGCGGAGCGCAAACAAACGCATTTCAAGGGCTGCGAAACATCCCATGTGTTTACGTAAAGAGGACGATATAGTTACGAGACATATAAATTAATTTATTAAGGAGGACCGAATAGAGTAACGCACCGTAAATTAATGCAGCGGATCTGTCGATTTTTAATGAGCATTTTAGAATCTTAAACGGCAGGAAATAAATGAATATATTGTTATGTGCTTAATCTATCACACACATGGCCCGAAGATATTTGCGCGCCTAGTAACAATGTAAACTGACCACATCGAGGAAGACATCGCCGATCGTCTGCTTGAGTTCCCAGGTGTCCAGTCGCCTACGCAGCTCCTCCAAGAATACCTCGTGATGGCTGAGAAGCGCAGGAATCTGAAAAAGCATAAGCATTTCCCTTCGACAACTTCATTAATCAAATGACGCGAGATTCAATAATGCTTTATACGAGATCGCATAAAAATACGAGCTAATTTTCGATTATTAAAAATGCAACGCATCGAATTTGACAAGCAAAGTGACTAACTTTTGTGAATTTTATTGTGAGTTATCGATTCAATGCAGATATTAAAAAAAGATTAAAGAAAAATAGATAATTTTATAATTTTAATATTCCTTTAATATTTCTTTTATAAAAGTCTAACATAATAGACATATTTTTCATGCATCTTTTATTAACTCCAAATACCAATATTCGATGAACTAAATGTCAATTTAATTATAGATACTAGTCTATATATATATAAACTATTTACCAGGCTGTAAATTATTGATCAATTGATAATTGATTATTTGTTACTTTTCAGAGACGTAATTTATCAACAGCTAATTAACAGTCAACAATTTGCTAATTAACTGCTGCTTCGAGCATATGTCAAGGACTTAAGAGTAACGTTCTATAATCAATAATTGCCAATTTCATATTGATTTAAATCTCGAATCGTTCTAAATTTGATGTATGATTCGGCGTAATTTAAAATGATCCCTTGAAGAGCGCGAAAAGAATATTCTTCAAAACTTTTCGAATATTAAATCGTTAAATTAATTAAACGAGACAGATTTACGATGCGATGAAGGGAACAAATATGTCTTTTGTTGACAAAGTAATAGTGCATATATGTACAAGATTGAAAAAAATAATACATTTAAATGATACAATTTGGGATAATAATATATTTCTTTTTTTCGATATTTTAAAACAGGTAAAACAGTTTTTTTTTCAAACAAAAATTGATCTTGAGTAGGATGATAACTTCGTATTACCTGATAAAATATCTCGTCGACCGTCCCGGCATCCACCAAGCCAGCATTCTCAGGGCTCTTCAAGGGCTGTAGGTATTTCTGTAACCAATGCAAATACTGCGTTTATAATATGTTTTTTAAACAGACATGCGTTGGCAGCAACAATGTTTTTTTCAATTCTCTATCAAAATTAAAAACGTATCTCTGACATATTAGATTTTTCTCACAATTAATAATATTTTTAATTAAATAAGAAGTTTTAATTAAATAAGAAAACACACACACTTGTGTGCTAAAAAATTGTATCAATTGACATTGAAAGAAATTTCCTATGAAACGATGAGATAACAGGATATAAATTATCAGAAAGTAGTCTCGCGCGCATTCACCGCGAAACCTTCGGCTTGATCCTTGCGTCCTTCGAGTTGAAGGAGACCTCGTGAACTTTAAACGCACGATGATACGTAATCGGCTGCGGCGGGAAATATGTCTCGCAGTTTATTTGTGCAACTTCTCCGACACCATTCCCATTATATTTTTTCCTACGTCGGCGACGCAGAAAAATGCGGGGCATCTTGTCGCTTCCAAGGCCATTGTTAAATAATCGGCAAACATGCCGACAACAGTTCACAGCGGCACAGCTGTGTTGTTTATAAAATATGACAATCAAGCCGGTCTGTATCCGCTGTTACAATAATGTTGAAAATCCATGGGCTAATAATACAAGCTAAAAATCGTCTCTGAATTTCGAGTAAACTAGCACGCGCCCTTTGGGAATGTAAGCAGTGTAAATTGGATTTGACTATACATTTAGAATATATATATGATAACAGATCATATATTTATATAAAAAAATATATATGTATATATTTTATTAGATATTGTTATATAAGTATATCCTTTTTCATCAAATATTATATACATTTTATATATATTTTTTATCACATATTAAATACATATCTGTTTACTTTTAAATTAAATTAAATTCACTCACTAATTATTTCAACGCTTGTTTTAAATATTGCATATTGTCCTTTCAATTCTTTTAACTTTGTCCTTTAATATTTAAAAATGATAAAAGTATACAAAAAAATTTTTTTCATTACGATAATTGAAAAATAATTTAAAACATACACGAGAGAAGAAATATATAAAAAAAAATGTCGAATAATATTGAAATGTGTGTAATTTAAAAAATACACGTACTTTTAAAATATTTTAAATTATTTATCCATATCTCTCGAAAGAGGAAGGTTTCCCGGAAGGTTTTCTTATCATCAAAGGGGTGGATCGAGAAACGATGTTTTCGTTTGAAAGCTTACGTAATATGATCATTATATAACGATTGCTGATAATTCGCAAAACGAGAGGCGAATCATGCAATAAAGTAATATTTAATTTCCTGATAGCTTTATCGCCTGTATTAATTATCGTAATTGCTCGATTCAATGGTTATTCCACGTTGCAAAACTGCAATGCAATTAGCGCGGCACATAACACGTTTAATTATTTAAAACAAAGATCAGTTTCAACATCGGTCTTCCAGCCCAATGTTTGCCCAGATACCTTTTATTGAAACCTCAACTATAGGCCATATAATTGTATGGAGCACGCGTCTTGCGCTGCACACGTGCTTAAACTGGCGCACTTCCGGTTACGAGCAACTCCCACGTGCTTGAAAGAGTTCCATAAATTTCGAAAGACATCGAGAGAAAGGCAACGTAACAGGCTCTGTATCTTCTCGAGGAAATTAAACGCGTTTTTAAAATTTTATAAATTTTACATCCATCACATATATTTATAATTTACGTTTTATGGATTTTTTACACAGAGTGATATAAATGCAAAATATAAATATTTATTTTATATAATTTAAAAATATATATATATATTGATTTTATATAATTATATAAATTTTTATTTTAATTATCACATTTTTGTCGCAAGATCCTGTCTCATTTGTGTGCATTCTCTTCTGTATGTCTATTCTGTATGTCATTCTGTATGTCTTGCCGTAAATTAACATTAGTGTGATGTTGAAAAATCGCACAAGCCATGAGATTCTATTGCTGGGATATATTTTCAGCTTCAGTAGAGATAAAGAGATGATGCAGAGACAGCTGTGAATTGGAATACTATTCCGCATGCGAAATATCCGCGTCAGAAATTGGATTTAAATGAGTAACGCTATTATCATTTCGCAGGATAGCGACACCTTGACATGTACATTTATTTGCAAACTCGTTCTACACGTCGTCCAGTAATCAACTTTGCGCAGTGCCCTTCAACGAATATCAGATGCGTTAAAACGAAATATTCGAAGGACACAAACAATACGCTGAAAATCAAATTGCGAGTCCAAGATAAGAGGGTGCGAAATTTTGTGTCACATTTATTGCCACCTTGGAATACACTGTTAATTGTCACGAACTGTCTCTTAGGAATTTACGCAAAATTTGGATGTAATGTTTTTCTCATATAGTATTGATTTTTTAATAGTATGAAAAATTATTAGTTACTAGTTTATTAATTTAATATTAATTTATTATTTCACGATTACAAATTAGAAATTAAAAATCGAATTAAATCAGCTTTTTTCGAACAACATTTTGCGCAATAATAAAAATGCATTAAATCTTCGCGTAAAGAGGCATAATTCCATTATTTCAATTATTTTAATGAGAGATTCTAATTACATTTTTTTATGTTAATTAATAAAATAAATATATATACATATCTTTCTTTAGATTTATTTGGATTTTCCACAATTTTCTTTTCGTTCAAATTTGTCCTTAGCATTAAAGAAAGTTTGACGAAGATGGATTTATACAATAGTCACGATTTTTATTAGCAGAAAAATAAAATATATTACGCGATATAAAATTTATTACTATTGCGTCGCCATCTGATGTGATCTGATCTTCTCAGTTTTTTAAGAGCAACGATACGTGTATAATCGCGAATGCGGTCTGAGTGCAATATTATGCAAACGGACCGATTCCCGTAACTATTTACCACGACCTGGTATTCGAGTCTATTTCCGGTGTTTTAACGAAGAATGATTATGAAGTCAGGAATGGAAATTTGATGAAAACAACAGGCCGAGGAGAGACGGCGCGCTTGGGTCAAACTAGCAACAGCTCGCTCGAGCGGAGCAAGTAATAAACGGACGGGGGTGTTTGTTTACAAGATACAAGGACGAATCGCAGTTTCCGACATGTATCGATTCAACGCCGTTTCTTCTGACGTTGTAACGACTTGGGAAAGACCGGTCGATGCAATTTTCTTGACCGATCCAATCGAGAATAATACTTTTAGAGAAACTCAATTTGTCTGTACTTATCTCCTCTTTATATGCTCTAGTAAAGATTCCAAAGAACCTTAATTATAAATATTATATTCAATAATAAATATAATCAAATATTCGAAGAGTAAGAATCTGTATTACATTTGGACAAATTCATCCAATATTAAAGATTGTATTTAATTATGTGGGTTAATATCTCTGTTAAGCGTAAGCTAAAGAAAATCCTTAAAGTTTCTATTATTCACAACTTAATTACATTGCACATCAAACAGAAAATATCTTTTAACGATATTTATTTCTCTTAAAAAATTTGATTTTAGTTCCAATTGAATTATTTCCCTTTTTCAGATCTAGAATCAATAATACTCACATTGACTAGTATCTGTAGCGCCTCTACGTAGGATCGTTCCGTGTCGTAAAGCTCCACGACCACGTGAGTTCTCGTGTCCTGCAACGTAAAGAAGAGACAATTATTGAAATGATCGTTGAATGGCGTTCGAAGAGAAGGAAGTGACAGAGCGAGGAAGAGAGGAAGCTGCGTTTCACAGCTGTCACTTGATTATTGCGTCGCGTTTCGCGATGAAGCTCGCACGTGCGTTTATGAAAGACCTCACGCGCGTGCGTGTGAAGGGCTCGATTATGATCGTTATGTGAACGACAAGCCGGAAGATCTTGCGTCCTGGGAATACGTATCGTGGAGGATAATGGGAACAATGCGTCGATATTGAGATTATTTCAGCATCGAGAAACGTCGATGAAAGACTTAACCAAGGATTACTAGCTGATGCACAGTGTAATGAATCACGCGCGATCCATCCCAGAATCTTCCGCCATTATCATTTTATCTCCTAAGCTTTTTTGACGTTAAGTCTCTTTCTTTCTAGTTACATTTTACATTAATTTTTTTTTTCATGTATTTTATATATTTAATTCGCAAACAAAAAATTTCCCATATTTCTTGCATTACATTTAATTCATCAGTTAATTTACGAATTTAAAAATGTATAAAATATTTAAAATATATTTTAAAATGTATAAAATATATAAAATATATCTTAAAATATATAAAATATATTTTAAAATATATAAAATATATTTTTTCGTCGAAAAATATAGGAGAGAACTAACAAAAAGTATGATGAAAAAAGTCTATTTGATTTTAAACACACGACATTCGGGATTTATTTTATAGAAATACTTTTGCGACGCGCGTCAAATACGTCAAAAGAACAACACTCGACGCGCTTATTCAGGGTACTCGGAATGTTTGTTCATTCAGAATTAGCTGCCTGCCTAGTCTATATAAACGTCGAAAACGAGAACTACCCACGCGTTCGGAGGTGACGCGTTCGTTATTCTCGCTGTCCACCGACGGCTGATTGATGAGCTTGCGATCGGCGTTCATTGTCATCCTCGTAGGCCACCTGTACTGAGATTTCGTGAGCGCGGATGTGCACTCTACTCGCGTAGCATCCTCGCGAAACCGATGCGCCGCGAAATGCGACCGGCGCAAAATATTCACACTCGCGTCTCGCGTGTTTCCGGTCTCTCGGCCTCGATAGCTGCTCCGTTTGGCGGAAACGGCGAAACCAAAGCCGAGCTCTTACGGTTTCCGTAAGCAAATGTGCGCCGTCCTCGAAAGAGTTTTATTCTCGGATTCTTCCGACGAGTTTCTCCTCGATCAAGAGTTCCTCGTTTCGGTCAACTGCATCGAGAGAATAGTAATTATGTAATTTATGTCCGCACTCTTTTTATGAATTTCACGAGTTTCATCGATTTTATACGTCTGGAAGTAATCGAAGTAAATTACAACTGCACCTTTCTCACTCTCTCTAATTTCTATAAACTTTTCTAATAATCAAGTTTTTAGAATTAAAAGGAAAATATTAACGATCATCACGAGTGATCACTCTTGGCAATCTGTTACATATTTCTAATTCCTCATCATCGACATGAAAATTTTCAGCTAAATCATTTAGTAAAAATATATTTTTAATGACGAATTTGTCAAGAAATTAAAAACAGATGCATCTGTAAATATTTTTTATACCTTCAATTTATATTAAGAGTTTTAAAAATTTACATCACATATAAAAATTTATATATTATATATTATTACTTTTCATTTTTAACATAAGAATTGCAAGATAAATAGTTCTCGCGAAATTTTTATTCTAGAAAACATCTGTTTTTCTAGGAAAAATTGAAATCAAAGAAGAGAAAGATTTTTCTCAATTCCAGGGAAAACTGAGATTAACCGAGAAAAAGATTTTCTCGTTTCTCTGAACTAAAACATGGCGAACGAGCAGCGACAAGTATTGCAAGTTACGCAAATTCCCGCTCTCAAGATTTGCAAATCTTGGGGGAGGAACGTCGTAGTTTGTACATGCGTCGCATCCGAAGATAATGCGCGCGTCGAGAAAAAAACCCGACAGCGCCTCTTTAAAAGCTCCGTGGAGCTTTTGCGCGAAGCGGAGCTTTCAAGACGATCGCGCGTCGAACGCTTTTACGTACGTTCGTTTACGAACGAACCGACCGACCGACCGACCGACCGACCGACCGCCCGTTATATTTAGCGCCGTGACTAAGGACCCTCGCTTCCCCCCGTCCGATTGAGCTTGCAAGCTCTCATCCACGGCACTCTGTCTCTCTCGCTTTTTCCACGCTCCACGGTTTTTCCTCGTGCGACCGAGTTGCGCCCGATTACAAAATCGATTGCGCGCGATCGATCATGACCTCTTGCTTGATCCCGTTGTGCGAGCATAATGATTCACTGTGCGATCGCTTAATTACACAACTTCCTTTGCTAATTAACGCGGAGTTATGTCATAAATGTTCTCCGCGGTTTATCCTCATGCCTAAATAGTCTTAGACTCGGTATCTTCATGTTAATATCGGGGAGAGAAGAGGGCGCGTAATTAAAATCAATATCCTTCAGCGGATAAGCTACGTGTGAATTTTTCACAAAACACTAGGTGTCCCGAAATTTGCGCGCTTCTTTTATTTTATTTGCATTGTTTATTAAATTTTTCTTATTATACTTTTCTCTTTATTCTTGGGAATTTCCTAGAATTTTTTTTCATTAGCATGATTGAATTTCAAATCTGAGTATCTATCTCGTAATGAAATTATAAACTGACGTTTTGCGTGTCTATTGTTTATCATTTTATAGAAAAAAATATCAATTATTTTATATTTTATTAGCTATCCAATCGCATTTGTGACAATTGCAACTAGCTTTATTATCGTACTCGCGTAGTTCTATTACGTAAGCTAAAGCTTTATATAAATAAACACTTAGTTTTATATGTGCTATGTGTATAATGTATGAAAGGCAAATATTTTGCAGACAGAAGAGCTTGTCGAGATTTGTTAATTAATATTTTCGAGCCAAAATAGAACATAATTTCGCGAACCAATTATTTGCCTAATTACTATTAATTGTGCGTATAATATTGTTGATAATTGCTGTTTGAGAGATAAACCCTGTGAATATTATAGATTTTTATTTATTAAAATTGTTATTTGTTATTTTATATAAAAAGTGAATTAATTTTTTGATAAGAAATATGCGACTTTTTAAAATGGTTTAAATAATCTGTATAAAAGATGCGACAAGACTCATCGCGATGGCATGATCAATTTTGCAAGGTTCTCAGTAGATTCGACGAGGCAAGGTCAGGAAGAAGTACTCGGTGCAACGTGGCCGTGACATCGAGAAGAGGAAACACACGTTTCCTGATACTGGAACGTGTCGAGAGAGAAACCAGATGGTCCTGGCATCCGAACGCATTTCGACGACTCTTCGATTAGACTTGAGCGACGCTAATATATTTTTAAAGCTTTATATGCAGTATCATTGAGGTGAACTGAAATACGCGTGAAAGATTAAATTCAATTTATCAAATAAAGGGAGTAAAGTTAATATCCGAGCGTAATAGAGTCTTCAAGCGATATAAAGTGACATTATTCAATTTGTCCCTTATACGCTCACGAATGGTTAAGAGCTTTTATTAGCAACCATCTTTAGTAACAGCGAGAAAAGATAGTTAGTTATGGAAAAATTAAATAAATAGACTTACAAATATATAAGTATAATATATTATATAACAAAATTGTAATTTTTTTGTAATTTCTTTATGATCAAATAAAATTTATATTAACAGGATTTTAATAAAAAATCTGTAACCAACAAAATGTTTAATATTTCCAGAATTATGAGAAGATGTTGAGTCAAGTTTCTAAGCAAAAAAAAAAACAATCTCAAAGTAGCCGAAGAATTCAAAAAAAAGTTTTGAAGAAGAAAAGTTTGGAGCGGAAAAAATGAGACACAATAGATGACTGAATATAACGAGGCGCATTAAATGCATCGAACCGTTAACAGCCTGTCCTGTTTAGAATCGTTTACGTACTTACAAGTACTTATCCACGTGCCTCCCTGCCGCCCTAGAATGCCACGCAATCGCGAGTAAACACTTTCAACACGAGTTTGTTCGTCGACGAGAGGCTCGAATGAAATTACAACCTGTTACACACGCGACGGAGGCGTCGCGACGCGTCTGTAACAGATATAAAATTGCGCCCGCGCTACTTGAATTTTGGTCAAGAGCGAAAGAAAGAAAAAGACGAGCCCATAAATCGAAATCACAGTATCCTTAAACCCTCCTTCCAACAGAGAGATTACACCTTTAATAATAACAATTCGCCACCGTGTCGTTATTTCAGCCTAAAGTGACAAACGAATGACATAACATCGAGATGACATAACGCCGGAAATCGAGCAAATCGAGAGATGATTTAACGCGCGAGGCAACTATATCGATCGAGAATGGATGTGAGATGATTGTCTCTTGCTTCTACCTTCCTAAAAAAATAGAATTTCGAATTTCGCTAAAAAAAAACACGAGATCTATTTTATCTTTTCACTCTGCGAAATGTTTTTCCACAAGTGCCACAATTTTGTTATTTAAAAACTGAATTTTCATTTCGAGAAGGACTTTTATTTAATTCCCGAGCTTCACTTTAACTGTTCTTTTGCATATTACAGCGAAAGTAGTAAACAGAAGAATCGTTGTTTTCGACGGAAATATTATTCGTGCTAAAATGCGCGCGAAATAAACAGCTTCAAAATATTTCGCACGAGGAAAATCCAAAGTTAATTTCGAGGCTTTCTTTTTGCGATTAATGACTTATTTATATTCCCCTATATCCCCGAACGAATAACTTATCCAGTCTTAATTGAGGTCATAAATTTGAAAAGGTCGCATGATCGCAACGTCGATTTGTGTCGCACACATCGCGCGTAATTATATTATATTATATATTTTTTATTAATATTTATTATCGAGATTAAAAGATTTTATTTCGGTCGAAAAAACGTGTTTCTCCTTTAAAATTCGCAGACAAGACAAGACACTCGTGATGATCGACGTCGAGCTACCTGCTGTCGCAGCATCACACGGCACAGATTATTATTATTACTAAGTTACTAGGGTTTTAACGTCATGAGAGAAGAGAGGAAGGACCTAAAAAATGCTTTCGGAATATTAGCGAGCGTACACGTCCGATTCGCCAGGTGCACGTTATCGAGCGACACACGTTATCGCGACGGCATCGCGATTCCGCAAGCTGCGGCTTTTCCACGACGAGCAACAGCTAGACGCGGCGTTACGCCTGAAACTGGCGACCCGTCGCACAGCCACCAGGAAGCTGATCGATGCCCAAGAGAATAGCGGCGGCGGAGAGGACGGAAGCTGAGCGCGCCAGGACGCCGGCGCGTACTTTTCACGTGGATTTCACACGCGCTCTCCCCTGTATCCTGGATGCTGTGCCGCCGTTCCTGTCGCCCCCACCCCTCCTCGTCCCACGAGGGGATCTGTCGCGGCGCGACCTTGCATCGAAATGCCGGGTTAGCCTTTTCGAACCCCTGCCATCGTGCAACAGGTTTCTAATGTCAAATTTAAGCGAAGGAATAAACTGCTCCGAAATTTATTCTTTACTAATTATCGCGTTTGCCGAAACGTCAGAAGGATATACGAGAATTTATTTAAAAAATATGTTCTAAATTCTGGAATCGCTCTGAATTTTCCCTCGTACAAAGAAAGAGAGAGAGGGAATCCTCTATTGTACAACATCTTTGTACGATTGAGATTTGATTAAAATGTATTCGTTTCTGAAAAAATTCGTGTAAATTGTAGGCAAACTTTAATTTCTTCAAATTAAGTGTAAAAAAATCTAATACAAGTGAAGCAAGTATCGCAAGAGTTTGCGAACTATTTAAACGAAACAGATGGTCGCATTTAAATTTAAGTCGCACGTTCATCGGCAGATGGTTCGATTTTATGACAATAAAGCTCGAGCGGGACTAAGGCTCTTAAGTCGTTTGCGCGTGATTTTATTCTTTCGAGTAACGTAGACGGGCGGCACATTCTGGCTTATAAGCTTCGCTCACATGTTTGCTCGTCTCATCACATGGCGGTAGATTTACGCCCGAATAAACTCGTCCACGTGAGGATCCCGTTAAATAAATTAAACGCACGATTTATGCAAACCGTGCACGAGAACAATGACCGGTTGGTTTTGCCGTTTTACGGGGACACGCGCTTTTGTGTTTACCATCGTGGCGAACAAACGAGAAATCGATAAGCCCCGTGAATTCATTTCTCGAATACACGAGCAGATGTTTATTAAGGCTGCACTCCTCTCCTCGATAACGAGCATCAATTTCCGCCATCCGCGCTTTTTAATGAAAATCGTTACGAAATAGAAGAAAAGGAGAGATCCATCATTTTTCAATACTCTAATATTTATTTTGATTTTTCGAATATTGAAAAAGGCTATAGAATTGTCAAGATTAATAAAAGCCGTAAACATTTTTATTTTCTACTCGCCTGCAGGAAAATTACAAATATGCAAATTGAGAGACAAAGGGAAAGGTAGAGCAACACATTTCCATATAAATTGTTAAATATAAAGTTAATTAAAACTAATGGTGAGAGACTAATAAAATGCATGATACACGATGTGTGTGTGTTTCGTTAAATCATTTTAATTCCGCATGAAAAACCTTAGAGGAGAAATTTCTCTTCCCCAAAGCAAGACACACGCGGATTACAAAAGGATTAAGAAAAAATCGCCAGAACGTCACGTGATGGAGAGAGGTGCATCAAAGGTCGGCGTCGACGTGGGTGTCATCGAGACTCGGATTTAGACGACGTAAAACCGTACTCGCTTTCGGAATTTTATAGAAATATGCGCGTAAACAATATAAAATATCGCGCAAGCAAACAAGTAGCTTGTAATAGATGCTCGTAGTACGATAATAAAGTTACGGGCGTACGTTTACGGGACGGGTAATGGTCCGAACGACTCGGAAATGCAATTCTGTTTACTCACATCGAGCAGAAGATCGCCTCGCACGGGATCTTAAGGTCGATCCGATCGAATTAAATATCGCGCAACACGAGGGGCAAGAGTGCTTGCGAAACCGTAGGCATTAGTCGCGGCCAAGTGGTTTATATATATATATATATATATATATATATATATATATATATATATATGCATATACGCATCTCTCGTGTAAGTTAAATATTTAAATATTTCCCGGTAACGTGCCACGCGGCGAATATGGTGCAACTGCTTTGCGCTCATCGGTTTATTCATAGATTATCCGCCAGCATTCTGGTCCACCGCGCGCGATCTCGCATCGTTTCGCGATCGTTCTTCGATCCGATCGAAATGCGATGTCGCGAGATGTTGCGAAAGCGCCTGATTTATCATCTCCTATTCCCGTTCGCCCCGAAAAATCAACTCAAGTCAGATTCCGTAACATCCGGCTCCAAATTGACAGCTTTCTCCTCAAACGCATGATTGGAGATTTATCGCAGATGCGTTGAAACGCGTGTGTTTAATAATAATCTAAAAATAAGGAAAATGTGACGGCTTACGCTCTTATTCGCTCCTCTTTTCTCAAGGAAAGTCGTAAATTGAGATAAGTAACCGAGCCTTGCTAGAGAGCCTACGTGAGAGGAGTACAAGAGTATCGAAAGAGTCTGCGACATTTTTATGCCATTTCGATATTAAAATAGCTCTTGTCGAGGAGCTTGCATACCGTTGTATCAGATGTAACTGCGTTTAATATTGCGCGTGCACGAGATTCCTTTACGGTCTACCGAGAGAGAGACTGATACACAAGCGCGGCGGGTAATAAAAGTCGCCGGTACCTACCGATACCACCCACGTGCCCAGCCGCGTCCGCACCTCTTAACAGTCAATGGAACCACGATTACGCTATTGTTCGAAAGTTTATGGCCGGCCGAAGGGCCTTTCATTACTTCACGGCGTGTATCTCTCGCCCCGACACGCTTTCTCGCACGCGTCGAAATTCTGCCGCCGTCTGGACCACAATTTCTCTCAACTTCTACCGATAAAGCGGAAAATTTGTATTCCCGCTACATCACGTTTACAGGAGAATTTGCTACCGCAAGAATCGAGCCATCGAATATCTATTACACGCGCATTTGTTGTTTCGACATTAAATAATTGAAGTCTTTATCATTGATCAAGTGAATATTGAAGTATGAATTATATGTCATGCAGCTTGAATATTCGTCTCTTATGTCGGCAAGAATTTAAACAAATAAAAGAAATATGTATGCGACTTTATCAGTTTACAGGAGAATTTACTACTTTAAGAATTGAGTCGTCAGAATATTTATTAGACGTGCATCTGTTGCTGCATTTCAATATTAAATAATTGAAGTGCTTATCATTGATCAAGTGACACGAATATTGAAATATAAATTACATGTCATATAACACTTGAATATTAATTTCTGTTTATGTCGGCAGGAATTTAAATAAATATAAAATAAAAGAGATCTGTATACTTGTACGACTTGTACGACTTGTACGAATTTAAATTTGAAATTACTAAGGTGCGTAATTTGCATTGTACTATCAAAATAAATTTTTTACGAATTATACATTATAATTAGAGAAAGAAAAATTATATAAAATTATTTAAAAATTATATTTCTTGTCACAATACATAAAATAATATAAATTTAAAAATTAATAATATAAATAAATTTATTACATGATAAAAATATCACTATTCTGAGGTCGTGAGAATGGATACTTTATCTTTCAAAATTTTTCATGTACCCTTACATCATAATAATCATTTATCTCTAACTAGAAAATGCGAAAATGCAATCAGTGTGTTTAAAGAGTAAAATTATTAAAGCGAAGAATTAAAAAGAATCTTACGAAAGCATTCGTGCTTTCGTAAGCTTAACACGATGGTAGGTGTAGTTTAGTATTACGTCAGTCTCTACGTCCGGGAATTTCATGAATGGAACGCAAATTCACGATGTGCCTGGGTGTAATGACGTCAGTGGTAAACATGACGTCGACAGAGGGTCTCCCGTGTCCGCGAAAGAAATAGGTCGCTGCTCCCCTGACGGGAACGCGACTGCGTACAAACGTCGCGTATCCACCGCATTAAGGATTTGCCCGCATTTTTGTCTGCATACGTAAAAAAATAAAAAGAGGGAAAAATATCCGGCCAAATTCAAAATCCAGCTTGCGATGACTTTAATTGGCGCGTACCAAGATATATCGTCGTAAATGCATTTCACCTCGCGTTACATAAACAATTCTGCTTTCTCTCAATGACACTACCTTGCTTTCTTTTACCGTGACTAATTTCCGCCACGTGTACCTTCATCACAATACGATAGAAATTCTTCGAACATAGCCTCGTTAATCTTCATCTCGCCTCGAGATTCGTTCGCGTTTTAAATCCCAGCAGAAAAATTGGCGAAATAAATTCTTCTCCAAGGAAAACGCATCCTCATTAATTGAATTGACTGTATATTTGCAAATATATTTTTACTATCTTGCATAAGATATTACTTCAGACACTACTTTAGTGATATTTTTATTACGTAAAAATTATTTTGTATTGCGGCAAGAAACATAAATAAATTCTTCAACATGTTCTCTCCTCTTTATATTTTTCTATGTATTTTGTAAGTAAATACTTTCATGGAAATAAAAAAAATTAAGTTTCATCATTTGCGTAATATTTCAAGCTGCTAAGATTAATTTAATTTGCGTTAAGAGCTAAATGTTTTAACGTGCAGTATCCTGTGATCATAAACGAATCTTTTAATCGCGTCGTGAAGATCCATCCTGCCTCTCATCTTCGCGAGAACGTGACTATGTTATGGCGACATCTTTAAGCAATATATTTGCGAAGTAAATAAAACGAATCTACCGCTCTCGTTGTTTTTTTGTTGTTGCGTACAAACGATGAATAACGGTAAAAGATATATGCATTGCATAAGCTTATTAAGACTGCCGCAAAAAAAGAGAATCGGTGCAAGCATAATTTAGCTGTCAAAAGTGTTAGATATATAATTTCGAAAAATATTATCTCTCGTCGCGAAAATTTGGATTCTTAAGCTCTTCTTCTTAACCCTTTCGTATCTCTGGCTTTCCCAAAAGAGATGCGTTTCATATGAAAACAGTTTTATAGTGCTGATTCCAAATTTATTATCAAAATTTAAATTCAAAATGGCGGCGAAATGAGAAGCTGAAATATCGATATATTTAAAATATAAGCTTGGATTTTATTTTTTTAAATATGTATTATGTTTTTTCTAAATATACACACACATGCTCGACTCGCGTTGTTATACATTTTTTTGCAGGTCTCGCATAAAACTTCAAGTATATAATTAGCATCAATTCTATAATTTTTTGACATAATAGGTGCTTTCCATTTACATCAAAACTCAGATAAATCTCACTTCTGTCTTTCTTTAATATGAATGTTGAAGAAAGACAGAAGTGAGATTTATCTGAGTTTTGATGTAAATGGAAAGCACCTAATATATGATTACTCTTCACTATCTAAAAGTTTGATTTTTTTGCAAAAAGTTTAGGTAATTACATTTTATTATAAATATTATATTTCAAAGTGTGCGATTCTTTTATGTAGCTTGAACTTTCTTCTTTAAAACAAGCCAAAATAAAAGTCGATAGGGTTATTTGTTTAAAAGTTATGATTTTTTTCGTAGGTGGGACATATATGTCCCGGAGGTACGAAAGGGTTAAAATATAAAACAAATATTTAAGTTCAGTTTGATATAATATCTGTTCAAACAAATTGATAAACATACTAATATTTGTCTTGTTTTCTATTTTTGTCTGCGATATTTGCAGTTTGAATCCCAAAGTTTTTTAATTTTTTTAAACCTCCGCTACAAATACTTTGAGCATATTTTAAAAAAGAAGTGATTATATTAAATGGAAAAAAAAATGATAATTAATATCATAACAAATAATATATTTATATAATCTTCATATAATCTTCATACTTATAATAAATTGAATTCTATTTATTCAAGAAGTGAACACAAATTTAATAAAGAATTAAGAATAAATTGGTAAATAAAAATTAATTATAAGAGTGACTCAATATTAAAATATTTGAGAGATACCAAGAGGTAAAATTTTCTCCAAAAATCTTTTGCGAGAACGTAAAATTGACTAAAGCTTCCCAGTCTTTCAATCAATGAAAACAGAATTGTGGGAATTTCCCAGGGAAAAATCACAAATCGCAATGATAAGCACATGTCCGCGCAAGGTCGCGAAGATTGCATCGAGATGATCGCGGCGGTCGAATCATCACGTCGACGTCGAAGACGTAGGTCCCCAGATACGCCCGAAGTCACCAGGAATATCCGCGTGTAATACGCCCCCGCTGTGCCAGAATCGCGTAGGGACGCTACACCAACCTCGAGTGCACTGGCCAAGGCACGGACTCATCCGAGAAATATGACCGTACATTATTATTAGATTATGTTTTCGGCGCTGGAGTCGAACAAGCGCGGCCATCCGTTCCGCTCGATGTTCGGAGATCTCTCGGAGTTTCGACCGGCGCCTCCCTCGCGTGGCTCCTCTCGGCCAGATGTTACAACGCTGATGCACGAGCCAGGGAGATACGACGAGATAACCCCGGTCGGCATTTTTTCGTATTTAGAAGAGGAGCGAAATTCGAGAAAGGAACAGAATCAAAATTCTTTGGCTCGTATTCATGCCTCATATTTCGAGCGAAATGTGTGCCTCATCCAGAGGATTTATTTAATACCAAGAGAGCTTGTCGTATGTGCCGAGAAATTAGTCACATTTACAGCTAATTTTGTAAATACGGAATATAAATATAAATTTATCTCCTGTTAAAGGAGAGATATTACGATTAAGAATGTTAAATAAATGAGTATTCACGTTTTTTAACTATTATTAAATGTTTATGATTTCTCGATGAATATTATAATATTTTTCTATTAAAAATATTACGAAAAATTATTTATCCCATAGCATATTTTATTTTTGTAATTAGTTAAATTAAGAAATCACGCGTTACGAATGGTATAGATTTCAAAAACCAGCGTCGATTTTTTCTCCACTTTTTCATCGCGTTCAATTAAAAGTGCTATACATCACACGAGACACGACGACATTGTCTCTTCAACGCGGACAAAAAAAGTTGCAATTTCCCCCGAAAAAAATTGCCCATTCATTAATCAAGGGAACCGTGCACATTGTGTATGCATCAAATGTCTCGATAACAAATGCGCGGCACGAACCGCGCGGATACTTTACGGCCCTCCCTCGCGCTTATCTCCGTCGTATCGCGAAAAATGGGCGAAATGTAGCCGGGGCATTGTAACCGGCAATTTATATCGAAGCGAGATAATCTGACTCACGTTTCGATGCGCCGGTGCGCGAGCCACCCTCTCCGAGGACCCTCTCAGCAGCTCCGCGAGCAGCTCGGGACTCGGCCCCGGAAGTCCCTCGAGTTTGGTCGGGCTGGAGGTCGTCCGGTGGTGGCAGGGCGTGGGCGGCTCGGAGCTGCTGTTGTTGTTGCTGCTCGCGTTGTACGAGAGATTCGCCGAGATCTTCCTGCGAGGACGAAGGCCCTCGTCGAGCGCGATGTCGGCGGTGCGAGGCTTCGCCATCTCGGCCTCCAGCATCTGCCCATAGGGCCCCCGAAGGGGTCTCTTGCTGTACCTTGGTCGGAGATAAGGAAAAATATAATTTTTTTTTAATATTCAGAGATTGACATATTTATATGTATATAAATCAAGTCGGATCACCTTGAGAATAAAATTAAAATTTTGAATAAATATTTTACGTCTTTTCCTTCAAGAATAAAAGAAGACTGGAGAAGAGGAGAAGGCGAGTCGCAAAAGATCGAAGCGCAACTTTACACGTGAAACTGTAATTATTTCGTTAAGGCTATTATTAACGCGAGTTTGCGAGCACGTTAGATCTGCGCGTCTGCGTATCAGGCGCACTTCCGTTCTATTTCGATGGATCCGAGCGTAGGTTCTCCGGTTACCTTCGAGGCGTGTGGCCCTCGCAGTCGGACAGATCGCTGGGCGTCGCAGGTGGCTCGTCTCTCTCCTCGCTGCTCTGAGCCGACAGCTTGTTCCTGTCCGCGTCCAAGGGCTCCGGCCATTGAGTTATGTACACGCCCTTCCTCCTCTTGCTGGTGTCGCCCCGGTTTCGTCTCGTTTTGCCGGACGGCGAGGACGTCTCCGAGGGTGTCTCGCTTGGCGCCTCGCTGCCTTCGCTAGCTTGACTCAGACGCGGTTCCTCCGGGGGTGGTGTGATGATCACCTCGTGCGGCTCTATTCTGGTCTCTAAAAACCATCGTCGTGTCCTTATCATTCTTATCTACCTACCGCTTGTCTAAAATTGATATTTCATTAGAGAGAGATAATTGCATTGAAAGTGAAGAAGCTCAGGCTTCAAACTCCAAACTTTTAACGAGCCAAATATATTTTGTGCAGAGTCGTAAAGTGAGATTGTTCCGAAACATTTGTTTATTTTGAAACTATATTTTAAGATATATATTTTAAGACTAGGACGCGCAAGAATAGAAATGCACTCGCTCTGCTAGGAGCCTAAAAAGTTGATAGTTTTAGAAAATCCTTACCCCTTTCTAATAATATAAATCAACAAACTTTCATTTAATTTATAAAAATTTAATTTAATTTATAAAAATTAATGAAAGAAGTATCTTATTAAATTAATCAACATTTTTTCCATTTTACTTCCTCAACTTTTCAAGCTTTGAAAAAGAATATTTGACAAAAGTTCAAAATCGTTTCAACATTTTATCGATTAAAATCGGTTTAAATGGATTGATTCGCGCCGGGATTTATCGACATGGATTCGATCGAGCTCATTTCACGGCCGAATCGAATAGATCATGTATTTCGCGATGTCGAGGGATAACGAGAAGCGGAGCAAGAGTCGAGAAGCCAAGAGAGAGAACGAGGACTATTTTGGGTGCATCGACAGGAGCACGGGTACAAAGGTGCACGTAAGTTCCATGTTATTTTGCGCGGCACTATTTTCAGAACGGTGGGTGCCAGAGAGTGGAAATAGACGTTTGAGCGTCATTGAGTTATAGCCATCTCCATTGATGACTTCACGTGCGCTCGCGCGTTCACGCGGCTGGAACCGCGCTCTCTCTCTCTCTCTCTCTCTCTCTCTCTCTCTCTCTCTCTCTCTCTCTCTCTCTCTCTCTCTCTCTCTCTCTCTCTCTCTCTCTCTCTCTCTCTCTCTCTCTCTCTCTCTCTCTCTCTCTCTCTCTCTCTCTCTCTCTCTCTCTCTCTCTCTCTCTCTCTCTCTCTCTCTCTCTCTCTCTCTCTCTCTCTCTCTCTCTCTCTCTCTATTCACAATAAATGATGAACCGACGCGCATTTCTTAACCGATGACGAGAATATGCCGATCACTCGCGTTTCCTCGCCTTGTTCGTCCGTTTCCTGCCGCTTGTTTCCCCGTTGATGAGCAACGCAAGCGAACACTCAGGCAAACAGATCCCTTGCTCGCGCACGCGGACTCCCACGCGAGTGTATTTCCGTTTTATATCCCACTGAGATATCTTTCACGCACACAATCGATCCGCTACGACGGGCGGAAACTTTGCTTTCCAACAACTTTGGGATTCCGAACTATCCGCCGTTGTTTTCTTTTTCTTCGACAGATTGCACCGAGAGATAAGAGCGCGCGATGCTCCTTGTTAAAGCAAGTTAGAAATCGATATCTGCTAACATAGTCAAATCTCAATTGAGATAAGATAGATTATGCCATAAAGGATAACAATAAAATAATTGCATTACATTAAGGTTTCTTCTCTAAAATTAAATAAATGACATGAAAATTAAATTAATGAAATGATATATTTCTAGCACAATCAAGATAAGGAATGAAAGTTCTCCCTATTTCCTCAAACTATAGACATTCAGCTCTTTTTCAAAACTAAACACAAGATACTGATACGCATATTCTTGAAGTCTAACCTTTTTGAACGGTCTCCTCCACGGTGTTTCCTTCGACAATCGGATAAACCGATTCGTGACTAATCGACTCGACGGCGGCCGCGTCCGTTTGATCGACCCTCGGCTCGTTCACTTCCGGGACCAGAGGTTCCGGGCTGGTGAGTGCGCTGGAAGTTGCCAAGCTGTCTGAGCCATCGCTTCTGGGTCGGATCTCCTCGGGGTTCCCTTGCTGAGATACCCCTAGACCTTCGGCAGAACCGACGGCGCTGTCGACGCTGGGCGTCGACGTCCTCGGGCTCTGTCGATTGGGGCTGTTTTGGGGCGTCGAGCCACCTGGTGTGACATCACCGCGACGACGGGGCAACGTGCTCGCGCGAACGTCCTTGATCTCGGAGCGATTGGACGTCGCGATCGGCTGAGTTTTCTGTCGGGTCACTGGAAGAGGAAAGTGCGAGTTCGTGCTGAAAGTAAAATCTGCATCTTTTGCAGAAATTCATGAGAAATTAGTAAGATTGTTCTTGTTTCATTCCTGTTTTATTTTATCAAGCTTCTTAATATTAAAAGATTCTGAGAGAAAATATTCAATGATTTATATTCATCAAAATCAATATATTAATATCAATGTTTATGAAAAAGTAGAAAATAATAAATACAAAATTATCTTTTATATTTTTAGATATTTAATAGTAATTTTATTATTAAAAGAATAAGTACTAAGAAATTGAAACAGTTTTCTTGTGAAAAGCTCAATTTAAATTATCCGGAAAAATACGAGAGTAAAGTATTAATATTGTAATATCTAGAGAATACAAATTATTTTCTACTAATTAAAATAATATTGTAATATTTAAAGAATATGTTTTCTATCTCGTAAAACTTTAAAGTAAAAATATAATGCATTGTAATTAAATTTATATGTATATAAAAAATATATATCTAAAAAATTTTTTCTAACAATGCAATGTAAATTAACTGTAAAACAGAATTTTTTACTTAAGATAATAAAATTTAAGAGATAAATAACGAAAAAGGAAAGAGACTTGTAATGAGATAAAGAGACTTGGACCAGGTTGCACCAACTTTATTTTAGATTTAAGCGATATTTAAATATGTGTGTCTATCTTTATCTTTCTTTCTAAATAAATAAAGACATATATATACTTAAGTCTCGCTTAAAGCCAAAATAACGTTGGAGCAATCGAGGCTTAAACCTCTTCTCTTTACTAATAATTTTGACATTAAAAAAAAAGCAAATTTCGGTATAAATATGGACGATTTCCGTAGATGCTACCCGTCTGACGTATTTCAGAGGCGTATCACGCGCGATCGTTTTTAATAATAACTCGAGTACTTTTGCACCGAACAACAAACACAGTGAGACCGTCTTTCAGCCGCGAGATGAGAGAGCATCGGAGGAAGTCCTAATTACCTCCTCGAGTGTCACGTAAGTTTGGCAGCGCTCTTAGGTCGAGGAGGTGTGTGGACTATTCCAATAATAACAAACAGATCTACAAGACGGGAGGAGATCTCGAAGATGCGAAACAGCGCGCGTCTTGTTGGCCAAGTTCCGGGGAACGCGCTGACCGATTAAGAGGGAAGTGTACAATACGAAATTTTATTCTCCACACTCTGAGGAAAGAAATCGAGTAATAAATAAAGAAATAGAAATAAAGAAATGTGGAATATAATTTCCCTAAATTTTTCAATTATGTAAATAGACAGAAAATATATCTTGTATATGTCGTTTTCGCAATCTCACATATGTACATATCATTTTTATGTATTTTGAAGTTTTGAAATTACGAAAATATAAACTCGTTGAAATTATCCAGATTTCGTTCGTTAAGTCAAATCATAACACTCTGTATTTTCTTTATTTAGAAAATGAAAAATATTTTTCTTATTGATTTATATATTTTTATGATATACTTTTATTCACGAAAAATAAATAATTTCATAATTCGACAGTTGACTTGGAACGCGACGTTTAAAGTAGTAATAATTGTAACTTTAAATTGAAATAATGTCAATTGCAAAACGACACTTTCGGATATGTAAACATTCATATCGCTAATATTCGATGAGATTTATAATATTTAATCTACGTATAACGTAAACAGTATAAGCATCAGATAAATAGATTTGGCTTACACGCCCAATCGCGGATAGACGAGAGTTAGGCAAGTGCGAAAATCCTGGCGACGATATTTCAGGAGCACCTGGTTATCCGCGCTCGCAGCAGCCGTCTTTCGTGCGTAAAAGGTGTCTCGAAAGATTTGTTGCTTCGGAAGTGTAAAGTGTTTCCGGCTCGCCAACCGAGCGTCATGTTTTCGCGCCTTCAAGTGTTGGAGTTTTGCTGGCTTTTACATATCGTTATTCGATTAATAGTATTTTTTAATAATTTATTTTTTAACCGCAGAATTAATTTATAATACTTTTTCAATAATAAAACTTTTTCTCTCTAATAATGTTTATGTATTTTAACGATAAAATTAGTTTATTATATATAATAAATATAAAAAATATTGTTCCTTTCATTTTTTTTTTTTTATTTCAATAATATCCTATATTTTCTGGGTCGAGAAATTTTTATCAAAGATATTTTGGATCGGATAAAAATAGCGTATAAAGTGATTTTAAAAGTTTTACGATGATCTAATTGTAAGCAAATAGCATATATATACGGGTCAAGGGCATGTTTGCATTACTATGTTATTGAATCTGTCATTAGAAGTTCGAACTTTATTGACAGGCGCACTTACGCCTCTCTTATTTTTAGTCCTCCATTATGCAACTAAAACTATTATTTAGTTCAAGGTTGAAATCTAATATAAGACTATCACGTGGCGTTATTTTAATTCCGCGAAGATATCATGTGAAAATCCGCGTAAATTGTTGATTAAGAAGAAAAAAGGATCGTAGCACGGCAATGAATATTAATGCAAGACTAATCAAGCTTTTACGAACAATTTACAAGATTTAATCGCGCACGAGGACGCTCTCCGATTTCTCTCCTACTTCAATGACGACGAAGTAAATCATACGGTAAAACATAATCTGCATCAGTCTCGCTCTGTGTAATTGGTTTAATTAGACCTCGGGACGTTCTTAACGAGCTCGGCCGGTCGTCACGGAAGCTTACCTTGATTAAAGTCCACCTGGCCGAAGGAGGCGCTCCTGTAGGGCACGCCGGTCCTGTGATAGGCGAGCAACCCACGCGGCTCCAGCGTGGTTACCGCATCCCGAGCCTCCCCCTCACCGCCAACGGAAGCGGCGTTCGGATTATCGCACAGATCGTCCACACTCGTTGCACTGTCCACCACGGAATCACTGTACTGTCTCAAGTGCTTCGCCGCCTCCGCGTTGGCGTTCTGTTTGCTCCTGAGGTCACTGACGTCACCACTGTTTCTCTCGGGTCTGCCCGTTCTCGAGGGCTTCCTCGAGTCGTGGCAGGCCTTTCGATACGGGTCGTTCCCCGACCGATCACTGAGACACTCTTCACTGACACTCTCACTACGGACGATCGACTTCGGATGATCCTTCTGCTGGTGCTGCTGATGCTGAGGTTGCTGATTGTTGCCACCATGTTGACCGCCCTCGCTGTAGGTAAAGCTGCGATGAGACGGGCGACCATCGTAGCGACCTGGATTTGAGTCCGTCTGACAAAGATCCAGAGAAATTTCTGTACAATCAAGCTTCTTACATTACCTCGAGTTATAAATCTAGCGGAACCCAGATGCTCCTCATGCGCATTGTACATACGTACGCCCACTTCATTTGTGGGTAGATTTTAATTAGACGTCTAATGTTACGTAGGAAATAAATCAGATAATGATTTATATATGATGCGTGATCATTAAAATATCATTTCGGTAACCTTTGACCTCTGTTATTCTCTGCCGCCCTTAATAAGTACCTTGCTGTATGATATCAGTCATATCGTTATTACATCGTTTAAACAAGAATTAATGAACGATGACATCGAGTCAAGCAAATAATATTCAATAAACTTTGACCTATTGAACTAAAATTAACCTGATTTTATATTGTTTTATTGATTCCTGTTTTATTGTTACGATCTTATATAGAAAGAAATTATTTAAGGATAACAGAGGAAATGTATGAAAATGATAATGAGCAGCATAACAACTACATTATTCGTTGTGCGTGTGCTCTTATGTAGATTACGAGAGAACGATCATCATTATACGCGTCTTGGAATGCACCGAGTTCAGCGAAATCGTGACAAAGATGTCTCGCGAATCGTGAACTTCAGCAAAACTCTTCTTGGAACGAGCGACAAGATGGCCATTGAGATTCATTAATGAGAAGTAGATGTATCGGCTACTTCTTAGTCGAAGTGATCTCAATATAATTATTCTCTCTTGTAATGATAAGAATCAAATATATTAAGTCAAATATTTAATATTAATTTTAATATTTTAATATTAATTTTAATATTTTTCTTAATTATCTCAAATAATAAAATTAAAAAAAAGATAATTTTACTTTATTAAATCTTACTATGCAATATATAGAGAAATTTAATAATAAATAAGTATTTTATTGATACAAAAAAATCTTATGAACTAAATAAATCATTATCTTTTTTTTTATTTATTGATTCTTAATAATTTCGACAATTTATGAGGAAAATATTATACTGTAATTTTTAAATAATTTCTCCGTATATTTAATTTCATAAAATAATGTTTTACAACATTTATATGATGACAGTAGATATTTTCTTTTTTTTGACAATATGTTTATTTAAAGCAAATATATGAGAAAATGTAAAAAGAAAATAGTGATGCGAAAAATATCGCTCGTTCGTGCGCAACGAAACGCGTCATGCCCTCGTCACCGTGACGTTTGGAATTCCTCACCTGTGGATAATTTTGAGACGACGGCTGGTATCCGCCCGGAGGAGGGGAGGAAGCCTGGACCCGCGACGGTCTTCTGGGTGGCGGAACCGGTGCCGGTCCCTTGAGCTTCTCGGTGAGCTCGCGAAGGCGCTCGGCCTTCTCGCTGCGGGGGCCGGAAGAGGACTTCTTGCCACTTCCTCCTCCGCCCCCGCTCCAGCGAAACCTGTGCAGTCGGTCCACCGCTATCACGGCTGGTTCCTGTAGCCGGAGAGGGAAAAACAAATAAATTTCACAGTTTCGATAAGCGTAGATACGCGAAATCAGCTCGTGAAACACGTAAATAATCATGTTTATTTTTTATTCATTTTCAACGACATGAGACAATCAGCAAATCTTGATAAAATTAATTTAATCAATCTTTAATTTTGAATAGCGTTAATTATTTAAAAATTCAAACTATCGGAACAGAATTAATTTACCATGTTTCTTTGGGTTTATATATTCAGTTATAAGAAATAAAATTCGAGGAATGCAATGCTATATTGCAGTTTTATTGAGCAGAACAATCGTTTTAAAATAAAATATATATAAATTCCGTTTCGGAACAAAATTTTGATTGAAACGTTTCGTTTCTACGATTTCTTCTAATATTTTTTCATTCACATTTAATGGAGAGAATATTGATATTAAAAAAATTATTAATTCAAAAATATTAAAGTAATCTTATTAATTTTATTAATAACGTAATGCTGTTGAAGAAAAATCTAAATCTTACAATTAGACAAATAATTCCACGAAGAAAAAAATTTCATAACAATATTGTCTGAAATTGAATTAGTAGTTTATAAAATATATTTTCCATTTAGAGACTGAATTAGCATTGATCAGAAATAATCTTACTCTCGAACTCTGTCTAAAACGATTTGTTCATTGATTGAATTCTCTACGAAAAATAATTGTAATTTAAAGAAATATGTTTTTTAGTCTCTCTCTAATTTTCAATAGTCAAAACAAACATTGCATTTATTCACGAAGCAAATCAGTGCAAATTTCTGACAAAAGCCAGAACGTGCATCGCGCTTGCGAGAGGACGTAATCTCGACGAAGTGGCAGGCCCAGGACATCTCGTATGCGCGCATACGTAAGTGTCTAGTCGAAAAAGAAGCGATATTCTATTTTCGTCGCCTCTATCTTCTTCCCCTCGAAACGACGGCGTGCCGCTACGCGTGAGGCGATCCAAAAATCGGGCGGACGCGCGAGTGCGCGATTTTAAAAAGTAAATGAAGAAACCGAGACGGAGGGAATATGTGCGCGGAAAGATCAAGCGTGAATTTTGGCAGCCTCTTTGCGAGCCGACGAATTTTCCTGGCACGAAGAGACCGCGAGTGCTTCGAGGCAAAGTGAGAGGATGCGTTTGACAGTCTCGTAAAAATGAGAAAAAGATTCTCGTCCACGATGGAAAGAGCAGTTTTATCATAAAGCCCCCTCGAGCATAAAAAAATTATGTCACACAAATTTAAAATAATAATAAATATACTTTTTCAAGATCTACATCATCATCAGTGGAGACTTGAAAGATCTCTCGAATGCTTTGGAAGAAGAAAGATATTATTCTTATTTTTTAAAGGAATCTTTTTTCAATTGAATATTATTAATTTCTTTAATCATAATATCAAAGAGAAAGGAAGGAATTGAGAAAAAATATCTTGGATATAAAGATTATCATCTGTTTTCTCAAGAGATAATTTCACTTCCGCCATCGATAGCATTTACCGTCGAGGGGATTAAATTTCTCGCGATGACCTTGAGACTTACCTCGGGACTGCTGACACAGAGTCTTCCGGACCTAAGCCACTCCACCTTGTATCCCTTGCGACGATCTTTCGCACCTCACGTGCAGTCTACACACGAAGCTCGAACCTCGCGCAAATTCCAGGTGAACGCGATCGAACGGCCATCGCGGGAAAAAAGAAACGATCCACTCGCGAGCGATATAACAGCCGAAAAAAATCGATCGAATAAATCGAACGATCAGAATCCCAAAGAATCGAGAACGAATCGATCGATTTCGACGAGTAGTACCTGAAGCTTGAGCGTCTGATGCTTCGTCCACTGCGCGAGCTGCCGCGGCACCGAGACGGTCTGCGTCGTCGTCGGGATGCCGGACGAGTAGCCGAGCGACGTCGAGGGTGAAGACGTCGTCGGCGGCGGATACGACGACGTTACCGCCGCTGCCGCTGCTTGCGGGTAATGCTGTTGTTGGTAGTGATGCTGCTGATGCTGGTGGTGGTGGTGATGATGTTGGTGGTGGTGTGACTGCTGCCTCTGCTGCGGCTGCTGGCTGGTGCTGCTCGTGTTCCCCACCGACGTTTGCACCGCGCCGTGGCTATTATTAGCGAACGTCGGCGTCGTCTCCGCGACGCTCGCGATAGAAGCAGGAAGAGGCGGCGAGCAGCCGCCGACGACGGTAGTCGAAGGGCACGACGGCGTCGCGGACGTCATCGAGGACGCGATCGAGGATGGGATCGAGGTCGCAGCCGGCGGGATCCGCGGGAGCGGGAGCCGCGATCGCGGCCCGATGCAGCAGCAATCGGTGATGCCGGCCAGATCGATCGGCGGCTTCTCCGCCGGCTTCTCGGTCAGCCGCTCCCGCGAATCGCTCTCCCGCTTTCGCCGATGCTCCTGCGAGTCCTCTCCGGAGTTGGCCGGCGGCAGGCTCTCCTGGAATAGGAATCACACGGCCGATCTTGCTTTGTAAAGCGATTCTCCATCGTTGCGTAATTTATGACCACGAATTTTTTCAATTTGCCTGAATTTGATTCTGTCAGAAATATTGCTAATAATATTGTCCTTTATTATAAGATATTTTAAAAATAGAGTGCACTAACATTTTTTTTATATTCAAGAGTAGTTTGTAAAATGTCAACATTGTAAATTTCATTCGTTGAAAGTTTACCCTTACAAGTTTAATTTGGAATATATATTGAGCAGACTTGGTTAGGTCGAAATGCTGAAGAGTAAAATTGTCGCGCAAGAATTATATTCTGGTTTGCAATTTTTTCAAGGTGCCTCGTATTTTTGTTATTTATTTGCTACTTCTTTGTACTTCGTAAACACATAATTTTATTTTTCCATCTCCGGTAAAGCATTTTCCTCGTTTCCTTTCATTTCTCTTATATCCCGGTGCTTTGAGTCAGAAACATTCTACGTCAGAAACATTCGCTGTCTTAAATGCATCTCGTCTTTTTAAACTTGTGAGAAAATAACGTACGACAAGATGTTGCGTATTTGATTGTCGAGGGTGCATCGTGTTTCTCTCTGCGTCGTTTCTAAATCCCGGCCAATCTTTTTTGTATCATCAATCCCCGATAATATTTTCAGTAGGTCAGAATCTATAGTGACGTCATCGATTCAGATGACGACAAATAATTGAAAGTGATTTATATAGATCACGACAGGATTTAGTAGAGAACGCGCGAATGTGTCACATGAGATTCATGTCAGTCGCACGCGTCGAGTGTGACGTCAACGATGCTTATTATTTCGGACAAACTGTGAAAAGAGAGGCGTAAAGTCGGAACAAACAGCGGAGATGAGAACTGAAGAGCCGCCGCAAAATCGGCTCGAGTCAGTGACTGGCGGATTCTATTTGTGCGATCGGTTCTAAGTTTAGGTCCTTCGACGTCTTAATCTTGTTGTCGCGGATCGTCCCTGTCACGACTCGATCGAAGGTCGTTACCAGTGGTCAAAACTCAAAGAGAATGGCCGGATTAGAAGGAATTTAAAATGATGCAAGTTTCTCTCGTGGAATAATATAAATTCCGCTTAATCTTATTTTTAAATGAGACCAAAATACTTTATAAATCTAATTTTCCTTATTTCAAATCATTTTAAAATATTTTATTAAATTTTATTTTTCAAAATAAATCCAAAATTGAAAAACGATCGAGTAAAGATATATATATAAATTTTCTTTTATAATTTAGAAATGAATATAAACTCATTAATTTCCAACAATGTAGTTTTGCACATTAAAAAAAAATTATTTTATTATTTTTCATTTTACTATTTTAAAACATTTTAATTAAAAAAAACTTCTGACAAGCGTATGTTTAATGAATGGATTGCACAATACCTGAGAGATCCGCAGGCCGTATCTGGTGCCACCCAGAATGACATATCCACCACCGGCGCCTCCACCTGTCATAGCTCTCGCGGCGCCCCCCAGCCATCCTCCGAAGCCACCCCCTCCCGTCCTCTGGGGTCCGCTACCCCCGTCTCCTCCGCCAGCGCGGGGCATTCTTCATCCTTCCCTCACCCTGAAATACAGAATAAGTCAATCCAGACAACCATCTAAATTAAAAAAGTAATCAAATGCCGAGAGAGTTGACATCTAAAAATGACAGATTCATAAATGTAAAGTGGAAAACGAGATGAACCTTGCGCTGCGTTGCTCGAGAAATATCGCTGTTCGCATGAATCGTCCTCATTCGAGATTCATACGAGATATTAATGATCTCCGTTTGAGTTACGAGCGAGCGATTCGCGCGACGGACGCGTCACGCACTTACGTACGCAAAATGCGACTCACTGCGTGAATTACTGCGAACGTTCGCGCATTCCCCAATAACTGTCGGTCACGATCTTATTTATTTATCGTGCGCCATCGCCGATGAATGAAGCTCGCCGGAATTTGCGAGCCGCTAACCATTCAAAGTAGCTACCGGAAGCAACGAGGCCACCGGCGCGACTGCAAGATCGATGTACCAGCGCGAAATTCTTTCTTGGCTCTCGTCAGGTCCGAGAACAAGCAGGACGACGTCCGAGGGGGGTCTCCTATTTCTGTGGATCGTTAAAAAAAATTTGCGAGAACTCGCAACAGGTTTACGATTTCGCCACGAGATATTTCGAGAGGACCACGCGGATTAAAATAAATTGCGGGATAAATAAAACGGGACAATAATGCGGAAGCGCTAAGTAACAAATGATTATTTTTCAAATCCTTCATTTGTAATACGATTTAGAAATGTTTTTTTTATATGAATTGCTCCTATAATTCATAGAAAATTGTTATTTTATACCCCTTTCTGTTTCTATTTTTTGAAATGTGAGATTAATGATAAGGCACAATCAAATATATTACTTATTTTCGTTGAATAATGTTGAATGTCAACATATGTTAAACAGGAATATATAATTTCGCCTATATTATACAGATTTAAAATTCGGTCGCTGATTTTTTTCATACAGGCTCTTATGTTTCGATGAAATCGCCATTATTAAATCGTATTTCAAAATGCGTAGTTGTGATATCTATAAAAGTCGTGCTAAACCAGCGAATTTGTAATGATCCAAAGTCGCTATCAGATCATTCAAATGGAAAGATTCGTGAATCTTTCCATTTAAAAACAGAAAATTTCAAATTATGTATGGAATATGAATTTAATCCGACCCACACAAGTTTCTCCCACACGCATTTTCGTTCAACAAATCGCGCGTACGATTCTTTTTTAATCTTCTTCTTTTAAAAACTCTTTTAAAACTTCTTTTAAACCTTCAAAATTAAGGATTTTAACAAGATAATGAATGATAGATGTTTAATGATACACAACATTATAATTTAGCATTAAAGTGTATGTAATCATATATATATATAGTGTGTGTGTGTGTGTAATAGTATTTAAATAAATAAATAATTTTCTTTTCTACATGTGTATCATATAATCGATAGAAAATGAAAGAAGGCATTAAAAAGATTTCTTATTATATATTTGATAATATTGTAAAATTGAATAAATTGAATTCAAAAATAAAGAATTTAAACGCAGCCATTGCACTTAGCATTAAATGTAAAAACATAAATTACACATATACGTAAAGGCACCTGGTGACTTGCATACAAAGGCTATTTATGCTTCAGATATTTTCTTGCAATTTATTACACGCATGTTTCATTTTATTCTAAAGCCGTTTTATATACGCTTCGAGAGCCCCGTGTTATTGAGCCAATTGCGCATTTTCCATTGGAATCAATGGAAGATGTGCGTGATAATCCGAACCGGATCAGCTGATCGTTATAACGCGCAATTGTCGCGATGCTTCGCGAATCAATGAGTTTCACAGGTCGTCTGCTGGCCGTTTATCGTACGCGGATAAATAAGCAAGTAATTAAAGCAAAACTGCAATTATGCTACATAAATCTCGATCTGCCACCTACATGCACCTCCTACGTTTTCATTACAAAATAATAATTTGATGGAGAACAGTAGACAACAAGTAGTGACAATATGAGGCTTTATAATGTGTATGTGTGTGATTGCTATATCTAATAATAAAATATTTATGTAAGAAAGAGATATAAATATATCAAGAAGAACCGCCCGCGCACTTTTATAATGTCATTTATTTAGAAACAAAGCACAATTTTGTCAGGAAAGAATTAGATTTTATTTTTTATATTTCGTATATATATTTATTTTTTATTTGTGCCATACCGTTCTTTAATCCACGTTGTAAGTTTCAAATTTAAGAAATGCTAGACATGTAACTTGGCTGACGTTTCGAATTTTATAAGCCTCGTTCTTGCCCCTCCGCGCGATATTAAGAAGGTTAACTGACAACTACTTAAATAAACAACGAAATTTATCGCGCATGCAACGAGAACGTAAGAATACAGATTTAATTGCGATTTATATCCGAGGAGTTGCAAAAGTCCCGCGGTTTAATGGACATACGTTTAAGTAGATAAGCATGGCCACGGCTGACAGGTATAATGGATGAAAATTCGCAGGAATTCGCGCGTGTGGCCTTGCATAAAAAAAAAACATCCGTTCCAAATTTATTATTACCGTTAAAGCAAACGGGACACATCGCTGAACCGGAAGTTATCGTCATGCATTATTGCACCGCTACTCGAGCTATCAATGGTATTCGACACAATTATTTTTTCTTTTCGTTTGGAACAGCTTTTTTCATCCTTACTGAACTTCCAACACAAAATTAACTTTATCTGCAAATTTTTATAAAACTGTACAACTGTCCAAAATAATTTGTCTCGAGAATTATTTGAATCTTGAATTTTATTTTCCATATATTTGAGAGAAATTAAGAAAATTAGGAAAATTAAGAAATTAAGAAAATTAAGAAAATTAATTAATAAAAAAGTGTCTATCTTAACACTCTTTATTTTCATATCGTAATCCTCATCAAGTTTAATCGACATCAGAGATCCATGTGTGAAAAATTCTTGAAGGAAAGCCGTGCATCACTATCGTCTGTTAAAAGCGTGCCTTTTACATACTATTCATGTGCCTCGCTACCGTGAGGTAAGGTCAGCGAGTATCAGTCTCTCATAGATAGGTATTTCTCATAGATAGGTATTCATTGCATTACTTTATTTGTAATCGATGACGGATCGATGTCGTGAGTCATTGAACTCGGGCCAAGATGCTGTCTTCGTTTCTAGCGACGCGAAAAGATGGAATATAGGAAAAAAATCGTTTCTCCCCCGCGTCGACGTGAAAAATGTGTTTATCAGCTACGTTACACCGTTTGGCGTTCATCCATCGCGTCTGAATTTTTCTAATGTGACGGAAAATGTATTTTCGTCGATGAAAATTAGTCGCGAACCTTTGCCGACAGTGTCCACAATACTGAGTAAGTAAAGATTATTCTTGACGTTTTCTGTGTGCGTTTATCTTTATCCTTGTTGATCTAATTAGTTCCTCCTGCTTCGTGGCAGAAAAATATAGAGTAATATTGAAGACGACGTTGAACCCCATAGAATAATAAAGTTAATTTCCATAATAAGTTTAAAATTATTTTTCTTTCTTACTGAAAACTTGACTGAAAGATATTGTTTCTTGTAACTCTTCAATTCTTAATATTAATGCGTTTTATCAATCATGAACATTTCCGTGAGAAAAAAAATATGTAGAATAACTTTGAAAGATGTATATGTTCACTTCTAGTCTCATTAAGTTTCTCCTTCAATCTCAGTTTCTTTATTTTTATATAATAATAATAAAAATATATAATAATAATATAATATATAATATATAATAAAAATAATAATATTAATAATAATAATAATAATAATAATAATATATAATAATAATAATAATAATAATAATAAAAATATATAATAATAATATTTAATAAATTAAAAAATTAAAGAATCGAAAGAATTCATTATTTATAATTGATTAAAAAATCCAATTGCCAATTTTCAAAATCGAACGTAACTCGCTCGATGATTCTGCATAGTTTATTAAAAGGCATCGATAAACATGCTACTAAATAATGGATACCAAGGCCAAATTAATATCGTTATATTTATCCCGCGAAATTTATCTCTACTGCAATTTCCGAAACAGTCATATACAATACCTTAATACGCTCTCTTAAAGTCTTTAAGGCTTATTAAGATTTTTTTTAAATTAAAAATCTCCCTATAATTTTATAAAATTTGTATACGTATACATACACATAAATTATTTAATAACAGTACTGAAATAAAATCATATTGTGCGATTGCGCGTGAGAGAAATATTTATATATTTAATTAAAACAAATTTTTATAACGCACATATTGAATATTTTTCCATCCATTATATAAATGAAATTGTGAAATGCAAGAGTGAGAAGCGATAGAAGAACTACCGAGGTAAAAGAACAAAGTCGCGGGCAACACGCGCGAGCAATGCATCTTCGCGCGTTGCGATTTGATCGAAGGGGTTCTTGCCCCGGCGTAAGATCAAGATCACGAAGAAAAGGAAGATCACGTTTTGCCCGGCACGCGGAGCACGTAAGAAAACCGAAACGAAAGCGTAGCTCTCTCGCAGCCTTCAGCTGGATCGCTTCTATTATAAACGCGCGTGTCGCGAGCCATTCGGTTTCTCAATTGAATCAATTCGCTCGATTAAAAGAACGACACACTCAACGAGATTTACATTCGATCGGACGGAGCATATTATTTTCGTTCGCAAAGAAAATCTCCCTGTTCTTATTTTCTCTATATTGAATTTTCTCTCATTTTATGAAACAAAATACTAAAAATATATCTATGTATATTAAACGATAATTCCAATTATTTCCGTAATAATACATTCATTGGAATTTATTTTTATAACAAGGAAAATGTGTGTCAATTTAAACATAATTTTGCGCGAGTAATGCAAAAATTTGCAGTCATTACTGGCTCGACGTTCAATTCCGAAAAAGGAAAGCGTCGCATAAGGAGAAGCAGCCGCATTCCATTTCACGGGACATTATTTGTACAAGAGGGGCAACTCGTCCCAGAGCTAATAACCGATAAACATTCGCAATGCTTTGTCATCGCGATGCGGCGCAACACGTCGTGAGGTTTATTTGCGAAACGATGAGTATCCGCGTGAAAAGTGCATTCCGCGTATTTTGACGATTTTGCGCCGGACTCGCGACAGTACGTCGCCAAAATGTCAAAGAATGAGAGCCGTAAAGTCAGGATGCCCATAAGCTTTGATTTATACATATTAATTGCAAAGTTAATAGGATTTAAATTAAAAGATCTAAATATATATATAAAGGTTGCGATTATCTGTTGGCATCTTCAGATAATGAAATTAACGTTTTAGATGCAAAGAACACTTTCTTTGAGGAAAGAAAGCGCATTTAATAAAAAGGTATTAATATAAAGAATGAAATTTATATTGATGTGCAATAATATTTTATATACACACATACATCTTTCAGAGGGATTATTTCGTGCAAGCATTTACACATTATACTTAATAAAAAAAAATATAAAAGATACGAAAAAAATAAAAGGAAATTGCCCTTTTGCTAATTTGAATTCTTGGACGCATTTCTCAAGAGAAACTCTTAAAATTCCACGACAGAGAAAGAAAGAGAGTGTCGCGTTCCAAATTTAATTATTCCAGGCCTATGATTGGTGAGGTGTAAATTCCAAAATGTACATTAATTTATAAGTGTAAGCACAGTTAAAAAACGAAATATTTATGATTTAGAAATAATTTTCATATATGATTTTTGACACATTTATCAAAATCTAACAACGCAAGTTGTAAAAGGATTATAAAGAATTACGTGTAAATAATTTTATAATTTGACTGGAGAATTTCCAAACATATATCAAGTAGTTTCATTAAAAAATTATAAGATGTATAATATATTTTTTTACAAGTAATATTTAATATAATTTTTTGTTATTAGAGAGAGAGAATTATAAAATGTAATAAGTTTAAATTATATTAAAGAGATTAGAATGTCTCAAAGTAAAATAAACGTAACACTTAGAATAAGCCTATAGGCTTTATTGTTATATTGTAAATTGCTTGTTTTTTTGTCAGGATTATTTCTAGTGGGACGACATCCCACTATTATCCAGATAGAATTTTCATAATAATTCCATATTTCCATAATAATTCCATACTTATATCTATTAAGGTATCAGAGAGCTTTCATGCTCGAGGTAAGCTAATGCCTCGAACCTGCTACTCGTTTGTACGTCAAACATCGTACTTCTTCGCCAACGTAATACTTTTTTCTCCCATGAAAAGCAAAAAAAACCATCTCACCAGAGGATTTCAAAATCTTTCTCCCGGGGAAACGTTTCTAAGTATAGAAAAACTCGTATTAACCTTTCGCACAGAAACATCCCGGCTGCTGGCTCGTTCCATGATCAATTTTGTTCTGGGTTAATCTGCGATTCGCGCGCTGGATACATTCGCGTCAATCATTTTTAATTGTCCTGAACATCTGCTCGCGCGAAACTTCTCCCGTATTAATGCATTGCAAAAAAACAAGAGAGCAAGATGCATCATTGAATATTTTTAGCCTCGAGCAAAACAAATGTGATAATATATGCACAAATAAATCGTAATAAATATAAATGTATACAAACAATATTATAAACATAATAAATATAAATGTATATAATAAATAATTTATACAAAAAATATAAAATATTCTCTATAAAAAATACCCCAAAATTATGAAATGAAACTTAAAGAATGGAGTAGCTTGAAAATACATTTCCAATTATTTGCTTAATTAAGGGAACGCGATTTAAATCAAACTAATCCTCATGATTTAACCATCACTTGTCATTGATCAATAAATTAATTCGTTATCTAAATCTAAACAGTCGCATTATAAATCAATGCTTAAATTCTGATGAGAGAATACTTTTACTTGCATCTATCTCCATTTGCGATACATGCATGATCGCAGCTGCACTGAAAAGTTAATTTATATCCTCTCGCGTCACTTTCGATGAGATTGCGTCATTAATTAATCATTTATTAAAGTCGTGCGAGAAGTGACATGATATTTTTGCCGCGGTGAGTAACCGTGTTTCTCCTTAAGAAAATTGAAGTGGCGATATTTATATCTGACTCGCCGCCGCTCGATGACTCGTGTTGGGACATTCCAGGCGACGGAAGTAACACAGATGAAATACTTGTTTAAGAATAACTGTATTTAAATAACGCCCGAAAAAGTCGTTACGAAGACATTTTATTTCATGGAATACTTTAATTCAGATGGATATTTTCAAGTATATTTTTACAAGGAATTCTCTTTTATATTTCTTCGTTCCAATATTGTAGAAATTGCACAGTATCTAGTGTATCCAAACACACTCGAATCGTATCGGACTCGTATTAATCTAGTTTAACCACAAGGGAAAACTTGCAGAAAAATAAGTATAAAAAAAGAAACATGGAACAAGCATTTGCTCTTCGGCAAATTAGCTAATGTAATGACAAATCATATTATCGCGAAGTCGGTAGCTTCTTTATTGTACATATATAACACATTATTCTGATAACGTATCGCGATTGAGAGAATTCGAATATTTGGTTAACAATTTCGCGATAAAATATCGACATCTTGGATCTAGGTGTTACTTATTTTCCTTCTTTTCGAATTATTACAGAAACATCAATAGGGATCAGTAGTATTCGGAATCGTAAAAATGGCGCTCATGTAATAAGAAAATAGATGTCTATTATTATTTTTCATTATGCTTTTTGCATATCGCTAAGAAAGTTAGCATTTTTATTAATGCAGTTAATGCAATTTATTGAGAGATGTATAAAATTAAAATATATAAATTTACAGAGAAACGTATTTTATAAAATATCTATAAAATATGTTTAACTAGAAAAGTATATAAAGAAAATTCATTGATTAAATTGAATTTCGTCGAGAAAAATATCGTACGAGAAAAATATCGATATCGTGAAAGTAAATATCAATCCATTTAGTTTCAATGTTTACACGAAAATAGAAAATATGTGAAAAATTTCACGAGGTGCTCCATCGAATGAGTTGAAGCGAACCTGGAGCGAAATTGTAAAGAGAGAAACTATAGTTTATGAACAGTAGCCGAAGCTACTGTTCCGTTTATCTTCACAATATGCAAATATTCCTATCGGCCTCACGCCAAACAAACAACTTACGAGTCAGTCAACGGTCGGCACACCAGGTACATACCCTCCCAGAATAAATTCGTCGGCATCAGCGATCTCCGTCGCCACCAGCACTGTAGTCGCTAACTAAAGCATTTCTTCTCATTCCGTATGCTTCGATGTTCACCGTATTGTTTTTCGAAAACTTCTGGTATCACGTCAGACTCGAGTAGTATTTAAGAGGAAGAAAGAAGGAAAGAGAGTCTCTTTCGATCTACTGTTAAGACTTCTTGTCAAGAAATCCTTTAAACCTCTAAATTCTTCTGCTAGATTTGCTTTAAAATCATATACCGTGTGTACTATTGTATTTCAAGATTATTTCTACAAATTACATGGCTTTCATTTTATATTTGACTCCAAGCTCTTGTCATCGATATCTCTATTTCGGAAAAATAACGCAGAGGTATTTCTCCTAAAAACTTGTCAACATATTTCACGTGCTTTTCCTTAAGATGTTGTTCAAAGTTCTTCTTGAAGACGTCTCTTGAGAGCGTCCTCGACATTTTCATCGAGACGTCGCCTCCCTTCGAGATTTCTTCTCGAGTTCTCTTCGGTGCTCTCGGCGGCACCACGTTTCGGGATTTTCCTCGGGATTCTCTCCAAGGCCGTCGCACGGATCACGAGATCTGAATTCGCGCACGGGCGTGGCGGATGCCAAAAAGCTTCACCGGGAACTAACGGCGATCGCGAAAGGAACGGGAGATGAAGGAGGGGCGAGAGGAGACAATCGCCGATCCACAAACGAGGAACACGATGCCACCTTGATAGAAGCCACCGCGAGGAAGAGGCTCCCTTACGGCATCGAGTGCCGCTCCCGCTAAGCGGAAGATTATCTAAATAGACACCGCGGGCCAAGGAGGGAAGAAGCAGGAGAGGAGACGACGAAAGGAGACGATGGCGGAGGAGGAGGAGGAGGGGAGGGTTCGCGACCAAGTGGTATTTATATGTCGTGCCTTTGGAGAACCAGTGGCCGCG
Source organism: Camponotus vicinus (assembly GCF_025532165.1). NCBI lineage: Eukaryota > Metazoa > Arthropoda > Insecta > Hymenoptera > Formicidae > Camponotus > Camponotus vicinus. The sequence continues at coordinate 15,897,783 of NW_028141967.1, read as the reverse complement.
ACCAGGAACATCCCTCTTCGTGTCCGCGGACGAAACGCACCGGATGCCATTGATTCTCTTCGACTGTCCGCTGGAATTCGCAGGGCGCGCCGCAGCAGGAATTAACAGCCTCATCGGCAATAAGATCTGAGAGGAAGATCGGAAAGGAAGAGGGAGAAAGAGGGAGAGAGAAACGCGGGTTAATCAGCTGCGTCGAGCGAAACTGTCCCCGGTTTACTCTTCAGTTACATCGTTCCACCGTGCATTTCTTGGGTGGTAGAGATTACTGCGAGATCTAATCTGATCTTTCGTCCCTGGATTTATTTTGTCGTTTTACAACAACGCAGTCGTACCTTTCGATAAGTAATTATGGTGTACCTGTGTCAGTCCTACTGCTACGTCGACAAATTTGTATCTTGTTTTGGCAGAAACTTTTATCCGTCTTTGCTTCTTTACATTCAACTTTAGCTATTTGTATGCTTGTAATTCTCTCTAATAGACTTATATTTTTTCGGGATTTTGTTAAAGTACTCTCTAAAGTGGAATTAGTATTAATGAGCTGTTACCATGCAAGAGAGTTTGAAGTTTATGTCGTAAATGTTCTCTTTTAAATTTTCACTAATAATTAATTAAATATATAATTAAAAAGTTATTAATGCCTAGCATATTCTACGAAAAATTTAATATATATCAATTAATTTATAATTTTATTATTAATTCTATACAAAATATAGACTTTAATAATAAAATACATTAAATTATAAATTAATTCTCATTCTCTGAATTTTGCAAAGAAGACATGTTCATCGTATAATACAAAGCAAAAAATTTGTTAAAATATACAAAATAATTTTAAAATTTATCACTAATATTAATAATAATAATTCATATGGCTGCCATATCGTAATAAAATAAAAAAAAGGAAAAGGATTGTCACGTTATCATTTTCGAGCGACGAAAAAGAAAATTGCAGCGGAGGAAATCTGAGTTGCACGCTTTCGCAGCTGTCTTAATACAAGTGTAGATATCAGGTGATGAACCTGACTGTCGCGTTTGTGCGCAAAATTCCTTGAACGCTTACGTAACTACAAATACAATAAGCCCAGAAAAGAAAATAAGAGTTGTGCCATTTGTATAATCAACTGCCAGAAGCAGTAGGCCGCCCGATGGAATTTCTTCTTGTTTACCCTCCCGTTCCTCTCAAGACGATTCGTACTTCACGCTCGACGGCATCGTAGGTTTCGATAATTAATTTGAGGAAAGAAAGCAAACATTCGATAAGCGTGGCAAACATTAGAAATTCCACAGAGTAGAGCGTTCTTTTCAGTCAACCTGATAATCTACATACCGGTCTCTGCTAAAATTAGAACGAATTAAGATATACACGAGATGAATTTTTAACTTCTACCCGAAATCTTGTGGAGATAAATTGTTGAAAAAAAAATTGACGAAGAACACATTGATAAATCAAATAGAAAGAGAGAGAGAAAAAGAGTGATGTATATAATATTTAATAAAAATATAATATTTAAAAAATTAATTAATAAAATTAATTAATAATACGTGTAGAGAATTATTTTTATATCAAACATTGGCTGCAGGGGAAGAAAGAGAGGACGGAAAAAAATCGCAGATCGCGGACACAAAGCACAATGGGAAGATCACGTCGGCATTTATGAATATAACGTTCCCTCGTCCCGCGGCGTTGTTCGAGCGGAAAACATAGCGATTTTTTGTCGATCGGTGAAAGTTCAGCGTAGGTAATCCTAAGCAATCCCGGAAGCCACGCTCGTCGTACGTAACGTGCAAAGAATCGGCATTGTGTGCTCGCGTCAACGGCCTGTATCAACGGCGGTTGCACAGGCCGTTGATACAGGCCGTTTCAGAGCGCGGGCCGTTGAACCGAAACGGCCAACCGGAACGACGCCCGGCACTTTTTCCTCCTTCAATAACGGGCGATCCGCCGCGCGCATGGATACTAATCGAGAGAAAATCAAGGACGTACTGGCGAACGTCGCTCCAGCTTCAGGGCCAAGAAGGCGCGCTGAGTCGCAAGCGCGAGGGATTCGTCGAAAGAAAGCGTATTCTTGCCAATTTTTGGCGATATTAAATTCTTATCATCTACCTCGTGCCAGCTGTCACACCTCAAGTCTTCAGGATTCACGCAAGTGTCTAAATTCGAGGAGAGATTTAACCCTTATGCCTACATATCTTGGGGTCTTGATATTAATTTGATTCTGAAAATTATTGAATGCAGAGATTGCATTTTTCATTAAGGCTGAGTATGTGGGAAGATTTTAAAAATATATAAAATACGAGTCATTTAATGAGATGTCAGGGTCGCACCTCCAACTCTATTCTTTCTAATTGCATGATGTGTTGGCGTCTCAGAATTCATAGAAATCTAAAATCTCGGGATTCTAAAATCATCATCATATAAAGATCCCACTTTTTAAACCTCTCACGTTTCATCGCGTTTAAGGATCCGGCTCGTTTCTAAATTCTTGGAAACCTATCTCTCGTGACATCCATAAAATCAGGCTATCATCTTCTGTAATCTTTGAATCGTATCTCACACCCGACGCGTCCCGGTTGTAGGACAATAGTCAGACTTACTTCTGTGAACGATCGAAGATACTTTCGCCGATGTCCTCCGCGCGATTCCACCTGAGAAAGTACGGTCGCTGAACGACAACGCGCAGATCCATGATCCAATATCCGTCAGCGAGATGTATCACCAGCTGAGCGGCCTCGCGAGCCCGCGAATTCTCTCGAGTCAAGTGCGTCCGCACTCACCGCATCGTTCTTGGTACGTCGCGCGTCGTTCGCGTCAATCGCATGAGAAGATCGGCGATCTCGATTCACCATGGAAAGATCCGGGGAGTCGATCTTGCTCAAACGCGAGCACTGGCACGAGATAGATCCGTGGCACACATCAGAGCTCGACGCACAAGCCGTTCTACAAATCTAGATATCTCTCACTTCCTCCCAATCTCGCTCCTTCCCTTCCGATCCTTCGATGAGCTTGGTTTCTTTCCGGTTCGTCAGATCGTCGCCGCCAAAAATCCGCAATATTTTGTCTTTTATGATCAGTTTAATGGAGAACGTTCAGTTCGCAAAATGATCTGTCCGATTGTCTGGAAAGTTTTATTGCGCCGACGTTGTACGTGTCTGGCAAATCAAAGAGAAACGATGCTCCAGAGTGAGTTATGATCTTGCGAACTGATCCATATATCGGAGCAATGTCGTTATTTTGTCATATCTATTTCGCGATATAAATCGCAGATTGTACTTTCCCACTTCACTTCAATCCTGTCCTGACTCTGTTCTTACATTCTTCTCGCGATCATCCCAAGGAGCCATCACCTATCAGGACAAATAGATGATCAACGACATTTTCTTCTTAGTCTATCATTCAGATTTTCTCAATCTTGCATGTTTCAAAAGCAAAGCTTGACACATACACACACATACACACAGAAGAGAAGATCTCACGATTTCCACAAGAGAACAATAACGCACTTAAAACTTGCGCTGGAGTAAATTCTTGATTAACCCAACGAGTCTGCTATCAAGTAGATCCGGAGACATAGGTCACAGGTCTTGCCGATTCCCACGTCCTTCACCCCCAACAAGGGTGAGCGTCGCTGACAAAAGCCGCACTCTCGCGAAATCAGCGCGGATCGGTCCCGGCGCGCGCGCGAGGACGCGTCGCAGGCGTTCGCGGGCGATCTACGGGATCGTTGGGTCCGCTCTCGGCGCGACTCTCTCGCAGGCGTGCGTGCGTGCGTGCGTGCGCGTGTGTGCGATCCGTCCGTGTGCGTAATCGCGGCGATACAAGGCGGCCGCGATGCGGTTTCACGGGTGCAGAAAGGAGGGAGTTACATCAGAGAGTTACGAAGAGTCGGCTCACGTCGTTCACGACGACGACGACGACGACGACGACGACGGGACCGACGTAAGACTGTCCGGATCCAGCTGGCCCGAGACGCGAGTGACCATGGCGCGCATGCACGAGGCAAGGCAAGGCAAGGCGAACACAGACCGGCACGATGGAACGGCTTCGACGGCGCGGGAGAGCGAGCAAGAGGGGTCCGACGGGGCCTAATCTGACCGGAGGGGCCCCTATGCCCCCTTCGCGCTAACTCCCTCTCGGCGAAAGGTGGCCGCGCGAGATTCTACGGCCGAGATTGTCCTTGCCGACGAGGCACGCTGCCAGGGGGATATTAATTTCGTTAATAAAGAAAATTTTACCCTTCTTAATCGGTCCTATTATACGAATTAAATTAATATAATTAATATTTTATTATCAATTTAATTAATATAAACATCATCACGTTCCTCTTTCTCTCTATGTTTCTCATTTGCCTTAAGAAGGTTTTAATTTGAGATTTTAATTACGTTTTATATAGGTGAGCATTTGGTTTTCTCTAGATATTTATTTTCGATATTCTTTATTTGGTGGAAATATACTTTTTTTAAATTTTATTTAAAATTGTACATGGTACTACCGAGAAATCCATCGCGATCGTGCGTCTATAAGTTCCTTAGTCGAGGTTCTTATTTCGCTTAGGCGGGAGAAATCTCGGATTCAAACATCTCATCGCGTGGCTGCTCTCGTTACGCCGGCTAAATATTTCACGATATATATATTAAGATATTAGTCACGTAACTGACTGCCGCCACTATTCCGAAACTGATTTTCACGCGATCTTGGAGCACGTGATTCGAATATCCAGAACACGCGATAAATATTTCAGTCTTGATTCTGATACATCCACGCTTTCTTCTATTAATAATTGCGATTCATTAACGGAGAAGTAATTATCCGGCTGCTTTCTCTAATTCCTATCAAATGACATTTTAACTTAATATTTTTCCAGACACGTATAATTTCAAAATGTCATTTATAAAAATAATTTTAACGATACATTCAGTAGACAATTTTCTCCATAATATTGGAGTAATATGATTAATTATTAAAACTGACATTGTTATTAACTTATAAAAGTACTTTACCCAATCCAAATTCCAACATTAAGCCTTAAATTGGAATTTCGCAAAACAAAGTTGCTGTTTGCAGAATCTTGCGAATCTTATCCCGTTATCAGTTCGATTCAGACCGCGTATCTTTTCGTCGTCGACTAAACATGCAAAGAGTCGAGTTTTAAACTCGCAGATAATTCACATTAACTGAGAATTCGCGTTACAGAATATTTTGAAGGAAAATTTTTTTCAACTCCTTATCTTACGTATATAAATTAATTTACACAAATACATTAATATATCTGTATTTTTACACGTTTAATGAAGATTAAATCTCGAAAAGATTAAGTCGAGACTGGCTTGTTGTTGGATCATTGGAGTTATCGCGAACGTAGCATATCTCAATCATCTCTGTCCTCTCTCCCTCCTTCTCTCCGTCTTTTTCTGACGCTGTTATTCGCTTCGTTCAACTTGAATGGCTCTAGTACACCAAGTACGTCGAGCTCACTCGAGCAGTTGTAAACACAGGAGATATTACTCGAAAATTCGGCTCGGTAATCAAACAAATAACGCATTCCTGCGTCAAAAGATACTATATGTGCGCCGCCGAAATATTTCAGGGAAAGCAGCTGATTGCAAAATTAAACAATCGAGACGCGGACAGCGCGATAACAGCTTATCACGAAGATAATCATCTTAAAGTTGTCATAAACGCTCTCATTACGATGCAATGTCTGAATTCCACCTGCAGTAATTGCATTTATATGCACCATGGTCCGTTAAACATTCAGCGTTGAACCTCTCTCTTTTCATAATTATAATTTAACGAGATTGTGGAGCGTCTTCTAATGTTTATATCTCCTCCCGACATGTTTATGCCAGACGATTTATATTGTTTGCGATCAAACGCAGCATTATCCGAGGAAATTTAATTCGATAAACAAGCCGAGTAAGCAATCGTGCGCGCGATACATACATCCGTGCATTCGAGATCGTCCACGTTCATCTGCTGCAGAAGCGGCGCGACCGAACGGCTCTGTCGGGCTTACTGATTACTCCGATCTGCTCGATTTGATCGAGGTATGAAAAGAGCCACGTGCCGGATATATTGGTCGAAGATTCCGCGACGTTGCCAGCAATCGCTTGTCTTGGTTCCAACCATTGATGCCTCCTCGATGAGACGGCAACGTTGACAACGTCGTGCAGCTGGCATGGTGCTCCGACACCTAAATCGAGAGGCAGTTTACAGTGGTCCACCGGATGCTAAGAAGCTTAGCGCTGCCGGCAGGCAACCGATATGGCAGCGGGCGATCATAGAAAATTGTACGGAAGACTGGAGAACGGATGTGTATCTATTATACACACCATGTATTTATAGGTTCTCGACTAGCCGGCATCGAAAGACTACAGGACGCATCTCTTGCTCTTGGCGCTGATTATCACGGGGTTAATGGAAAACCTGGATCGAATGCTGACGTGAATAGATCTCTTCATTCGTATCGTCTCTTTGGGGTTTATACTCTAGTATCAATTTTTATGAAAACACTATATTTCTTTCTTCTAATAGTTTAGATAGATCAGTCTCTCGAGATAGTTTAATCTCTTTAGATAGGAAGAATCATCGAAGGATCACCGGGAAGAATTTATTCGCGACTTTTATTACCTACATCTGAAGCGATAAATACAGCGATTATTACGGAAACTAGTGTTGCATTACGAGAATTGCTTAACCGTATTCAACGGTAATCTCGCCATTACGACTATTCGATACCATCAGTTTCTTGTTGGCCGTTTCGCGTCGTTTTCCAACTGGAAATATCCTTGCGTCTTATAATATTGCTAATCCTGATGACGTTAATCCTGCATGTCGATGATCTACGGCGCCTTAGAGCACCGCTATCCCGTGGAATGTCTGGATCCATTACGCTGTTAGTTGTTGCCGATGACTGTGAGGATTTATAGACGCGTGTAGACACTGTCCTCCCCGGGGTGAATGGGTTTTATCGTTTCGTAGAGGCCCGTGAAATTCCTCACGGCCGACCGACAATGATGGCCAATCAACAAACCATTCTGTGATCGTCGTGTTATGTCGATTATAAAGGAAAACTCGCGGACGCGTCCGTCCAGATTCTTCGCACGATTCCTTGACAACGATTTCTTCCTCACGTCACTTTTGGCTTATTTTACCCCGACTGAATTACGTCGTTTCTCGACGTGAAAGCACGAAACACGCATAAAGCGATCTCCCCAACGGGACACGGACGCTTCCTGCATCATCCCAGCTGAATTTTTATCACCGACTTATCACCGATAAATCTCAAGCCTAGTCGATCTCTCAGGTGGTTTGTTTTTTTTTCTTTACGGCACGTTGCGGCCAGGTAATTCGAAACCGTTGCACTACATTTTCCGCGAATTAATCATGACTGCCTCAGTAATACATGAGGGCAATAGTGAACTATTTCGAGATAAAAATTCTTCGATTCCTTTTTTTCCCATTACTCTATTTTTATAAAAATATTTTAAAAATAATCAATAACTTGTGCATGTTTATAACTTGTACGTTGTTCTATTCTTGTGCTTATGGAAAAAAAATATTTCCATAATGTCAAAATGTCCTTCAATTCGTTTTTTTTTATTACTCTATTTTTATGAAAATATTTAAAAATATAGTCAATAATATTGTATGATTCCATTTTTGTGCTTTTCAAAAAAAAAAAGTATTTTGCGTCATGGAATATATCGCATAAAGATCATGGAAATGATCACTTGCTTGACACTAGGCTTTATAAGCTTCCTTTGAAATACGTTGCAAATTACAAAGCAACCCCCGTGTTACTTTTCAAACGCACAGCTTAATAGAAGATATAAATGTGGCCATTTCTATTTCTATCCAAGCTGACCTTGTACCGCAATATTAATAGACAGTAAATCTCTTTGCAAATACTGATTGATAACACTGTTATATTGAGTTCGTCACTGATGCTTGTGGAAGGATATATAAATTTATAAATTCAAATATTAATTTCTCTCCAAAAATAATCTTCCAGAAAAATCCTCGTTTTGTATAAAGTAAATCCCAGACAGCACAAAAAGGCCGAAAGACGTCTTAAAGATATCTTAAAGACGTGTTAAAGACGAGTACTTTAAGTCGTCTTTTAGAAATTTTTTGGACATATGTGCTGTCTGAAATGTTATATTCTTTTCATCAAATAATGCTCAAATTATAAATATATTATTGATAAAAGATAAATAATTTTATGCGTTAGTTTCATAGAAAATTAATTTTTTTAAACTGATTAATGTGCACAGGGCACGGATTCTTCTTGATTAAACCAAGTCAATTTAATCTCAATTAGGGATTTTTTTTCGGGGGGGGGGGGGGTAAGAAGGTATCTCGAATTGGGATTAAATTAACTTGGTTTAACCAAAAAAAATCCTTGCTCTGTGCACATTAATCAGTTTCACAGAAAAATTAATTTTCTGTAAAACTGCCTCACGATCATCCACGTCTGGCTCTTACAGCTTTCAATATTTAATATTTGTAATTATAAATAATTTACAGATATGATCGCTCTCTCTTCAATTTTCTAAAAAATTTCATATATATTAAATTTTTTAAAACAAAATTTTCTATTTAAAAAAAATATTAAATATATTTTAAATTATATATATATATATATATATATATATATATATATATATATATATATGTAATTTAAAATAAAAATCATTTATATATCATTTAAAATAATAAAATCATTTATATATCATTTAAAATAAAAATCACTTATATGCTTTATTGCATTCTTATAAATTAATTATATACATAAGTAAAAATACAATTGTTTTAAAATTTAAATTTATAAGAATGCAATAAAGTATGTAAGTGATTTTTATTTTAAATGATATATTTTTATTTTAAATTTAGCGCCGCAAAGACACTATACATTTAGTGATACATGATCCTATTTGATCATCAGCCGCACTATGTTACCAGCTGGCGGACCTATTCACTGTAGTCTCAATGATTTTATTAAACTTAACTGATTAATAAAGAAAAAATAGATTAATTTTTTATCAAAATTTATAAGACTGATAAAAAATAAGATTTACGTTTTTCATTTCTTATGCTGAAAATATGCCACATCTACTTTAATATTGAAAAAAAGGGAGAATTCTATATTATATATCAAATATGTCAATATATCATAGATTTTACTTTATAATTTTTTTTAAGATTGAAGATTAACTAGAATATATAGGGATTCTCTCTTTGTGGAAAAAGAAAGAGATAAATAAATTAAATGTAATTAAAATAAAATTCGATATTATGTCAAAAATATTACTAGAATCTCGAAAACAAATTTTTTCATAGATGAATTACATATTAAATATAATTGCAATTACACAATTATAGTGCATGATATTCGTAGCTAACTGCAGCTTGAAGCATCGGTAAGTCGACGCAGAGTTACATGTTTTAGGAAAAGAGAAATAGTCGGCGTTGTGACTTGCTCGCAAAGTGGAGGGGATCATCAATGGTGACCACGACGCCATTAATTGTGCGTCCATCGATGCGTGTATGGCATTATTTGTCTGTTTCTCTATTACTCCGAAACGATTCGAATACTCGAATCTCGGCGATCGTGGCGGTGATCCGTGCTTACGATAAAAAAATCCAATTGAAATTACTTTTTCTCACAAAAATCGTAAGTATCATCGAAAAAGAAGCGACTTTCAAAAATTCCTGGGCGCTGGCATGTCATATGAATCAACTGTGTCACCGCATCGTGTATCATGGCATTGGAAAACATGCGAAGATGCGAGCTGCACCTCAAGTTAAAATTATCGATATTGTTTCGAATGAGAAGTGACGTACCTGTTTATAAAGTGTGAATATTTTTTTAATTTCATCGAACGAAATATTCGTCCAATTTATGCAGCGAGAGATCCAATCTGTGTCTTCTAAACGTTTCGCTTCTTGTAGCATGGGATGTTAGCGCCGTTAATTATTGGCGCATTTTTATCGCATTTTCGAAATTGATGCTCGGGAATAAATGCTAATATAATTGTTTAGATGTCAAATTAATTTTGCGAGTTAACGATTTTGTAAACTAATTAATTTTACGGTTAATCGCAATTTTCTCGATACGTATTTATGTTGGTAACTCTGACGCATGTCGACGCCCAAGTTTTACAACAACCGCTCGTAATAATCACCGTTGTTGATTAAAGCGCGCGTTTTTTTATGTTTCCTTAAATTTTCATTTTTATTTCAGCGTGAACGATGCCGATCGTGGAATCTTGTTGGTCACCATGCGTTTGGTCCAACAGTGTTAAAACTGGCTGCAATGCTATAGCGTTTTATACTGTGGTAAGTACCTTAATTGACTGTAATTAAGGAGTTTCACAAAATTAGAAGCATTGATAGTGTTCGAGTATATCTAGCAGGAAACAAAATTTTAAAAATGTAGAATTTAATATGGATATATAAAATAATCGATTTCTAATTTCTTTCAGTCAATTTCTATAGTGGTAATTACATTAATATGCTATCAAATGGCTGGAGGCGAGTCCACGCAATTATACAATCCATTATTTGAGGCTGATATAAGATTGTGTAAGTACAACACAGGTCATATAATGATAGATGTAAAAATATAAATACATGATATTTTGTTTTTTGATGGAGATATTTTTGATATACTTGCATCGTTTTTAATGCAAAATGTGACTTCTCGTGTAAAAGTAGGTAAATCCAAGTTGTGAAATAATTTTTTTTTTGTTCAAGTCTTTGGTTTCAAGAAAATTGGTTTTGAAAATCCGCGTCTTATATGACTTTTAGTTTTTGCGATGATTTTATTACCATATTTTTAAAAAGAGAAAATAAAAAGAATGCTCATTTTTAGCCATGCAAATTGTTGGGGGCTTCCTCATCTTCTATCTGCTTCTGTTAATCGTATGCGCCTTATTAATGGTTTACGGCGTAAAAGAAGGCGTACGTGGATGGTTATTGCCATGGCTTGCTGCATGGTTTATTGTTTGCTTGTTCCAATTCGTCTTCGGACTGTGGCTTTTAGGCGGTTATTATATTTATGTGAGTCTTTATTTTTCTTCTTTGATGATAATTCTTCTTTTATAAACGTTCGCAATCATATCGCTTCCGTATGTTTTTTGCCTTAGTTGGACTCTGTGTTCGCGACGTTGTGCAATTGGCTTTGGATGGGTTATAATGTAAGTGTGTGCTTTAATGTTTATATGCATTATTAAAATTATTTCTGATAATTTATTCTGGTAAAATGCATCCTTGTTTTCCAGATATATTGTTGGCTAGTTGTTTTATCAATGTACAAAATATTCGCAAAGATGCAGTCTCCCAACATAGAACTTTTGTGGCCTTAAAGGGAAGTACAATATAAAAGCGAAAGAGCAAAATACGTATACATTAAAGTCATCAAGAAGAAGCGTAAAAGAGAATCTCCATTTAGATTTACTCAAAAAGTCTATAAAAAAACATGAATCTATTAAAGATTATTAAAGATATATTAAAGATAATACGAAATTATCTTTAATAATATAAACTAAAATAATAATATGATTTAAAAGTTTCTCTCAATAGTTATCTAACAGACAAACTTTGCCTTTTCATCATCAATTCTCATATATTTTTACAATCTTTTATATATAGATTTACGTAATGCATATATTTTTAATATATACGCATCACTTTTAACATATTTTTTATAACGCTTTAAAAAATCGCAATTTTAAAAGCGATTTTATGCTGCGTCAAACGTAACGCGCGATTACATTTATATAAATTCAATTAACATTAATCGTGTCGCTTTTCTACTTAAGTTTTAATCTACTTTAAGTTTTAATGTACAAATTAATGTACAATTAATTAGTCGATGATAAGATTTTATAATGTAATAAAAGACTGAGAGAAGCCTTTTGAAATATCCGTCCAAATCGCAATAAACTACAAGTTATTTGCAAGCTTAGAATTAATAGATAAGTTAAAATAATTATAATAGCATCACGTTAAATTCGTGTTAGAGGTTTCTTTATATGGCTATTGCTTTTTCTGGCGATTTTATAGAGATTATACAATTTTTCTAGAAGTTATAGTTTCTATATCATTAATCAAATAATATATGTAAAAAATAAATATTTGATGTAAAAATAAACTTCTATTTATATTATACGAACATTGAACGAATTTTCAAAATCATTTTAATCCTACTGTTATAAATAATATAATATAATTCTTATGTTATTTTTTTATAACAAAAATCGCACATTACTCAACATATAATAACAATTAAATGATTTGAGTCTTCAACTGCAAATGCATGTTTATTGCTAGGTTTATTATTAACAAAAATACTTTTACAATTTTTATATTTAACACACACACAGTTCCATTGCTCATGTTATGCCGTAGATGGCACAACGATTCACTTTATTCAAGCAGAGAGAAGCCTGAGAGCGGCCATGCTCCCGATTTAGATGGAACCAAAGGGTGGAATGTATTTGAAGCGCCTCTATGTCCACAAAACGTGAACATTGAACTACATAGCCATATCCATGAAACTACTCAAAGGGTAACATGCTACTCAGACAGCACACAAATATCCGAAGGACATCCATAAGATGATCATTAACCTTTTATATCCTGAATTAATTTACCAGCAAATTTTTAATTGTATTTTTGCATCATTAGATAAGTTTTGGTGCATAATAACCCTAGGAAAGAGGAAAATACTTTTTACAGTGTTTTAGTGATTTATGCAGTTGGTACTTAGAAATACGGACAGGAATATGGGTAATATGTAAGGAAAAAAAAGTTCAAACACATATTTTTATGAGTCCCATTGCCAAGTTCCTTCGAAACTCCAATAATGAAATTTCTCCATGCATTTCTTTATAAATGACATAGGCATTGACATATGCCATTTCAAACATCGCGAAAAACAGTCTGTGCCACCATCAACTCTACTGAAAAATGGCTTCCAAATACTGCACGGCAAAGATGAAATGCCCACAGCACAAAGAAAAAGGATTTCTGCCTTCGGCTGACATCTACTGTCGGAACTACACTCTTCGTGTCCTTGTGAGTACCGTCAGGAAAAGCGGTCATTACGAAGATATAAGCGTTTGATTAAAGCGGTACTTTCAAGTACCGTCAGGATATAAAGGATTAAGGATATTGAGGATAATAAAGCCATGTAACATATTAACAATAGCGCGATACTGTTTATCAAGATCGAACACGGTGTTAATAATAATTTTCTCGTTGCCGAAATATTTTCTGTAATATAAAATATTTGCGCGAGGAATATTAAATTATAGAAGTATTTTAATTTATTGATTAATAGATATAAGATTAATTGATTATTTATTAAACTATTCATCATGAAATCTTTCGTTATACTAATTATTTACATTTATAATTCGATTGTTTTATTTCGTGTTCCCATTGTAATTAAACCTATACTATCCGTAGATAATTAATATTACACTGCGCCCACAAATATCGCAAAATATCGCAAAATATCGCAAAATATCGCATTGTAATTAAATCTACTATCTATAGGTAATTAATATTACATTGCGTCTCCAAATATCGCAAAATATCGCAATATAAATAAACCTAAACTACTCCTAGGTACAGAATAATAGTCTGCGCCCCAAGATATCGCAAAATATCGTAAAATATCGCAATGTAATTATTCCTCAACTATCCCTAAATAGCGAATATAACACTGCGATACCAAATAACGCAAAATATCGCAACAAATTAAACCTACACTACCCCTAGATACAGAATAATACTCTGTGCCCAAAATATCGCAAAATATCGTAAAATATCGCAATGTTAGTAATCCTACACTATCCCTAGATAATTAATATTACCTGCGCCCCAAAATATCGCAAAGTATCACAATAAATTAAACCTAAACTACCCCTTAATACAGAATTTATATATCTACTCATCATCATCGATTTTTATTTATATTCCTCATCATTGATTTTTATTTATACTCATCATCATCGATTTTTATTTATGCTCATCATCATCGATTTATATATCTACTTATCATCATCGATTTATATATATACTCATCATCATCGATTTTTATTTATACTCATCATCATCGATTTTTATTTCCACTCATCATCATCGATTTAATACTCTGCGCTACAAATATCGCAAGATATCGTAAAATATCGCAATGTAATTAATCTTAAACTATACCTAGATAATTAATATTAACCTGCGCCCCAAAATATCGCAAAATATCGTAATAAATTATACCTAAACTAACCCTTGCACAATGCTAGGCAACAGGCAATAAGAACAGAAATAGTATCTATTCTCTGCTCCTAATATATAAATTATTTATTAATAGTCTGATAAAAAATATCTTATTTCCAGGTGATATAATCATATAATGAATAAATTTCTATATATTGTATATAGCTATTTTCAATATAAATCTCCATATATATGTATACATATATGTATATGTATACATATAACTTGTCTTGCATTCCTAACACTGGCACTTTGTGCACAGAACAGAACCACTAATCGTAGACATAGCATGTTACCCTTTGAGAAGTTTCATGGACATGACTATGTAGTTCAATATCCACGTTTTGTGGATATAGAGGCGCTTCAAATACGGGTTCCATCTAAATCGGAGGCATGGCCGCTCTCAGGCTTCTCTCTGATTCAAGTAAAGAGAGTCAATCAAAAAGTCACTTTATCTACGGATGATAAATCATGTAATAAATATAATAAAAAATAAATTTTATAATAATAAAAAATATTTGCAATTTCGTAATAATTAATCATTTATATATAATACTATATTTCTTACATTATTCCATTAATAATTTTTTAAATGTTATTACATTATATCGAGATATATATATAAAATGAACTATATAACGTAGTAATATTTAAAAAAAAGATAGTATTACTATATGAAGAATTATTATAGAGAGATCATGATTTGTAAGAAATTATTAAAATAATAATATGTATAATAAGAAGAAAAATAAAAGATACTAATAATGTGCGTAAAATAATTAATTTTTTTTCTTATTAACGCGTAAAAGTTATATCTATATATTATTTAATTATACCGAAAAATTGAATGGAATAGTCGCGCGATTTACGCGCAATCGAGAGATTTCAATGCGCGATATGGATCCTCGCTGCAACAACGTGCAAACTAATGAAATCGCGTACAAGTTTTATATCATAAATATGTAATTCTCGTAGGAGATATCATCCATCGCAGGATTAACGATATACGAAAATTGCGGATTCTCGAGACGAATCGATGTCTTTGCGAGAAATCAGGCGCTTTCTAAGCGACCCGAGCTCCGCTGTTCCTGTTTCAGTGATTAATGACACGGCGCGAGAAATCCTCCCTCTCGTCGAGACCACCGGGTTTGCGGACGCGTGCCCATCTGTCGAAGGCGATATTAATGGATTCGTCCTAGTAAAACGTAGCTTCGTATCTTGCATCCAATTAGCGACGCCGCCTGTCGTGAGAGAGCCGCGGAGAGAGCTCATGGACTTGACAAATTCCCGCCGAATAACGGCGCGCGTGTCCACATCGTCGCCTTTGGCAGCGTTTTGAAACATATGATATTTCGCAACGATAGTCGTTATCGTTTGTCTTCGCTTCGGATGTACACAATCAAGCGGAATAGATCCGTTTCGTCTACTCTTGCGGATGAAGGCGCAAGATAAATGTGTGGGAAGAAGAACGATTATATATTATTTCAGCCTTTTAATTAATAAGTATGTAATATTAAGAATTATTGCGGACATCTATATACATCGAATAATATTGATCTGAAATAATTTCTACTTATTCTGCTTTGCTTATAATTGATGGAAGTTCTATCGAATTCTCAAGGTTCATGCGGCTGTTGCACCGCAAGTAGCGTTTTCTGCGGCCACAATCTTTCCTCTACCGATAGCTCTACACGCGCATACGCATGCATTAAATTGCAGGCGGCTTAGAAGTGCTGATAAGACTGATACGGCGCATAACGCGTCCATAAACGGTGTGTAAAAGTATGAATGGGACATTCTTCTTGTACTGATAACGCGGGAGAAGAATGTTCCTCTAGAGGCTCGTACAAAGCACGCAATCCGAAAGATTACACTATCCCATAATACGCTTTCTTACTTCATCGTATTTATTTTCTCTTTGTTCCTATATATGTATTCGAATTTTTCTTGTACAATCTTTTTTTTATATTAGACAGGCATTTTACATATATTTTTCATAGCAAATATATTAGAATTTTTCTGGCACAATCTTATTTTTGCATTGACAGATATTTTGCACATACATTTTTTATGACAAATGGAATAAAATTCGCTATATTCGCCATTCCGTTTCTTTTTAAATTAATAATATTAGTATTATAAAGTTGAGCATCTGAGAGATTTGTTCGCGATAAAAATTCGCGAAGATCGAGAAAGTGACGGCGATGCATCGGCACGAGAGCGACGACAGAGAGGCTTCATCGAACGACGACGACCAAGTCAGGCGAGTCAACGGCCCTAAACGTCAAGCGGAAAGGGCGGAAACGCCGGGCCGCGCATAAATAAGCGCCTTGGAAACCACAATACGTTTGCGGAGACATCGCGCGTGTGTATGTATGTGTGTGTTTTGTGTGTGTGGGCAGTGGTCGCGGTACCGTACCGGTCTGCCCGACCTGAAAATCAATGTAAAACAATTTGGCCGACGACCCTTTTGCGTGACACGTAGTAAATCTTTAGGACGCCGATAATCTTTGTAGATATTTTGTTTTACGGATACGCCGTGATAGATCGCACTTTGGTAACAGTACGTATTTATCGATGCATATATGTATAAATTTTTATAGCTTTTTAATATTATTTTTAATTTTTTAATATATATTTATTTTATATTTATTTTATATATATATTTTTTTTTTATTTATTTCTTGTGGCACTAATGCCAGTGGCATGAACCTGGAATTATGGCGCCAGATAGTATACATGCTAACTTTTCTAAGGATAACAATAATATTTTTGAAATACTTTTAAATATTATAATATTTAAAATTGAAATTAATAATATTATTTAAATAATATTATGATTATTTTTGAAAGTTTAATGTAAATTTTAATTTAATTGTAGCCCTAATTTCGCGGAACTTTTATCTATGCAGTAAATTTTATTACTACATATAACATATAATGGTTACCGTTGTAAATTATCATAATAACCATAATCGTTGCCATAAAATAGATTTATTACCATAATCTCTCGTATGGACTTTCGCGGTAGGTACAATATTCGAAGACACTTAGGCTCAATGCGGTTCAATTATATATCTCCGTTTCTTTCGTGATTAACAATAATTACACCCGCGAGTGTGCCGTTTAAGGACATTGCGAAACTTTCGACTTTCCCTTTCTTCTGTCTGCCAATTACAATCGCCGCGATGAGTCTTAACGTCTCTCCGGAGCGTTTCATGAGTCGTTGTCCACCGTTCATTAAGCCGGTTTCACGATTTACGATTCCAACGAGCGAAATGCGAATAATCGAGAATGAGACGCAGGAACCGGACAAGGTGCCTTGAGAGGAAACGAGATGAGTTAAAGGGAGCGGAAATTACTCGTAATAGCGTAGTATCTCGTTCTGAATCCGTGACGAGCGTTATGGTTTCATAAAAGATACGTGATATGAGAGTCGAGTTTATGCGGCGCCCGATTTGCTCCCCGTAAAATAGGAGTTAATCTTGTACCACTTGTGCTAATATAAATTTTAACAGTTTATTTTCACTCCTTCTTGATTCATACTCTATCGTTTTCATGAATGAGAGACGGCGATAAGCATCTAGATAAGCTATCGAGCTGTGATTCACTTATTTCTATAAGTTGTTTTGTAAATCATAATCTTAGAAGGTTTATGATTGTCTCGATGATTTTTTCTCTTAATTCATTTTATTTTAATTCTAAAAAAAAGAGTTGCAACTATTATATTGCATGCTTGTATTATATATATTCCATTTGCATTCTTTACAGGATAAAAATTTTGTAGAAACAAATTATATTTAATTCAATACGTGAGATAAATACCTGTTTATTTCTAAATTGATCTAATCGTTGCGAGAAGAAATCATACATGATCTCCACTGGTTCGAAGAAAGATTTCTAATCGACGCGTGAAATTGAGATCTCGATGGACTGCAATGTTTATCCTTCGATCTTGCCCGGAAAAAATAACACCCTCGTTCTCGGTGGCTCCAATTTCATCTCGACGTACGAGCCTCAGAATACGCCCGTGGATACTTTTTAAGAAAACACTTAAGTTATGGTCTGCCCCGCATCAGGTTTTGAGGCGTCCTAAGGTCGAGCGATAACCATTCGAAGAGATATGGTTAAGTAAACCTCTTCGAACGGCCTCCTTCTCGTCGAGACAGAATGCATTCAATCTATTCGTATGCATTTTCACTTTTTATCTTTTATTGTTCGCAGAAGCGCTTTTGTACGTAGGAAAACTTCTCTTCTATACCTTCGCCTCTTTCATCGAATTGTTTCCTTTCTCAATTTTTTCATTATTAATCCTTTCAATTGAAGAATGAATTGTTTCATTTCAAGGCAAATTGAAATTCTACATAAACAAAAATAATATCTTTATAAAAGTATTCTATATAATTGATCGGTCCCTTGGAATTATTTAAATAAAGAATTATAAAATTGATGAAATCACAAATTAAAAAATTGTAAAATTTATAGTATTAAATATACATATTTAATTTTACGATGACAGAAGAGAATGTTGATAATACTTGATAATTAAAATAAATAGACGGAGAGACTTCTTAACGTATAATTACATTATAAATTCTATTTTAATTCTACAACAAATTAAAATTTTGAATAATTAATCACTTAATTTATTGAATAATTTTGAAATCATACAAATTCTCTTTACGATATTAAAATTCAATTCTTCACATCTTTTAATTTTGTACACGGCCGAGGAATGAAGAAAGTTGCATGATTCGTACGTCAAATCAAGTTGCGACGAAAAAAATGCATAACGAAAATTCTCGGGGAATCAACGGCAATTTTTGCGGCGGCGGCATGTATGCAAAGAGAAGTCTGGTCTCATAACGTATGTATCTCGCTTTCTATCGGGGCCCGCGGAGCCATATTAGTGCATCTTGCATTGCACAAACCGCAATGACCGGCTGCGGCCAGGCTCCATATTAGCAGCGCATGCCGCTCTTTTCGCGTGTATTACATTGATCGCAGCAATGTACACGATATTTGTACAGTAATGCAAATATCGCTCGATTACATTCTCTTCTCACGAATGCGCGAACGACTATCTCTCTCGCTCGCTGAATTAATAGACGCGCAAATCAGAGACTCGAGATCGAATCGCGAATTATTTTCCTCTTCCTCGATTAAAATTCCTCTTTCGATTTTTTTCGCGTAGATTTATAAGACTCCGCTCGATCGCTCAAGGAACTCTGTCGAAGAAAAATCCCAGCACGACGGCTTTTTTGTCAACGATCCGTAGATCGTAGATCATGTCCCGTGCGAACCGCCGCGGGTTATTTGTAATTGTTAGAAGCGCATTGTAACGAGTGCCTGAGTTATTGGATGTCGCGGGGGATATTGTGCCCTCGTTGAACCTCCTGTCACGTCACGGCCACGCGCATACTTTGTATCCCACCCGTTATACATGATACTTGCGTGCTGTGCTCTCGAGTGACGAGGAAGCGTCGCGGACCTCGATTTAAACCGCATTTCCTCACCGTACTCGCGGAGATCCCACGGTTTCTATAACAAGCTCCGCGATACATTTTCAAGCTCTTTTTATTTCCATCATGACGCGAGGAAGGATAACTTGAGTGTTAAATTAATATCTCTCTTATTTGATGAGTCACTTGTGAATTATTCTATCCTTCTGATGATCGAAAAATAGCAGCATCTGATATAAATCAATTTGAAATTGTCTAGAGCAATTATTTAAATAAAACTTTGATTACTAAAGTATCATCTTCTAAAGATTTGTAACCATTTGTCCTTTAAAAATTAATAGTCACACCAACTATTAATGTCAAGCGGTAAATAACAATTTGTAATCTGCCTTTAAAATCATTTGTAAATATTTAAAAGGGCAGAAATTAATTTTCTATAACTCTAGAAAGTAAATTTATTATTGTCGGCTTTAGAGCAGCCCTAAAGAACAAAGTTAAATGAGATTTCTCTCTGTCTCTTTTTAATCGCGTTTCTAAAAAGGGCTAAAAGGAGATCACAGATGGATCTCGGTTAACTTGAATGGATGTTTATGCTTAACGGCTCTCGGGGGCCCCGTGAAAGTCTAAATCCGCGCGTTCTATATCTCGACTAATACTCTTACGGGATTTCACGCGGACCTAAAGAGATCTCGCGGATCCCTGGGAGAGACGAGGTTTCTCTCTCGCCTCTTTCCGGTCGCGTGTCGCCGGTTTCGCGTCGCCTTAATGGCGTCGAATTAATTTTCATGGATTTCCGCGGGGCGAAACGAGACGAGGAACACGATCGTTCGAGGATGGGAATTAATTGCGCGCGGCTGCGGCTTTACGACTGTCAGCATTATGCGGCCTTTACGGGCGGCTTAAAGCTGTCGTTGCGCCGCGTCATACGAGATAGTTAACGATTAATGCGATCGTCCGTTCGCTCGCTTCCACCGGATCGCATGTTTCACACGCGCCACCCCAGCTGGACGATGTTAATTGCGCTATCAAGTAACGCGAGGAAGCCCGCTCGCAATAATTGCGTCTAACTGGCCGCCTCAATTGGGACGAGTTGTCGTTTTCTCATCGCGATCGCCTTTTCCGTTCGTTGCGAATCGTCTCGTGTGAGTCTGCCGCGTTAAATGCGTCCAACTGCGGCGCTATTTAATCGATATAATAAAATGCATTAAATTAGATCGCCAACAATCGTTTGGTGAATCAAACAAATCAATTTTTTTATAGTAAAGTTGAAATGGGCTTTCAAAGTTCTCCAGAGAAGAATGTTATTTTTTGTGACGTCATCAAAATATGACAATTATTTTTAGTCTTATAAAAATTAAAATTCTTTTTTTTATATAAAATTAATTTTTTATTAAATTAAATTCTTTTCTTTTTATATAAAATTCTTATATAAAAAATTCTTTTATAAATTCTTATAAAATTCTTTTATAATTCTTCTTTTTTAATTTTTTTATATTAATTTAATTCTTTTATATTTCTCTTCTTTTATAGTTCTTTTATAATTTTTCTTTTTTAATTTTTTTATATTTCTTGTATAATTCTTTTATAATTCTTTTTCTTCTATTCTTTCGTAAAATCTATTTTCAAAATTGCATGATTAAATAATTATATTCCTGCGCGAGTAAATTTCTGGTGTAGGAAACAATTAGATATTCTCCTATAATTAATTCAAATACTATTATCTTTTAACGCAAATGAGTATCTAAATTGAGTATCACGTGTGTTAATCTATTAACGCATAAGTCACTCGGTGAGCACTGACCGTGGCATGAGACAATTACTTTACGCAAACTATGTAGCATGCAGTAGTAAATACCTGCCACGCGTTTTTTGCCGGAACCCGCAAATAGGTCGACGTGTCTAATTTCGCATTACGCAAGACCGACACCGAGTACGTTCGTTCAGATCTCCATCTGCATACATCGTAACGTAAACGGCCCGCAAGGACAAATCTAAATTACCACTCTCGCAATTAATACCGTGTCATGGTCGCCGTAAATGGAAGAGTATAAACGTAAACGTATACACATCTGCATGCAGTTGTCGTTTGCTTGTAAACTGCAAATCGCGAATGTAATCGACGATATTCTACGGGTTGTAACCCAAATACGTGGCCGATGTTCGTCCTTGATTGCGCAAGAATTGATCGATACGAAGTTGTGAATTATATCGCGACGGTTTATTATTTGTTTCTTTGCTCGCGCAATCGAAAAAAAAAGCAGATAATAAATTAATTTGCGCCCGGTCTTTAATTTCGAGCGATGCGGAGATGCTCGAGTGTCATCGCGTAACGTGCATTCATTTTATTCGCGCGAGAGGAGCACTTTCCCACGGTCGAGACGCTTTTTCCTCTCATAGTCTTGTGAAGGATTCGGATGTTCTTCCGCTGGTGCTCTCGAGAGAACCCGAGAGTGCTCGAGGGATCAAAGGATGTGAGGGACGCGACGCGGTATTGATACCGAAATCCCTATTATTATTGAAATCATTCGTATCCCGAGGGTGTCACGGTGTATTAAAGCTACTATGCTTGTTGCTGGTGTGCTATTATATATACCGAGTGTTATACACGGGTGAAGAATTATTGCGTCGTGCGTGTGTGGTCTATGAGAGAATAAAAGAGGATCGAATGTAAATTATTATCCGATTTTGATTCTATGATAATTAAATTTAGATACAAGATTATGCGGTTAGTTTAACTTCACACTCAATAAATACGTAAATAGCGTATTAATTTACGTAAACTCATTAGGAGGCAATTTCTTTCCATTATGATAAAGATTTTCAAATTGTTTCGTATCAAATTAAAAAAAAATTTATAACACAAAAACAAGGAGAAACTCCAATATAAATAAAAAAATAAATAAATAAATTCTGTTTACACAGAAACTGTCATCTCATTTTGCAATTCTTCAGCTCGCAAGTATTAAGGTACAATTCTCGCGCAAAAATTTCTCGTGCAAGAGAAGAAATGCATGCGATTCCCGCAAAATTCCGGACGACGTGCCAGTCGAGAGCTCGTAAAAGTCGCGGATCTCCCACGCGGATGGATCCCGCGAGAGAAATCGCGCACGGAGCGATGCTAGTAGAGCGGATTATGGAGTTTACGTGTCGTATTATCATAGACAGTGCAATGTCACGAGCGCGGCTCGTCCCGGAGCCGGAGGTTCCTCTCTTGGAGGAGCGGCCCCGAGTCGACCGGGCATAATCCGCCGATCCGATATTGCGAGATCGATGCGCGCGGGATGCTGCAGCTGGCACACACGTGACCGTCGTCCCTCGTAAGAATTAATCTCGGATCGTGGCTCGACGATCCGTCATGGAACGGATCGACGAGTTCGGCCGCGCTCGGGACGACGGGCTTGCATGCAACGAGCGTGCAACAGGTACGTTTCTATCGGGAGAGATACTCTGGGAATCGATAATGGCTCGCGTCGTTGACAGAGACGAACCGTGGCACGATATCCCTGATGTTGCTGGCAGAGGAGAGGCGAAAACAAACGTGAGAAAAGTCGCAGATTCAGATTTATTGTCTACTTCTCAAGATTTGCACGAGTTGCTCCAATTTTTTCTCTCTAGATTTTACATTTTAATTTCTTTTTTTCACGTGCAGCCTTTTTATAAATGTTTACACTTATGTGTATCGTGATATTTTGAGATTGTATGCATGTGTGACATGTAATATTTAGGAATAAAATAATATTCTTTTTATCGCATCGAGATGAAATTTTAATTAAAGAATCGAGAATTTTTTAATCATGTTAAATACACATGTATATAAAAAGTTTAATTCCTAATATTTAAATTATCCAAGATGTGACCTGTAATAGTCTTGAAAATCAAATTGCATATCTAAAATTAATTAATAATTAATAATAAATCAAATTACATATAAAATTTGATTTTTGATACTTAAATTATCTGAGATGCGATATATACATATGCATTAGCATTAGTACATCGTTTAGGCGGATTATATCTAACGCCGCAAGAGGCTCGCGTGCGTTCTTAATGTAACGCATAGTAGCCGGATGCGATCAAACGAAATTGGACGCAAACATGATGATCGACGGTGTGCATTATCTTATCACGCGCGATGGATCGCGGCCGCAGAAGGAGAGGAACTGCTTTAATGACCGTCGGTAGCCTCCTTATCCGGGCAAGAGGCGGGTGCAGCCGCTTATTATTCCTAGCGGAAGACGAAACAAGGACGAGATGGAAGGTAACGCGAGTATCACGTGCTTCTGCGCCGAAAGGCCGCCTCGAGCGCATTTCGGTGCTCTTGCTCTCGCGAAGAGGAGCACGCTGTCGCTGGATGGCTTCTCGTGGGAAGAGGGAATTGGGTTAATCCTACGAGCCGACGTTCTCCGAGAGTACGAGACCTGCCTCTGCCCAGACGAACATGGCGCGTCGCATTTGTCAAAGTCCACGTGGACTTCTGACGAGCACGAAGAACACGCTTCTTGCGGCTCATCGCGGAAATAGAATACACGATGGAGACGTTTATCCGCGAAAAAGAAGGGAAATCTAAGGAAAATGTTGCAACTGAAATTTTATAAAAATGTCAGCTAATTGGATATTGATTGTAAAATCTTTTTATGGAAATAAAGGAATGTCTTTATTCTCTGCATCGAGATAAAATTTCTAAAGACGTTCGAAAAATGCTTCTTTACAAGATAATAAAATACAAAATACCTTATAAAAGCTTTAAAAAAATTCATAAGGATAACATGTTAAATATTTAAATGAAACTTTTGAAAAAGAAACACGATGGAGGATTAATTCAGTGTGGCCCAGGGGAGAGCTGTAATATGTAATATTAAGAGTATAACCGGACCGAGCCAAAGTATTACCGATTTCTTGCACTCGCCGTAATGACGAATAAATTGCTACATATATGCAGCCTAGGATAACCTGTCGTGACAGCCGCGGGCTCCATGAAGTTCATTCGGTTTCATTTTAACGCCGACGATCGATTTACGTTATTTACAATTTTCTCATTCCCAAGAGAGAGAGAGAGAGAAAGAGAAATTATTTAGCCTCGTAAGATCCTCAGAGATGGAAACGATCGTCTCTTTCGTCACTTATACAGCTGATGCAATATTTACATCTTCGGTGCAAGAAAATCTCCTAACTTAATTCCGCTATGCTGTAATCTGTGCGGACTCGCCAAGATAAATGATATGTACACAATTGCCAGGCACACATACATACATGATACGCACACAATTGACTCGAGACCCGACTCATTGCAACTCCAATGCCGAAGAGCCACAGCGTCACTCCCGCTAAGTGCTACTTCCTCGAGGGATCGTTGCTGCGGTCGATTGTTGCCGCGCAGGTGATTATACGCGCGCTCTCACCTGCATAACTTCGCATCGCGCGAAATTAAGCGCTTCAAGTGCTATATTGACTATTTGAGCGGGGCTTTATCTTCGCCGACGTAATTCCAGGCTATTACAACGATTGTTAACGTCGGGTGCCCCATCATTACGATTAGACGTTCGTGTCAAATCGCATAATACGCTTCGCGCGCGCGGGGCCACTTAACATACGTTGCGACCTTAAATAGCGTGACGTAAGAAGAAGAAAAAAAGAGTAACAATCCCCACGCGCGTCATTTTTCGTTTTGCATAAGGTCGTGCCGACGATAATATCGTCGGGTAAACAGAGCCCGCGAGAGTTTGTTTGCAAATGTATGCTAAATGGGAAAAAGCCGCCCCGACCAACGGCCGACGATCGTACACAGTCGGTCGTTCCATGGAAATTCGTGCATTTCCGTAATGCTGCGATTTGCATAATTGCACAGCCATTTTTAATGCGAGAGCGCGCTCACATTTTAAATCTTAGGAACGTGCTTAAGAAAGTTGCGAGGAATATTAAGACTATTGTTTGTGAAACTGCGATGGAAAATCAATCTATTTATATAAAAAAATATATCATCAAATATACATATTTTTTTATATAAATAAAATAAATATATTTTTATAAATAAAATTAAATATTTTTTTATTAAATAAAATCGATTTTTTTATTCTCCGCATCGAGATAAAATTTCTAACAACTTTCCAGAGTTTTCTACAAAATAATAAAGTATAAATATTATAAATAATAATAGAAATATATAATATTATAATAATATAATAATAATCGAATATTATAATAATAATAGAAAATATATAAAAAGCCCAATTTTTGGAGCATTATTCCAAGCACGTATTTCAAAGATAACAGAGAGAGAGAGAGAGAGAGAGGGAGAGAGAGAGAGAGAGAGAGGGAGAGAGAGAGGGAGAGGGAGAGGGAGAGAGGGAGAGAGAGAGAGAGGGAGAGAGAGAGGGAGAGAGAGAGAGAGAGAGAGAGAGAGAGAGAGAGAGAGAGAGAGAGAGAGAGAGAGAGAGAGAGAGAGAGAGAGAGAGAGAGAGAGAGAGAGAGAGAGAGAGAGAGAGAGAGAGAGAGAGAGAGAGAGAGAGAGAGAGAGAGAGAGAGAGAGAGAGAGAGACACTAAAGGCGTAGGATTAATGAACAAATTCCATCTATCCTCGCGCATAAAGCGAAATGACTATGCGTTATTAAATTCATGACTAAGTAAGCACGCGTTATCATCGCACATACACATTCCACCGAGACGTATCTCCTCTATTCTGTTCCACTTTCCTCTATCGCTGCATTCTTTCCCTCCCGCTCCACTTATCTCCCCAATTTAAGCTCCTTTGTCGTCGTTCGCTTATCAGCGCACAGCCCGTGTGTTATCGCTCGCACGTTTAAACGAAAGAGTGAATAATTCGGTCGCGTCTCCGCGCACGGTCCAGAATCCATCTAGAACGTGTCCCGAGCCGCATTCCACCCGTTTAATCGCCAAACGGAATAATCTCACCTCCAAAGAGGCTCCCGCTCGGGGATCATGCATACAGAGATTTTGGCGCAGGCTACTTCGCTGACGTCTCAATGCAGCCACCGAGAGGACCACCCAGTCGCGATACTTCCTACGACCGCCCAAACCAGAAATCTCCCCAAAAAAACGAGGTTGAACGAGAATCCCTCAAGCGTCAAGGGAAAGGAGGGATGAGGGAGAGGATAGCTCAGGAGAAGAATGTGATTGGCAGCAGTGAATGTTTGCGCATTTTCAACATTTAGTTGTCGGAAAGTATCAAAAACTGTAATTGCGTTCGACTTCAATAAGTGATTTTCAAAAAAATATATGCAATAATAATGAATATCTGCAAATATATAAAATTAATTTGCATATCAATTATCTATTATCCTTGCTAATAATTTTTCAGAAATGTCGTGAACAAAGAATTTTAGAACTATAATAATGTGAACTAATACATTAGATTTGCAAAACGTTTTCTCGTTTTATTAGACTTTAGAAATTAATCTATTACAGTATTAATTTTTGTTTCTCCGACTACAATATCGAAAATGGCGTTCATAAAAATTGGACGCGAGAATGTGATATCACAGTTAACAGACAAATTGTCTGGCGCAAGTGCATCGCTGCCACAAGGATTATCACGGAAGAGTTCATCGCGTCGCTCTGAATTTGTCAATAAATAAAGGCTTATGTTAAGTCAACCGGCGAACGCGAGAGTCGAGATTTTTTACCGGATTAATATTACATTTGCGCCGATCAACCTCGGAGTTTAATCTCTTCCACGGTCCTGAATTTTGAATACTCAATGGAACCCACAAATCTCAGAAATATATATTTAAGAAAATATATTTAATAAAAATTTATATTAAATGAAGCAAAATTTTCAATGATAAAATTTAAAATAAATTTTTAGTTATAATATTATGCGTTGCATATGTTAATGTACACGTGTAATCTAATATACATTTTGATTTATATGTATTTTACATGTTCGAATATTTTTTTATATTACACATAAAATTAATAATAAATAGAAATAAATATAACAAATAAATATAATAAAAATAAATAATATTCTATATCTTACACATATATATATATTATAAATATAATTTTGTACAAAGTGTAAAAATATACATGTGTACAAAATTTAAAATACATATAATTCAAAATATAATACAAGATAATTTATTACGAATTATACGAAATTACGGAAAATGTATAACAATATATTAAATAATTTACTACACGGAATAATTTATTATATGAAAAATCCCCGACACACACCCATATAATATAAAAGTCACTACAAATTTTTAGATCCTATCTGATTGATAAGATATTTACTATTAATGAATGACATGCAATTATATATATTATTTTATTAATTTTTATATGCTGCAAACAAATGCGATCAAAAGACTCATTAATAAAATTATTAATCGTTTTTCACTTATATAAAAAAATATTTAGATTACGTAGAATTTTAATAAAAACAGACGAAGTTTTATTGTAAATCAACGATTTTAATCATAAAATAAGCCATGATTTAAAATTCATTTAAAAAATGAAACGAATATATAAATCAACGATAACACTCGACTGTGTAATTTCTAAAACAATCGTAGAATATGCATATAGGGAATCTAATGTTCGATTTATTTAATGCGTGATCTTGTGCAAATTTCGCAATCGAGAATAAGACATCTATCTCGTTTCGCGAGCGAATGAGTAAACAAAATAAAATGGATCTCTTATAAGCCGTACAATATGTTAAAAATTCGCCGCATTCAGTAGAGAATAACTAATTCAACGATTTGACCAGATCAAGGTTTCTTCGCCCGATGATACATCGTTTAATATCCGACTCTTTTAAAAAATTCTTAAATTAATCCCAAATAAAAAAATCAGTTATTTATAATAATATTATATAAATCTGAATTATTATGGAAACAATAATCCCATTCATAAAAATAGAGAAAAATCGAATACATGAAATCTCAATAAAGAGTCTGGATTTACAAATTTTTTATCAGAATCGTAATCTCTTGATTAAGAACTGTCGTAAAACTTGTATCGAAGCTAGAACCAAGTTCGTAAAGATTTAAAAATTTTTTCATTTCTGTCATCTTAATCCGCGATTCAACCCAGCGACTGAAAACGATCCCTGGACCATCCTCGGAACCGAATTACGGCATTCCGGGCTCGTTCAATTCGGAAAAACGCTCGTATGATTTATAATCCGACGGCATCGGATCCAGCCGATCTTGACGGTCGTCATCGGTATCCGCGGAATGCCGATCGTCGAAAGTGAACCGGGCGTCCGGGCGATCGGGCTTACGAGATGCACCTGCAGTTAACGACCGCGCGCGTGCACGGCGATTTTCTTGCCGATCAGCATCCCGTAATTACTTTATGCTCACGCAATATCGGCGAGAAAAAAAGGTGCGGACTCTTTCGAGGCTGTCTATAAACCTCCGCGAAATTAGCACCCCATTCTCGAAATAATTTCACCATAATTGATAGAGCTCCGGCTCTTCCCCAAAATGTTATCAAGTTTTAAAATACAAATATTTCGAAAAAAATCCTAACGATTAAATTAAAAATAAGATAAAGATATAATTTCATATTTTTATTATATAAAAATGCACATAATAATCTTATATTTCAATTTAAATCAATTTAAATAATATTTCTTCATAGAAATCTCTTGAGATATTATTTAAAATTTTTTAAAAATGTCAACATTTTTTGAAGAACACGATTAATCTCCGAGAGCATGAAAATTCCCACCTGAAATTCTAAAGTCATCAAACGATCTCTCTTTTACGTCTACATGGTAATAATCGCATTAGAATGAATAATGACGCACATCATCGGAGAGATATTATCCGACCTTCGTGAACTAATGAAATGGTTCGTACAACAATCTGCTCTTAGCGACTTAATATCATATTACTCGACTGAAATCGAATCATCTAATAGATATAACGCATAAAACGAGCCATAATTAACTACTCCGAAACGAGAAGCGAGGGCGGACTCGCGTCGCGTCGATGAACCTCCACACGACGAGAGCCCCAAGTTTATATAACACTGGTTCTTTATGATGCAGACGAGCTGCACGGGTGGGAGAGTGTCTCGAATGGCCGACAACTGTCTTCTCCATGGCCTCTCGCTTAAGTTACACTTCGTAAACCGACTCCGATTCCCATTGTGACACTCTTTAAGCACATGGACGTCGCACCGACGCGCGCCAGTTCTCTCTCTCCTTTTCTTCGCATGTGTA